>NC_083287.1:55796225-56129558 GCF_963506605.1 Zootoca vivipara | reverse complement strand
CAGACCCAATTGCCTTCAGAATCCGACCCGCGGACTGTCCGTGAATCGGCATGGGGATTCTTGTTTGTTTGGGCTGTGCCATCCCCCCCCCCCCGCGCCATTCCATTTCCACACACACACACGGCAGCACCTCCTCCCTCCTGGATTCTCTCCGCCCTGCCTAGAAGAGGAAGGGGTCTGGGCTGGGTTGGCTGAGCGCCATTTTAAGCAGTCCCTCTCCGGAGCCAGCTCTTTCGCGCCGCTCATCTCCTCCCCCCCCCCGCCACCCTGTTGCTCCTGTGGGCCAGAGAGCGGAGTGGACAAGCTCGCTCTGCCTACCCATGAGAAGAAGCGGCGGCTGCAGCCCCTGGGAGGTAAGCGCAGCGGCTGGGGCGTGAGCAGGAGGACTACTTGTTGCACCCCTCGCCTCTTCTTTCAGCTCTCCCCCACCCCTGTGCTGCTTCTCTGGCCCGCCACAAGGTGTGAGAGACAGTGGACCGGCCTGTGGCTAAAAATTTTTGCCAGCCCCTGCTCCAGCTTGTCAGTATCCTTCTTAAACTCTGATGCCCAGAACTGGACACTGAGCAACATCTGGAGAGCCAAAAGTTTCTCATGCCCACTGTAAAACATTCAGTGCTCCGATCTCACCACAGTATGCAATTAACTCTTCCCTGGCGACGTCCTTGCTTCCTGACAATAATGTATTAATAAGAACAAAATGGTGTGAGGGAATGAATGAATCCTTAGTAGGCTGTGACGGATAGATTGGGGTCGAGCGTCTGTCATTATTCATTGCCTGATGTTCCTGTTGAGTTTGGTCCTAATGCTTTTAAGTCAAGCATCAGAATCTCCTGTGGGTCCCAATTCAAGGCCCTTTCGGTGCTTCCAGAGAAGGCTTCTCGTGTGCAATTGCCCGTCTCATTGACAGATTTAAAACCTGCTAGAATTCCCCATTTCATTTTCGGTCTGGTTTTTCCACCCCTTCCCACAGAAAATCCATTAAGAGCAGAATAGCAATGCAGTCTCCTTTGCAGGGGGGGAATCTCATGACAGTAGGGGGGTGAGGAGTTGCCCCTGGAGGTGGGTGACGTTGGAGAGCCCCGCCCCCTTTTTCTATTGGTCCACTGTGCATTTCTTGTTCCAGAGCCATTTCCGAAACTCTTGTCCCCCGATGTGCTGGCTCTTGAGCCCCTTCAATAACCGCTTCCTGAACTGAAGATTCTTCCACCTTCAGTTTAGCTAATTAGTAGGCTGCATTGAAAGTGGCAGGGCTTACTTCTGAGTAAGTACTGTAAATTTGTAGTCCTCTAAACCAGTGCTGCAGACACTCCTTAATTTTATTATTATTATTACTATTTTATTTTTGCAATTGGACTATGGTAAAGCAGTGCAGCTAAGGAAGATCAAGCTGGTACGTTTCCTAGCTGGGTTGTGAAACTTACCAGGCTGAATTCTGGAACCGGCTGGGTTGTCTGATTAGATCTACTTGTGAAATTGAGACATTCTCTGGCGAAATCCTTACAACCTCCAGCCCAGTTGTTCACTCAGAAATCAGTTTAGCTGCAGTTTGCTTGCCCTGTAATGCAGGCAGTGTTTTAAAAAAAAACAACAACCAAGAACTCTTTTTATTATTATTGCTAGCTGGCCCTGCCACGCGTTGCTGTGGCTAATCCCTGTGACTGCCCCCACCCTGTCCCGACCCATGACGTATCACGCCCATACCTGCCAAGTTGCTGTCGGAGAAATAAGGGACTGGACCGGAAGTAGCAGGCCGGAAGTAGCGCTGCCGCCATTTTGGAACTGGGCGGAGCATGCTCAGAAGTGACTTTTAATGCTGCTTTGCCCAGTTCTAAAATGGCCGTCGCGCCAGAAGTCGCACTGCAGCCATTTTGCAACTGGGCAGAGCAGCATCAAAAGTCGCTTCTGAGCATGCTCCGCCCAGTTCCAAAATGGCCGCCGCGCCAGAATAAACCGGGGGGAAAACAAAAAAATCCGTTTTTTCAGCTAGGAACAGCTGGAAAAACGGGGATTTCCCGGGGAATACGGGAGACTTGGCAGCTATGATCACGCCCTGTAGTGATACAGGGTATGCTTAGTGGGGAGTATGATATACAAAAAAAAAACCTTTTCAGACACCCAGTCGGCCAGCTCTCCTCATCCAAGGCAGAGCCACACAAAAAACAGAACAAAATAAGCAGAACACAGTCTTTTCCAGACATATTGCTAATGGTAGAGAGCTGCCACCACCCGTTTATACGACCCCAAAATAGCCCTAAGTCAGGGGTAAACAGGCAACCTCCCCGCTATCCCAGGCTGAGGGGTCCTGGTCACACTTACATGCACCAGGCAGATTCAGTTTCAGATTTATTGTGGCTATAAGACCACACAATGAAAAATACATCAAAACATAAAACAGAAACCATATATCAGAAAACATAGACATAAAACATCTGTAAGAATTTACACCACAACCATGCACCAGGCAGAAATTCAGGTAGTGAGGGCAAGTAGCCAGGCACCGGTTTAGCCTTACAGTTCGATGCAAATAAAAGCAGAACCAAAATTCTCCTTTCCAAAGTTTATTAAAGGGGAAAGGGATAACTAATACAAAATGGTTACACATTCTCAAAGAAGCAATAAAAAAAAAACATTGTGTAATTCAGCCAGCTAACACAATTGCATACTTACAAAAGAATTAGGAAGCAAAGGAGACCCATTTCCCTAAGGCAAGGGTCTACCAGGCGAAATGACTTAACATCTTCTCCAAGACAAAGGCAATTAGCAACTGGTATCTCAAAACCCCAGATTCTTAAGGTCTTCAGCCCACATGTAACTTTCACGGATGGGCCAATGAATTTAAATCTCTGATTGCATATTCAACCAATGGTGAATTAAAGCCCATAGATCTTAGCTGTTACAGATCAAAACAATTAGGATGGTCACCTGTTTTCCATTACTGGGGAACAGATACTCTCTTGTACACATTCCCAGGAAGGTGGGCCTTTAATCAAGCAAGGGGTGATAAACAATTGACTCTCAACACTCCTTGGTATACATACTTTTCATACAGGCACAGCTAATCAGATAACAATTCCTTCCTGACTCCACTCAAGGCAATTAAATGGACAAGAGGAAATATTTCCTTCAAGGGGCCAGGCAGCGGCCATCTCCCAGAATGCTGGGCTCCGGCTGGTCCCACCATGCATTGCTTCATGAACCAAAGTTGCAGAAAATCCCATAACTTCACTACACGCCCCCTTTCCCCCCACCCCCCGGCTCATCCCTGTGACTGGTCCCACCGTGTCCTGACCCATCCCGTCCCCATCTCCCCCCAACCCCCACCCAGGCGAGTCAGTACCTCCATTCGGCCTAATCTGTAAAGGCTTCGGCCTAGTATGTGAACGGGAGCCGAGGTCCTGTTGAGAGGGAATGTTTTATAGGTGCAGTACCAGTGTAGCCACCGCTAGAGGGCGCTGGACGGCAAACTGGTTCTTTTCCCAGCATGCATTTCCATCTGAGTGGTGTGTTTTGAAACACGGGGTTTTGGGGGGTTTTACCTGGCGGAGGTGTGACATCTGTCTTAGCAAACTTTCCTATAGCCTTCGGACATTCGCATGTGATGCTGTGTCAAAATTTCACCTCAAGCGGTTTTGGTGAAAAGTGGAAACACACCCACATGCCCAGTTTACATCTTTATATATATATATATATATATACATTATTATTATTGCGATTTCCCTTCCAACAACCGTAACAAAACAAGGGTGCCCAAAATGCCGCTGAGAACACCCGCTTCGAAATGTCTGGAGAAGAGCATGGTTGGGCATGGCCAGTGAGCAGTGGGGAATGTGAATGGAAGCACCCTTAGATAACAGATACCTCTGGATGAGATTGGTGCTTCAAAGAGACACTTGGATCTGAAGCATTTATGTTCAGCAATCTTCGACGTTCAGTCTTCCTGCCTGTTGTCTGTCTCCTTAATCTTTATTGAGTAGACGTGGTTCAAATCTGTACACAGAATAACTCTGCGAAAGGCAAACGGTGGGCCTGTGTTAGCCGTAGGAAACCTCCCCTGGTCGCCTGCATTTTTTCTTGTAAGACCTCGGCTGAAGACGTTGCGTTAAGACTCTTGACGTTTTGGAAATTCTGGGTTCCAAACGTCATTCCGGTGAACGCTGGACCGGGTTTGCAGGCACTGCTAGGATCATCGTGCGACGCAAGTCTGAGAATGGTATTGCCGGCTTTTAGAGTAGGCTGGTGTTCTTCAACTGTTGGGTTCCCACTTCCCAGATGCTCTGGGACTACAACTTCCATCATCCACGGCCAGGTCGATGGGAGTTGTAGTCCAGCAACATCTGGGGACCCAACGGTTGAAGGAACACTGGAATGATGGGAGATGGAGTCCAGCTGCCCCAGCAATGCTTGGAGGGCTCTAGGTTCTCTATTTTTTAATCATTCAAGTTTAGTCCCTTGCATGGAAAAGATGGCAGCATCAGAAGTAGGGGGATACCAAAGGATTTGTGGCTGGAGCAAGCCTATTGCCGCATCTCCTAATCTTGGAACAAAGGAGACGGTTTGCACATTTCTCCGAGTGCTTCCTCCAGTGTGCTTGGACTTAATATTGCTTGGTGTTTCTGTTTCACCACAAATGTGTTTGTGCACAATAAAAAAAATTGTGAATCTGTAGAATGCCCTGCCATTTCATCATTTGCCCGGTCTGTTTCCGAGACAGGGTGGGGGCGCACGGCACAAGGATGGCTCTGCCCTCCCCCTGCTAGGAGTCACTTTATCCAGCAGTTACAACCTCCACCCCAACTCTCGCCTCCCATTTTCATCTCTAAAATAAATGTCCTGAACCTTATTCAGACTGGAGAGCCTGAGCCAAACTCTTTCCTGCTGCTCTTCCTCTTCCCTCGGTCCAAATCACGCCTCTTTCGCTGACCCCATCATTTTTGCCGATGTCAAGAGTGAGATGAAATGTCCTTGTTGCTTTGTGTGTGTTGAACTTCTACTGTGACCTGAGAAAAGAGGGGGGGGGGAGAGAGAGAGAGCCCAGGACAGGTATAACTTATTTTATATCTCTGTGTTAATATTATATAGAGAAATATATATTCTGTGTGTGTAAAAAAAACAAAAACATTCTTATTGCAGTGCATTTATCATGTCTTTTTTAAAAAATAAAGTGTGTTAACCTTTCCCTCCCCTTCCCCTGTTGTACATACATCCTAAAACATTAAAAAATGAAGACTTGATCTGTTTCGTTGGGTGTTGCCTTGTTATCAATGGAGTTGGACTGGGAGTGTCTCGAAACCCGTCCCCACACCTGAACTTTTGTTTCTACAGGCTAAGTAAACCATTCTTTACCCAAAACTAATCTGGGCAGCTGCCAGCAATTGGTCTTGTACTAATATTTGCATTCCAAATCTATGATGTTGCTTGAAAACCAGTTGATAAAGAAAATGGAAGGGGATCACACAAACACACCCACGGTTGTTGTTGTCTTCTGTCTGCCTCGAGAGACAATGGGTGAAGTCAAACAGCTGTGGGAGCAGCACCAAAGTGACCTCTCCTGGGTGCAAGCCTGGGCAGAGTGCGGCAGCGAGACTGGTGACTGGGAGCGGCCGCCGAGACCACATAAAACACCGGTCCTGAAAGACCTACATTGGCTCCCAGTACGCTTCCAAGCACAATTCAAAGTGTTAGTGCTGACCTTGAAAGCCCTAAACGGCCTCAGTCCAGTATACCTGAAGGAGCGTCTGCACCCCCATCGTTCTGCCCGGACACTGAGGTCCAGTACCGGGGGCCTTCTGGCGGTTCCCTCATTGTGAAAAGCCAAGTTGCAGGGAATCGGGCAGAGGGCCTTCTCGGTGGTGGCACCCGCCCTGTGGAACGCCCTCCCATCAGATGTCAAGGAAATAAACAACACTCTGACTTTTAGAAGACACCTAATGTTTGATGTTTGCTGAGTTTTTATTCTGTTGGAAGCCACCCAGAGTGGCTGGGGAAACCCAGCCAGATGGGCGGGGTATAAATAATAAAATTATTATTGTTGTTTTTGAGGTCGTGGGCTGCCCAGACGACAAAACCTGCCCCCCCCTCAGTCTCGCTGATGTGGTCCAAAGGCACCATTCAACCACCTTAGGGACTCCACTCCAGATTTGTGTAGCATGAGAGCTCTGTCCCCTTGGTTTCCAGGGTCTTGTATCCAGAAACAATGATCCCTCCAATTGTCTAGGCAGAGCATAGCTTACATGGCTAATAGCCATCGATAGCCCTCTCCTCCTCCATGAATTCATCTAATCCTCCTTTAAAGCCATCTAGGTTGGTGACCATCACTGCCTCTTGTGGCAGGGAGTTCCACAGTTTAACTACGCATTGTGCAAAGAAGGGCTTTATTTTATCTGAGAATTCTCAAGTGGGGGTAACCGTCGTCTTCTGGCATGCCTAGGCAGCAACTTTCTATGCAAATGTGAGCAGCATTTGGCTGCTGCCCCACGCAGGAGCAACTCCCATTTCCCCCCAAGCCAACACCGGCAAGCCACAGGAATCCAATGGTCTCAGCTGCACAGCCAGTACTTATCCCTGTGCGGGCTGGTGAGGTAGCATCTAGAGCCTGAAAAGGGATCAGGAACCTGAAAATTGCAGCCATCCTGCATGTACAGACTGGAGACAGCAGAAATGTTAACAAATCCCTAATCCCTTTTCTCCTACTAATGGATTACATACAATAAAGGATGCCATTGAGAAGAGGAATGACTCTTGGTTTTGCTTTTGAAAACACATAATAAACAGATCTCCACTCCCAGGGATGTGTGTTTGCTGCATGAACTGGCAGGGAAGAAGTGTGCAGGACAAAATCTTATTTCCATTTATTTGTATACCACCTTTCATCCGAAGTTCTCAGCGTAGAATACAGGATAGGACCACAAATAATAAAAACAAATTTTAAAAGGACAAAGCAAAACAATAAACCCCCTTCAAAAAAAACACCAAACCATTTAAAAGGACATAGACTGTTAATCAAACAAAGGCCTTCACAATAGCTCAGCTGGTTGAGCACGAGACTCATGATCTCAGGGTCGTGGGTTTGAGCCCCAACTTGGGCAAAATATTCCTCCATTGCAGGGGGTTGGACTAGATGACCCTTGTAGTCCCTTCCAACTCTACGATTCGATGATTCACCCAACCTAGAGCCAGGTCTAGAGCTAACCGCGGATTGAGTAGCATGGAAGAAATGAATGAGCCCAGCACATATTTGAGGTTGCAGAAACTCATGCAAGCCTGATGTAGCTATGATGGCTAGTAACCATGGATAGGATTACCTTCAGGTGATGATACTGGGAGGGTTTATTTAACAACAACAATTTATACCCCGCCCATCTGGCTGGGCTTCCCCAGCCACTCTGGGCAGCTTCCAACAAAATATTAAAATACAGTAATTCATCAAGTTATAAACGCTTCCCTAAACAGGGCTGCCTTCAGATGTCTTCTAAAAGTCAGATACTGTAGTTGTTTGTTTCCTTGACATCTGATGGGAGGGCGTTTCACAGGGCGGGTGCCACTACCGAGAAGGCCCTCTGCCTGATTCCCTGTAACCTCACTTCTCACAAGGTGGGAATTGCCAGAAGGCCCTGGGAGCTGGACCTCAGTATCCGGGCTGAATGATGGGGGTGGAGACGCTCCTTCAGGTATACTGGGCCAAGGCCGTTTAGGGCATGAAAGGTCAGCACCAACCCTTTGAACTGTGCTCAGAAACGTACTGGGAGCCAATGTAGGTCTTTCAGGACCAGTGTCGTATGGTCTCGGCGGCTGCTCCCAGTCGCCATTCTAGCTGCTGCATTGTGGATTAGTTGTAGTTTCTGTTCAAAGGTAGCCCCATATAGAGTGCAATGCAGTAGTCCAAGTGGGAGATAACCAGATAATTTTGCCGCTATTGCTCCGGTCCAAAGAACCAGAGCATCTGGCATGAAGGGATGTCAGAGAAGCAACATGTCAAATTCCTTCCTGTCCCTGTTTGCTCTTCTTGGCACCATTGTTGGGAGAGAAGAGTTGGAACTTGGCGTCCTGCTGTTGCTGACCCTAAGGAAACCCAGCAGGCTGATATTAAAGACTTGGGGAAATGTCAGACACCGAGAAGAAAGGCTGATAACATTAGCCTGGGAAGACCTTTTGGCAAACCCCAAATCAATTCACGCAGAGAAGCCAATTCCTGCAAGCCTGTTTACTTACATTGGTTTTGCAGAAAATAAACCTCCACCTCCATCATTCTGCCTGGACACTGAGGTCCAGCACCGAGGGCCTTCTGGCTGTTCCCTCGTTGCGAGAAGCCAAGTTGCAGGGAACTAGGCAGAGGGCCTTCTCGGTGGTGGTGCCTGCCCTGTGGAACGCCCTCCCAACAGATGTCAAAGAGGAAAACAACTACCAGACTTTTAGAAGACATCTGAAGGCAGCCCTGTTCAGGGAGGCTTTTAATGTTTAATAGATTATTGTGTTTTATTTTTCTGTTGGAAGCCACCCAGAGTGGCTGGGGAAACCCAGCCAGATGGGCGGGGTATAAATAAATTATTATTATTATTATTATTATTATTATTATTATTATTATTATTACCTACAGCGAGGGGGAATTCTGATATTTTGTGAATGAGTCTTTCATATCATGAGCGAGACTGATTTGGGCGGTGTCCGAGTTGTATTCCAAAGTTTCTGGTGGGCCAGGTTGGAGAAGGCTGCTCTAAATCAGGGATGGAGAATCTGTGGTGGTCGTCCTGGTGTTATTGGACCCCAGTTCCCATCATCCCCAGCCAGCATGGCCAATAGGCAGGGATGATGGGAAATGTAGTTCGATTTTATATCTGCAGGTTGGTCACAGATTTCCGATCGTGAGACCTCAGTTCTCACTGAAGTGATCAAACTGTTTCAGAGGTACATCAGTTCAGATTGTGGTGGAGTGGCCTCGCATGAGGGAATGCTGTTCTATACAAAATTATTATTTTAATGGTATTTATTTTAAGTGGACAAGATGGTTGGACAGTGTTCTCGAAGCTACGAACATGAGTTTGATGACCAAACTGCGGGAGGCAGTGCAAGACAGGAGTGCCTGGCGTGCTCCAGTCCATGGGGTCATGAAGAGCCGGACACGACTAAACGACTAAACAACATTATTTTAATTATTTGCCTCAAAAACACACAGCTTTCCTGGGCAAAACCTCCTGTCCATACCGGCTTAGAAAAATAAGTATGAAAACGAATGGTTTCTAAAGCCAGAAATGGCACAGACTGAGAGAGACACGGACAGATCCAGAATTCCCATACCACAATAACATTAGCCATGATTTCTGCTTTGTAGGACTAGATGGCGTTTTAGGTCCCTTTCAACTCTGCAAGTCTGTGATTCTATAAATATTCCACCCTTCATCCAGCAAGTGAGACAAAAATAGTTAAATGGGAAAAGCTGATGGAAACAAACAGGTATTTGCAAGGAATTGGACTAGATTAACCTTGTTTTCCAACTTTACATTTCTATGAATCTATGATTTTAAATATGCATCTGTCTCATACAGGGATTGAACCTACAACTTTAGTGTTACCAGCACCACACTCTAACCAATTGAGTAATAATATTGGTTGGTTTATCATAGCTTCACCGTTTCCATTACTTGGTGCAGGGATTTTGTTTTCAGTAGAAACAGGACTCCACTTTTGCACCTACACGCACCACTTTTAATCGTTCTCCGAGATGTGGAGGGAAAAGGGAAAGCGGGGCATTCCAGGATCAAATCAGAAACCGGGACGGCTTCTGTCATTCCGCCACTGTCCCTGGAAAAGATCAGGATGCTTGGAGAGTATGGTTTTGTTGCCTGAAGTGAAGCACAAGATGGCGGCTCCCCACCAAAAGGCAGGCAGACTGGCAGCTGGATTTTGTTCAAACACACAAACGACAAAACATCGAAAAGCAACATCCAGTACAGATGCAGGCTGGGGAAGATCTCCGCTCAAGAGGCTGGATGGAAGAGGAAGGTCTTCAGTTGGTGCCCGAAAGACAACAAAAATGGCGCCTGTGTATTATCCAAGGATAGGGAATTCCAACAGGCAGGGGCCAACACAGAGAAGGCCCGATTCCTACATTGTGCGGTAGGGACTCAATGAATAACAAAATGGAAGAGGTGTTTTTTTAAAAAACAAATAAATAAAAATACTCTTCTTCTTTTTTTAGCAGAAGGCATGTTTGCTGCTTTCTGATCAGAGCGCAGAACAATAACAGGATACTAATTTGCCACAGCAAACAATGAGAACATTATCGGGGCAAATGTACGGAATGGCCCATGTCAGATAACCGTCCTCTTCCATTTCCCTCATTCCTCCGCTATCGGTTCCTGCTTGGGAGCGTCTCTCTGCGGATGGCCCTACGCCCACTGAGGACCCATAAATTACTCGCAAACAACTCCCAAAAGGAGCAATGACCCTAAAGTAACACTTCCACCAAGTAATAGGAACTTCCTGATGCGCCGATAAGCGTTTCCTGTTTTGAGGTTTTTAAAAATAATTTACTCCCCCCCCCCAGACTATTCTGAGGCAAGGAGAAAAATATGCTCCGCTGAATTCCTTTCTCCCTCAGATTCCCCTTGTCCTGAGGCAGGCTCATTGTGCTTTTGATGAGTCTCAGGCAAAGTTCAAGTCTAAAGACACGGATCAGATTCAGACCAAGATTAAGTTCACCTCAGTCCTGGTTCTTCGTACACTGAACTAAGTAATTTGTTGAAGAATCATTGCTTCAACACTGGTGATCTTTGCTTCTTCCAGTACACTGGTATTAGTTCGCCTGTCTTCCCAAATGATGTGTAAAAATTTTCGCAGACACCGTTGATGGAATATTTTGAGGAGTTAGAGATGCCCTTTGTAAGTGGTCCACATTTCACAAGCATACAGTAAGGTTGGTAGTACCGTACAATACCTTTGTAAACAAGCATTTCGGTTTCCCTGCGAATGTCCCGGTCCTCAAACACTCTGCACTTCAAGCGGGAGAAAGCCGCACTTGCAGAGCTCAGGCGATGCTGGATTTCAGCATCAATGTCGGCCGTTGTGGAAAGATAACTGCCCATGTAAAGGTAAAGGTAGAAGAATAAGAGTTTGGACTTGATATCCTGCCTTTCACTCCCCTTAAGGAGTCTCAAAGCGGCTAACATTCTCCTTTCCCTTCCTCCCCCACAACAAACACTCTGTGAGGTGAGTGGGGCTGAGAGACTTCAGAGAAGTGTGACTAGCCCAAGGTCACTCAGCAGGTGCATGTGGAGGAGCGGGGAAGCGAACCCAGTTCCCCAGATTATGAGTCCACTGCTCTTAACCACTACACCATGCTGGCTCCCAGTAGAGGACCCCTGGACGATTAAGTCCAGTCAAAGGCGACTATGGGGTTGTGGCGCTCATCTTGCTTTCAGGCTGAGGGAGCCGGTGTTTGTCCACAGACAGCTTTCTGGGTCATGTGACCTTCAGGACTAAACCACTTCTGGCGTAACGGGAGACCGTGATGAGTGCCAGAGAGCACAGAAACACCTATTTATCTACTTGCGCTTCGGGTCCCCCTAGGTAATCCCCCCAGGGGGGCAGATATTCAATTTTTTGAAAGTTAGAATCTTTATTTGGTTAACCGTTCTAGTAAATATATATCTATATAGTTGCACAGGCTTTGATTGACCACAGATTCCTCATTGAGAATCTGGGTGGGAGGGAGAGAGAATTGCTTAATTTTAGCTCACGTTTCGTATGTGCCCTCCTCCCGTATTAATTCAAATGCCGAGCAAAAATAGAATTTCCTGTTGAGATGCAACGAGATTCCTGTTTTTGCAAATAGTTGCATCTCATCAAGGAGCCAAAACTCGCTCGAGACCCCATGAAGCTTGACAGCACTCGGGATGGGATCGGACGGGAGTCATACTTTCCATGACAACCTGCTCAAAAAAGAAGAGAAGAATTCATGATGTCATTTCAAATTTCCTTTAAAAAAATGTTTTCAGCGTTGGGAAACTATTTTTAACACCCCAGCAAGAATAGCTCTTGCATTCTTATCAGATAGCTGTGCGGGTGGAAGAGAAAGCTTCTTGGGTTGTCACACATGGGAGTATCCGGTTTTAATTGTCAGTAATTAATGATGGGTAAATTGGGAACACACATTAAAAAATGCTGTTTCTGTTCCAACCTTATCCCTCCATTGTGCTGTGACTTCCAAACCTGCCAAAGTAAACTTGCTTTTTCAAAAAGTCTCCCCATAGTTAATATTCTTACTCATCAATTATCCTCTACCACATCTATCTATCTATCTATCTATCTATCTATCTATCTATCTATCTATCTATCTATCTATCTATCTTAGTGGGAGTTAAATTTAGCTGTTTAGCTACCCAGGGGAATGATGTTTTTCTTGTGCTACGATGTTTAGTGACTGGTGTCTGTTGTGCTTTCTTTTCTTTTTTTGTAATGCTTTTACAGTGGTACCTTGGTTCTCAAACTTAATCCATTCTGGAAGTCCGTTCCAAAACTAAAATGTTCCAAAACCAAGGCACACATTCCCATAGAAAGTAATGCAAAACGGATTAATCCGTTCCGGACTTTAAAAAACAACCCCTAAAACGGCAATTTAACATGGATTTTTCTGTCTAACGAGACCATTGATCCATAGAATGAAAGCAATAAACAATGTACTACAGTCACACAATCAATCAATCAATCAATCAGTAGCTAAACTGGGTTCCACACAGTCACAGTCACAAAAACAAAAGAGCAGCAAAAACCAAAACCGCAAAATAAATAGCAAAAACAGACAGATCTCAGCATAACACTCAAAATGGAAGTGTGGCACTCAAAACGGAGCACGTTAGGCTTCCGAAAATAGTTTGCAAACTGGAACACTTACTTCTGGGTTTGCAGTGTTTGGATTCCAAGCTGTTTGAGAACCAAGGTGTTTGAGAACCAAGGTACCACTGTAATTTGGTTGTAAATTGCCTAGAGACTGCCTCCTCTAAAACAACAAGGAAACTGAAAGGATGGAGTGTGTGGATGTCTCTCTGAATGCCAACGTTGGATAAAAACAAACAAAAAAAATTAATCATATTAAAAATTAAAAACACAATACCACATGAAGCATTACAAATGTGGGGGCTTATTTGTCCCTTGTGTGGAATGCAAATCAATCCAGTGAATATACCGGTAGCTCAGTCAATAGAACATGAGATGGGTTCAAGCCACAGAGGGTTGGACTAGATGACCCTTGTGGTCCCTTCCAACTCTACAATTCTATGACGACGATGGGTATCTGCTGCTGCTGTTTCTCTCATTCTACAAGCAATACATAACTGTTTTCCGGTTGGATAAATGAGTCATCCCTATAAACGTCCTGTTGTTAGGGCTTTGGTCTTTTTCTAAAGGTATTTGTTTATTTTTGCATTGTTAGCTGTTTTTATCTATCTCACGTGTAAATCGCCTTGAGGCGGGGATTTAGAGGGAGACACCTGGCTTGATCTAGGCCGTTTAGGGCTTTAAAGGTCAGCACCAACCCTTTGAACTGTGCCCGGAAATGTACTGGGAGCCAATGTAGATCTTTCAAGACCGGTGTTATGTGGTCTCGCCGGCCGCTCCCAGTCACCAGTCTAGCTGCCACATTCTGGATTAGTTGGAGTTTCCGGGTCACCTTCAAAGGTAGCCCCACATAGAGCACATTGCAGTAGTCCAAGCGGGAGATAACCAGAGCATGCACCACTCTGGCGAGTCAGTCCGCAGGCAGGTAAGGTCTCAGCCTGCATACCAGATAGAGCTGATAGACAGCTGCCCTGGACACAGAATTGACCTGCGTCTCCATGGACAGCTGTGAGTCCAGAATGACTCCCAGGCTGCGCACCTGGTCCTTCAGGGGCACAGTTGCCCCATTGAGGACCAGTGTTACCATAGGAAGAAAAGGGGGACAGAGGTGGAGGGGGGACCAGTGGGTGGGGTGGGGTCGGCTGGCAATTCTTCTATTCTACTTAGTGTATGTGTGGGGTTTTGTGTCAGGGTCACTCATGTGCGTTCTCTCTACTATTCACTTGCATTTCTTTGGTGGTCCTAAAATCCAACTCTTCTAGACATCAATCATACAAGAAATACGCAAAATAACTAAGCAAGTCTTAGAAGTCACCCCACAACCGGCCTTACTGAACAACTTCCAAGATAACACTCACAACACAAAGCCCACCTGCTCTCAGCAGCCAGAAACATCATAGCCAGACACTGGAGAGACCTGTCAGGAGTAAGCATGGACCAATGGTACCAAAAGATTCTTAAAGGGTAAAGGTAAAGGGACTCCTGACCATTAGGTCTAGTCGCGGATAACTCAGGGGTTGCAGCGCTCATCTCGCTTTATTGGCTGAGGGAGCCGGCGTACAGCTTCCGGGTCATGTGGCCAGCATGACTAAGCCACTTCTGGCGAACCAGAGCAACGCATGGAAACGCCGTTTACCTTTCCGCTGGAGTGGTACCTATTTATCTACTTGCACTTCGTGCTTTCGAACTGCTAGGTTGGCAGGAGCTGGGACCGAGCAATGGGAGCTCAACCCGTTGAGGGGATTCGAACCGCCAACCTTCTGATCGGTAAGCCCTAGGCCAGGGGTCAGCGAACTTTTTCAGCAGGGGGCCGGTCCACTGTCCCTCCGACCTCGTGCCGGGCCGGACTATATTTTGGAAAAAAATATGAACAAATTCCTATGCCCCACAAATAACCCAGAGATGCATTTTAAATAAAAGGACACATTCTACTCAGGTAAAAACATGCTGATTCCCAGACCATCCGCGGGCCGGATTTAGAAGGCAACTGGGCCGTATCCAGCCCCCGGGCCTTAGTTAGGGGAGCCCCTGCCCTAGGCTCTGTGGTTTAACCCACAGCGCCACCTGCGTGGCTTACTTTTGAGCAAACATGCATACATATTCTTAAGGAGTGCCTGGTCCTCGCTTATTTGAGTGGCTATCAGTGTGAGTTGCACAGACCTTTGCGCTTTTTCCATAGAGCTGTGCTCTATGACACCAAACTGGGAGCAAAGGAAGTCCCTCGATTGCTACCCCCTGCCCTCCCCATACCGCCAGAGTGTCAGGGATGTGTAATTTATGGGATGGTAGGAAAGGGAAGTGTGTTCTGCTGACGTGTCAACCATTCCCGAAGGAAAAGTTAACTCTTTTTAGCATCAGACTTGGGGTCTCCAGGCTTCCTTGAGTCAGTCAAAATGATGGAATCAGAGGTGGGCAGCCAGTGATTCAGTCAAAGGGAAGGTTGCCCTTGGAGCGATTTCTACGCCTCCCCCTTATTTGCTCCAGCCACCATCTCGTTTCACTAGGACTAGCAATAAACAAAAAAATAATGCCATATAATTCTACTCAACATTGATCCAGAGCAGATTCCAACGTATAGTTAGCAGAGTAAAAACTTAAACACGTTGCAGGATTCCCTAAAAAGTAGACCAGAGGCAATGAATATTTCATCCAGCAGAGCTTTACGGCTACTGAAGGCAAATCAGCATCCAATACATTCAGTATTGGCCCTGTCCATAAGAAATCCAGTTGCACCAGACTTAACTTAAACTTACATTAACTTACAATAAGTCTAAACCTTAACACTAAGCATACTGTGTACAGAACACCACACCAGAAGGAAAAGAGATTGAAAGATAAAGTGAAACCTTTTGGCCTCACTGTTATAGTCAGCATGACCTTGACTGAAAGAGATTACACAACCAGTTTACGCCAGCTTTACTCAGCTTCTCTGAAGGAATAACCCAAACATCATGAGCCTTCTGCTTGTTTCTTTCGCACAGAGAAGCTTCCGGAACCCTCTTGAATTAATTAGAAAAAGGAAGGGTCTCTTTACATCGGATCAATACTTTCTGTACTAAGAAATGCAAACTGACAATTTTGGTGTGCTTCCCCCCCCCCACTAATATAAGCATGGTAATGCTTTACCCAAAGTGTTGGTGCTGACCTTTAAAGCCCTAAACAGCCTCAGTCCAGTATACCTGAAGGAGCGTCTCCACCCCCATCGTTCTACCTGGACACTGAGGTCCAGTACCGAGGGCCTTCTGACGGTTCCCTCGTTGCGAGAAGCCAAGTTGCAGGGAACCAGGCAGAGGGCCTTCTCGGTGGTGGCGCCCGCCCTGTGGAACGCCCTCCCATCAGATGTCAAAGAGAAAAACAGCTACCAGATTTTTAGAAGACATTTGAAGGCAGCCCTGTTTAGGGAGGCTTTTAACCTTTAATCGATTATTTCATTTCATTTTCTTTTGGAAGCTGCCCAGAGTGGCTGGGAAAACCCAGCCAGATGGGCGGGGTATAAATAAATTATTATTATTATTATTATTATTATTATTATTATTATTATTAAGTGCATTTCTGCACCCAATACTTGGCTGGAGAATTACACTGCAAAATTCAGAACACTGCAAATTTCAGGTTCATGTTTTGTTCCAGAAAGTGTGAACTAGAGAGGTTTTCCTTTAAATGCAAACTGCATCAAATGCCCCCCCCCCCCGCCCGTTTCACTGTCTCTCCACACCTACTGTAGCATTCTCCTCTTCATTTGCCAGGGTTTTGTGGACTTTCCTTTTATGCAGCACTAGTCAAAGGCAGTAACAAAAGAAGAACTTGTTCCGTCTTGACTCTTTCCCAGCAAAAACTGCCTTTCTGGAATTGCTGACAAAGCCCAGGCATTCAGTGCAAAGCTGAACGTGATGGGAACCGGACAATTTCCATTCCTAAAGCGGTTTGCTGCCGTGATGCCCCACCCCAGAAAAGGTCTCGGGGCCTGCGGGGAAAGCAAATAGGGTAACTTAGGTTGGAGAAAAAGTCAAATCCGCAACACATGAGCAACATGGCTTGCACTGTCAATACCTAGTTCAAAGCGATCAATATCCACGGCTCAAAAAAATGATCCTTTCTCTTTCACTCTGCATTTGCGAATGTGGCAGGGAAGCAGAAAGTTTGCAGAGATGCTCCTCCCATTAAGCTGGTTGAACAGGGGTGAGGAGCCTTTATTCAGTCTGAGCAGGGCTAGAATTAGGTTTGATGAGGCCCTAAGCCAGGCATCCCCAAACTTCGGCCCTCCAGATGTTTTGGACTACAATTCCCAGCATCCCTGAGTACTGGTCCTGTTAGCTAGGGATCATGGGAGTTGTAGGCCAAAACATCTGGAGGGCCGCAGTTTGGGGATGCCTGCCCTAAGCTACCGAAGGTAATGGGGCCCTTTATATGTCCAGCTGTCCTTTGTCAACAACCAATTGTTGCTGTTCTAAAGCCATTTGCACATAGCAAAATATGTATTTTATCAAAGTAATTGTTGAACTGAAATACAATTAAGAAGAAGTATATTAATAGTGAAGTACAATTAAGAAGAAGTATCTTAATAGTGAAATCATTATTAAGCTCTAAAGTAAAATGATTGAGGGCCCATGACTTACACCCTAGGAGCCTAAACAACACAAAACACGGTTACTGTATGTAGGTTTTATTTTATTTGTTTTTTATCTTATATTTTGGAAATATGCATCCAGTTTTTCCCTTTTAAATTTTCTATAGCTTGTTTAGCTCAGCGATTCTCAACCGCTGTTCCGCGGCACACTAGTGTGCCGCGAGACGCTGGCTGGTGTGCCGCGACGTGCGGCGACGAGAAGGGCGATTTGCATTGTCACGTGCCTGCCAGCCGCCAATGAGCAACACTGACCCACCGGAAAGCAATATTTCTCCTCCTCTTTCCCAAAGCTCAGTGCAAACGACTGGAGGGTGGTTTTAGACAAACTTAAAGAAGCTGGCTGGATGAGCTCAACCTGAAACTTGCTGAGCAAAGGATTGTGCTGGCAGAGAAATCAGCGGCTTGTGAAGCCTTATTACAGGAGATTGCAACCAACACAGCAATTGGCAAGTGTTTCTTACTGTCATAATTATATAGTCAATATAGGGCGGCACAGAGTTAATTTTTTTAACTTTTTTAATGGTGGTGTGCCTCGTGACTTTTTTCCTGGAACAAGTGTGCCGTGGCCCAAAAAAGGTTGAGAAACACTGGTTTAGCTTATACGTAAATCCGGCACTGAGTCTGAGGGCCACATTCCCTTCTGAAAACCTTCAGGGGGGCCACATTCCATTGTTGGGCAGGGCCTGAGGCCAAAATAGGTGGGGAAATCAACAAATGTAAATGTTACCTCTTGTAGCATACTCTCCAAGCGTCCCCATTTCCCAGCGACAGTTCCGGAATTACATAAGCCACCCCAGTTTATTATTTGATCCCACAATGTTTTCCTTTTTTCCCCTCCCCTCCACATTTCGGAGAACCATTTTGTAGCTGGAGTCAGTCCAGGCCCCGCCCTCCCAGGCCAGGTGGGAAAAGGAGGCGAGGCAGGGAGCAGGTCATCCAGGACTCACAGCCCAACCTTGTACCCTCTGGATGTTCTGTGCTGCAGATCCCATCAGCCCCAGCTAGCATGATGCTCAGGCACGTGGGAGTTGTTGTCCAAAATATCTGGAGGGTGCCAGGTTGTTGAAGGCCGATATAATGGACCAACACGGCTCCCTACATTTTCTTTTTTAGTACTCTGATTGAGGGTTGGAGTTCAGTACAGATGCTGTCATGATGAGGTCCTACTCTTAATTTATTGCGACATCCCGGCTCCCACATATAAAGAGATCCTGTACAGATGTCCCCCAAAATAAAATAAAAATCCTTCCAGTAGCACCTTAGAGACCAACTAAGTTTGTCATTGGTATGAGCTTTTGCACACTTCTTCAGGTGTCCCCCAATGTATGCCTAACTGTGTATATGAATAGCGCCAGGAGATAAATAATTGAATTCAAACCTGGAAATGGTGGGAGAGAGCTGGAGAGTCCTTGTGGCTTGCAAGGAGACCCTGCCCAGAGGCCAAAGAGGACTCTTTGGGTGTCATATTATAGAGGAGGGAGAAAGGTTGTTTTCTGCTGCTTCAGAGAAGCGGACACGGAGCAATGGATTCAAACTACAAGAAAGAAGATTCCACCTAAACATTAGGAAGAACTTCCTGACAGCAAGAGCTGTTCGGCAGTGGAATTTGCTACCAAGGAGTGTGGTGGAGTCTCCTTCTTTGGAGGTCTTTAAGCAGAGGCTTGACAGGCATATGTCAAGAATGCTTTGATGGGTGTTTCCTGCTCGGCAGGGGGTTGGACTGGATGGCCCTTGTGGTCTCTTCCAACTCTATGATTCTATTCTATTCTATGGCATCAGTAAGGGTGGGGGAAGCACTGAAGAGACCTGAGATTCACCAGGACTTTGTTAAGAGTGCTCATCCTTCTGGCCCCAGAGCTTCAATTCCAGCTGGGGGTATTTCTGGATATAAGTATAATAAAAAAATTCCTTCAGTAGCACCTTAAAGACCAACTAAGTTTTTATTTTGATATGAGCTTTCGTGTGCATGCACACTTCTTCATAAGTATTTTAGGTAATTTTAGATATAAGTATTTTAGGTAAAGAGCGGCAGAGTAAAGAGTGTTTACAGTGTGCTCCCCACTTTACACATTTTCACTTATGTGTGCTGGGTCCTGGGACATAACCCCCGTGTTAAGGGGTGGGGGGCACACACCCCTATGTAATAAATTATCAAGGGGTGGGGCTATGCTGAATGTTTTCCTCTGATATGTAGTTAGTTCATTATATACTGGAGGAAGAGGATCGATCAGAGGGTATGGGGAGCATTCAAAACTATTATGTACACAAACAAACACACCCCTACGGTTCAAATCGGCATACTTCTTCCTTCTAAGATGCAGTTATGGGTAGGTAGCTGTGTTGGTCTGCCATAGTCGAAACAAAATAAAAAAAATTACTTCCGGTAGCACCTTAGAGACCAACTAAGTTTGTTATTGGGACGCGGGTGGTGCTGTGGGTTAAACCACAGAGCCTAGGGCTTGCTGATCAGAAGGTCGGCGGCTCGAATCCCCACGACGGGGTGAGCTCCCGTTGCTCTGTCCCAGCTCCTGCCAACCTAGCAGTTTGAAAGCACGTCAAAGTGCAAGTAGATAAATAGGTACCACTCCAGCGGGAAGGTAAACGGTGTTTCCGTGCGCTGCTCTGGTTTGCCAGAAGCAGCTTAGTCATGCTGGCCACATGACCTGGAAGCTGTATGCTGGCTTCCTCGGCCAATAAAGTGAGATGAGCGCTGCAGTCCCAGAGTTGTCCACGACTGGACCTAATGGTCAGGGGTCCCTTTATCTAAGTTTGTTATTGGTATGAGCTTTCATTTGTTACTGGTATGAGCTTACGTGTGTATACACACTTCTTCAGATGCACACTTCTGCCGTTTACACCTGAAGGAGTACTTTCAACACACACACAAGAACAAGACAAAGGAGAACAAACAACATCTTCACAACACAACACCTCTCAACCTACTGGGGAACAACCACCACCCTCCCAACACAGTAATGAACAGAACATTGACCACCAACTACCACCGAAAAAATGTTACACAAAAAGGGACTC
This sequence comes from Zootoca vivipara, assembly GCF_963506605.1. Lineage (NCBI taxonomy): Eukaryota > Metazoa > Chordata > Lepidosauria > Squamata > Lacertidae > Zootoca > Zootoca vivipara. Next base: position 56,109,070 of record NC_083287.1, on the reverse strand, counting down.
CACGTGGACCCCTCCTGATAGACGCAATACCACACTAGAGCTGTACATCGATTGCTTCCGCCACAGAATCCATACGGATGTGACCAGAAAACACCATCGCTTACAACAAAATCTAAACCATGCTGAAAGGCGAGCCATAGATAATCTCAGGTATCTGAAGAAGTGTGCACGCAAGCTCATACCAATAACAAACTTAGTTGGTCTCTAAGGTGCTGCTGGAAGGATTTTTTAAATTTTGTTTCTAAGATGCAGAAAGTGTAGAAATGTACAGATGGTGATAGTTCCGTTATTACCACTAGAAGAAGAAGAGTTTGGATTTGATATCCCGCTTTATCACTACCCGAAGGAGTCTCAAAGCGGATCACATTATTCTTTCCCTTCCTCCCCCACGACAGACACCCTGTGAGGTGGGTGGGGCTGAGAGACTTCAGAGAAGTGTGACTAGACCAAGGTCACCCAGCAGCCGCATGTGGAGGATCGGAGACACGAACCCGGTTCCCCAGATTACGAGTCTACCGCTCTTAACCACTACACCACACTGGCTCTCTAGCCACGTAGCATGTTAAAGGTCCATGGTGTTGATTCAATCCAGAAGTCAAAGCCCTGCACTTCTTGAACGGTTCCAAAGTGAAAACAATTGCATTACAGCCAAAAGGTTCAGTACTGTTGCTTTTGGGACTGCACAAGCAGCATAACAGATTTTTATCGCACTGCGTGTGTTAATTGGCTTGCCACTTGATTTCAGGATGTGTGCGTTGTCAGCTGCTGCGGTTTTGCTAATGTCCTCTGTTAATAATGCAAAATTAACAAAATTAGTATTGCAAAATTAACAATAATGCTGAGTTTCCTTTCCTTACGATCTCACTATTTACAGTTACACACACACACACCTGTGATATGGCCAAGCGAGAGTATTGATTAGCGAGGGACTGTAGCATCAAGAGATTAGTAACACAGACAAAAACTCAGAAGTTATCCCAGAATTTAAAGTAGAGGTCCGCCAAGGAAAATCCAGCACCTTTGGCCTTTCTTTAGCCACACATTTATTCAAGACTGCAGTCAGTGAGGTGTCAAAGACTCTTGGCTACTTAAAATATTAAGAGTGGGTTTCCTCAGTGGCTCCAACGTAGGGGAGGGTGGAAAATGGCATCTTGCAAACATCCTGCAGGCCTTAGACAAATCTGATATCATCTTCCTCCCAGGATGAGAAGCTGAATAATAAGGACAATCAAAGCTTTTGCTTGGAAGAAAACAGGAAGATGGATGTAGCAATTTCAATCCTTTTTGTACCTGTTTTGTCCCTTGGAATGAAAATATGACCCTCTTTCTTTTTTTCTTCTCTTCACATCCATTTTGCAGACAGTCAGTGGTTGCGATTCACAGAACTGCTGTGGTTTTTTTGCAAAACCTGCCTGTGGGTAATCTGCAGTAGTCATTTGCCTTTGTTGTTGTTGTTTAGTCGTTTAGTCGTGTCCGACTCTTCGTGACCCCATGGACCATAGCACGCCAGGCACTCCTGTCTTGCACTGCCTCCCGCAGTTTGGTCAAACTCATGTTCGTAGCTTCGAGAACACTGTCCAACCATCTCGTCCTCTGTCGTCCCCTTCTCCTTGTGCCCTCAATCTTTCCCAACATCAGGGTCTTTTCCAGGAAGTCTTCTCTTCTCATGAGGTGGCCAAAGTATTGGAGCCTCAGCTTCAGGATCTGTCCTTCCAGTGAGCACTCAGGGCTGATTTCCTTAAGAATGGATAGGTTTGATCTTCTTGCAGTCCATGGGACTCTCAAGAGTCTCCTCCAGCACCATAATTCAAAAGCATCCATTCTTCGGCGATCAGCCTTCTTTATGGTCCAGCTCTCACTTCCATACATCACGACTGGGAAAACCATAGCTTTAACTATACGGACCTTTGTAGGCAAGGTGATGTCTCTGCTTTTTAAGATGCTGTCTAGGTTTGTCATTGCTTTTCTCCCAAGAAGCAGGCGTCTTTTAATTTCGTGACTGCTGTCACCATCTGCAGTGATCAAGGAGCCCAAGAAAGTAAAATCTCTCACTGCCTCCATTTCTTCCCCTTCTATTTGCCAGGAGGTGATGGGACCAGTGGCCATGATCTTGGTTTTTTTAATGTTGAGCTTCAGACCATATTTTGCGCTCTCCTCTTTCACCCTCATTAAAAGGTTCTTTAATTCCTCCTCACTTTCTGCCATCAAGGTTGTGTCATCTGCATATCTGAGGTTGTTGATATTTCTTCTGGCAATCTTAATTCCGGCTTGGGATTCATCTAGTCCAGCCTTTCGCATGATGAATTCTGCATATAAATTAAATAAGCAGGGAGACAATATACAACCTTGTCGTACTCCTTTCCCAATTTTGAACCAATCAGTTGTTCCATATCCAGTTCTAACTGTAGCTTCTTGTCCCACATAGAGATTTCTCAGGAGACAGATGAGGAGATCAGGCACTTGCCTTAAACTGGCTTAATTCTGTTCATGGCTGACCAGCTGGCCCTAGGAGTTTAAAGAGGAGCCTGAGAATCATGGCTCAGTGGCAGAATGTCTGGTTTACATGTAGAAGCCTCTTCTGACGTGGTTCAGAATGTGTTCATCTGAAACCCTGGGGAGCTACAGATAACAGTGTTGTCCAAAATGTCTGGACCACTTGGGAGTTCCATTGTTCTCAATGGGGGAGATCAAAGGATGTGCTTAACTCTAATTGAAACCAATTCTTGGGCATTCCTCTCCTTTTTTGCATTTAATATTTATTGATTTTTTTTGTTATACATCACAATCATAATTCTCCGTCAAAAATATACATAAGAAGCAAAGAATACTTAAATGTTGAAAATGAAATACAATTATGTAACACAGTAATACCTCCGCAAACGTCTGCCCCATCGACTGTCCATCTCGGCAAACGCCCGTGGCAAACCTGGTAGTACTGGAATGTGTTACTTCCGGGTTTGCTGCTCGCGCATGCACAGAAGCACTAAATCGCTCTTCGCGCATGTGCAGAAGCACAAACCGCTCCGTGTGTGTGTGCAGGGTGCCACTTTGTTGAGCATACCTTTTGTGGAATGTCTGGGGCTCCAGAAAGGATCCCGGATTCAAAACAAGGTACTACTGTAAAGTATTAAGACTTCCCTCCACTTGAACGTGGGTCCTCTACAATTCTGTACTAACTGCATACTTGAATAACATCTAGTTCATATTTATCCAATATGTCCATAAGTTGTGTCACCTTGCAGGAGTCATTCAAGGCCTGCCAAAGATTTCAGATATTTACAATGATCTTTTAGGTATTGTCTGTATTTATCCTATTCTGTGTTAAATTTTTGGTCATCCTAATTCCTAACTTTCCCCGTTAGTCTAGCCATTTCCGCGTCCTCGAATAATTTTTGTCTGCCATTCCATTTTTGTCGGTATATTGTCTCCTTTCCAGCATTGGGCTAATAACATTCCGGCGGCCGTGGTTGGATACATAAATAAATAACGTCCTCAAATCTTGGTATATCTACTCCTATAATACCTAGGAGAAAGGCTTCAGGTTTTTGGCGAAGGTCAGGTGGAATTCTGTCTGATTCAGGTTTCCACAATTACAATTGATTGGCGGTTCTTGTGCAACAAACCCACTTCCCCAAAAGATCAAGCTTTTTGCAAGAAGGGAAGGGATGGGATAACGTGCTGGGATGTGTGGGGTCGCCCTTCCTTCGACGCAATGTCAATCCCACAGACCAACAGAGATGAACGTCCACTAAATAGCCAAGGCCACCACGACTTTGTGCAAACAAATCAGGAAGGGGAGTCAATAAGCAGATTGCCTGGAAATACCCTCAATGACATTTTTGCTGAACACACCCACAAATAAATAAGACCATTCCAGAGGTGCCCACAAAAGGCTACAATGGGTGTTGTTCTCAAAGTTTCCTCTTGACTGCCTAACCCTACAAAAGATTTGGCAGTGCTCGTTCTCTGAGGGGTCCAGCCATTCAGTCTAAAAATGTCGCTCCCATTAAGGAGAGGAACAGGAGTACACAGAGAGGAATTAAATCTGAAAGAGGAATGGGAATACGCTTCCGACCTACTCCTTTTCCTACCTACTCCTTTTCCTCCAGCAAATAAAGTTAAAAAAATGTTCCTTGGTGAATGGGATTCTGTTGGCCATCGAATAACAAAGGCCATATTCCCGCAAATAGATGCAATCTGATCCCCTCTGCACAACCCCTCCAGCTATTCCCCCTCCTTTTTCTATTTTATTCAACCAGAAATGTTTTTTTTAAAAAAAAGCACAAACCCAGCAGAATTGTATGTTTCTTGTTTAAAGCCAAGGACACGGTATTTTGTGAAATCTAAAAAACAGCCAAATTATTTGGGATTGTATCAAAGTATAGACATGCTCAGATTACTCCCCACTGAAATTAATTTACGGTACATGTCTTGACTTAACAATTAATTTAATGGGTCTACTTGGGAGTAGCTGGACTGACATACTTGAGTTGTTCTGGTTCTGAATTCTCTTTGGGGCAGAATGAGGATACGCCCAGACAATGCTTTATATTGCATTTTTATCCTCACAGCCTTCAAAAGACTCGACAGCAATATTATAGTAAACTTTGGCTGAGAGGGGTTTTCCCCCCAAGTCGCAGCTGAGTAGAGATTCAAACTTTTTGGACTTCACTGGACGGCCAATGCAGTTGCAATGGTCAGCATCTTGGATTTGGGCCTGGGAGATCAGGGTCAAATCCCCACTTGGCCACATAGCTCACTAGGTGACCTTGGGCCAATCACGGCCTCTTGGCCTAAACCATGGGTAGGCAAACTAAGGCCCGGGGGCCGGATTCGGCCCAATCGCCTTCTAAATCTGGCCCATGGACAGTCCGGGAATCAGTGTGTTTTTACATGAGTAGAATGTGTCCTTTTATTTAAAATGCATCTCTGGGTTATTTGTGGGGCCTGCCTGGTGTTTTTACATGAGTAGAATGTGTGCTTTTATTTAAAAGACATCTCTGGGTTATTTGTGGGGCATAGGAATTCATTCATTTCCCCCCAAAAATATAGTCCGGCCCCTGACATGGTATGAGGGACAGTGGACCAGCCCCCTGCTGAAAAGGTTTGCTAACCCCTGGCATAAACCTACCTCGCAGGGTTGTTGTGGAGATTAAACGAGGAGCAGGAGATGAACAACGTACACCACCTTGAGCTCCTTGGAGAAAAAAGTGGGATGTAAATGCAATAAAAAATAAATAACAGATAAATTTCCATCAGTCCCTCCCAGCTAGCATGGCTAGTCTAATCTTGGAAGATGACACAGGTAGTGTCTCATTTAAGATGGTGATCAATATATATATATATATATATATATATATATATATATATATATATATATATGTGTGTGTGTGTGTGTGTGTGTGTGTGTGTGTGTGTGTGTGTGTGTGTGTGTTTAAAGACCCAAACCTGTTGCCTGAGTAACTGGGGACACTTTTTGTTGTTTAATACACTGTTTCTTAAACATTGCAATCCTATGTATGTCAGCTCAGAACAAACAAGTCGTATCTGAGTTGAGTCAGACTTACTGCCAGTTAAGCTTGTGTAGGATGGGCGCCTTGATGAATGAATCTGATTAATGCACTAAATCTTGCAGCAGCTCTAGCCTCTATGCCGGCAGAGGCACGAGCTGCTTTCTTGATCTGTCACTCACATGTTGAACAGGAGCAAAGGAAGAGCAGGATTTGCGATGCTTTTCTCATGAATTTAGCACCCTCTAGTGGGAACGTGAGCATGTTAGGGAAAGAGGAATGAGGCTCTTCAGAGCAAAACACCAGATGACCGGCCCATTTCAAGGGGTTGGTTCTGACCTATGGAGCCTTATGCAGCTCAGGATCCCAACGCATCAACATCAGGACGTCAGGCGAGACTGCTGGATCAGGCCAAAGGGTGCCCACCTAGCTCAGCATCCTGTTCTCACAGTGGCCAACCGTAGGCTTTTCTTCTTTCCAAGATGTCCTGCAAGGCAGAAGGTACAGATCTTTTCTCAGGGTTCACTCCCGAAGCCTTTCTCAAAGCAGCGGAGGTTTAAGAACAGAGTTTTCCTTATCCTAGATGGTCTTCCTTCCCAGGTGGACGAGCCCCATCTGCCCCTCACCTCCCTCTACAGCACGTGCAGAAATTGCCTTCTTGACCGTTCGACCCACTCTAAGTCTTGTCTGCTCCATTCGCCGGAGCCTGACTTCAAATGTAGGAGAAATCCCTAACTTGCTGTGAGTTTGAGACCCATCGGCCACCCACACCTGGTTTAGCTGGCCAGTTGAAGCAGTTTCCTGGGATTGTGGCCGCTGTCGTATGCTGACAGCTTTTAGGAGCCCCAGGTGAGTGCAGGGTGGGGAGCAAAGGAGGACAAATACCCCAGGACAAGAACATCAGTGAGATCAAGGGGAGGGGGTCTTGTCATTTGGGCAGCCCAGGACCTCCATAGACACTGCCCAAGCTTGTGTCCCGGAGAGGTCTCCTCCTCCTCCTCCTCCTCCTCCTCCTCCTCCTCCTCCTCTTCTTCTTCTTCTTCTTCTTCTTCTTCTTCTTCTTCTTCTTCTTCTTCTTCTTCTTCTTCTTCTTCTTCTTCTTCTTCTTCCTTCTTCGATCACTCGTAGCCGAGTAAGATTGTCTTCCATGAACACGGTGGAGCTCCAATTGGAGAGGTCACTACACAGTTTGATTTCATCCCCAGAGGTGAAGTCCACTGTTTCTTGAGGCAGACATATCCCAACAACAGGCAGGTGCCTATGGGAAACCCGCAAGCAGGACCTTCTCTTCTCATGAGGTGGCCAAAGTACTGGAGCCTCAGCTTCAGGATCTGTCCTTCCAGGGAGCACTCAGGGTTGATTTCCTTAAGAATGGATAGGTTTGATCTTCTTGCAGTCCATGGGACTCTCAAGAGTCTCCTCCAGCACCATAATTCAAAAGCATCCATTCTTTGGCGATCAGCCTTCTTTATGGTCCAGCTCTCACTTCCATACATCACTACTGGGAAAACCATAGCTTTAACTATACGGACTTTTGTCGGCAAGGTGATGTCTCTGCTTTTTAAGATGCTGTCTAGGTTTGTCATCGCTTTTCTCCCATGAATTTGTCTAGTATTCTTTTAAAGCCATCCAGGTTGGTGGTCATCACTGCCCCCAGTGGGAATGAGTTCCATAGGTTCGGCCATGCACGCTTTTTGTGTTTACTTTAAACGGGCTACATAGTAGGAAATAAATTTTTCTCAAGGACGTATTACAAGCACAATTCTTGTTCTCAAGTCAATATGCTTCATAATCCCCTCCTTTTTTTGCTGTTTAGCATCAGTTTAACAGTTCTCTCCCTCCCTATACTTATCTTAGTAATATATGTTTGCAATATACACAATGCAGTAATATTTGAGTGATGCAAATTAAATTACTTCTCCTGGTTTAAAAAGGTTCTGTAAAGGACTCCGTTAAATCTGAGCTCAGTGCTTCCTGGAAAACTTATTCTAATGAAGGATTATTAGCCTGTCAACAGCCTGCTTCAGTTTCTCCCCTTATTATATTTACTGTACATCCAGCAAATAATTCATTGGCAACAGGCCTTTTCTTAGGCAGCTGGTGATTTAACAGCTGAGTTTAAAAGCTTCCTTGTGAATCAGCAGGGCAGATGCAAGAATGCAGATCTATTTTCAGCTGGGAACTGTTGCTTCGTTTCAGCGCCCTGAGGCCAAAACCAGTTTAATGAGCATGATTTTTGAGTTACCGGTATGCCTAGGTTACAAGTTCCCTTGTGATCTAGTCTGGCTCAGCTGCTTTGTTCTGCAGACACAAGCTTAGAGCCTTTGTCTTGTGGACATTTGTGACATAGATTGTGATGCTGGGAACCACAGGAGGGGAGAGATGCTATTGGGCTTGGGTCCTGATTGTCCATTCCCCATAATGGGCATCTGGCTGGCCCCTGTGACAGCAGGATGCTGGGTGGGCCAGTGGCCTGATCCAGCAAGCTAATGTTCTTGTGTTCGTTCATGGTCTTTTAGGTGGCCGCAACCTCAGTTGTGAAGCACACAATGAAGATTTCTCCTCTTTCCCCCTCTATCACAGGCAACTGACATTCTGGGCTTTGTAACTCCTTCCACATTCCTGATATGTTGGAGCAAAAAAGTTTGCCAACTCTGATAAAAGAGAGGAAATACTTTGAATGTGTATCATATCAGTAACATTATCTGTCATGCTACAAATAGCAGCATTATCTTATTGCCCAGGCCTTCCTTGACTCTTAAGATTGGCCCGTTATTACCGAATTCCTGTTTTTATCATGCTGTTTTATGGTGTTTAATCTCCAGTTATATAGAATCGTGGAATTTTGGCAACACGTTGTTTTTATGTTGTATTTCTGTATACCACTTAGAGATTTTTTAATATTGAATGGTTTAGAAATGATTCTAGAAGCATTTTGGATTTTAAACACTGACTTAAATCCTTGCACTATTATGAGTATAGGAATAGGTTTCAGTCTTTTGCTATGGACACATTAGCTCGGGAATAAACACCACTTTATTTTAAAAGTAAAAATAAAAAAGACGATTAGTAACCACAGACATGCCTAGTCAGCTGCTTTGGTTTGTAAAGAGTAGTGATAAAAATGATGATGCAAAGTGAGTTCAAGGCATCCTTTTCTCATAAGAACAGATTGCTGGATTAGGCCAATGGCCCCTCTAGTCTAGCCGGTCTCACAGCAGAAAACCAGATGCCCAAATGGGAAAACCCGCAAGCAGGATCTGAGCACCAGAGCCCGCTTTCCTCCTGTGACTAGTATTCAGAAGCATGACAATCTCTGACCACGAAGGCAGAGCATAGCCATCCTTGCTAGTAGCCATTGATAGCTCTCTCCTCCATCAATTTGTCTAATCCTCTTTTAAAGCCATCTAGATTGGTGGCCTACTTGGGAAGAAAGGCGAAGACGAACTAATACCAGTGTACTGGAAGAAGCAAAGATCACAAGTGTTGAAGCAATGATTCTTCAACATCAACTTCATTGGACTAGTCATGTTGCCTGGATGCCCGATTATCGTCTGTCTCCCAAAGCAATTACTCTATTGCCAACTTAAAAATAGAAAACGTAATGCTGGTGGTCGACAAAAGAGGTTTAAAGACTGTCTCAAGGCAAATCTAAAAAAATGTAGTATAAACACCAACAACTGGAAAACACTGGCTTGTGAGCGCTCCAATTGGAGAACAGCCTTTACCAAAGGTGTCATGGGCTTTGAAGACACTCGAACTCAGGAGGCAAGGGAGAAACGTGCTAAGTGGAAGGCACGCTTGGCAAATCCACACCGTGATCAACTCCCGCCCGGAAACCAATGTCCCCACTATGGAAGGACGTGTGGATCCAGAATTGGCCTCCACAGTCACTTATAGACTCACTGTTAAAACCATGTTTATGGAAGACAATCTTACTTGACTATGAGTGATCGCCAAAGAAGAAGAAGAGGTTGGTGGCCATCACTGCTTCCTGTAGCAATGAGTTCCATAGTTTAACTATGAGCTGCATGAATGAGGACAAACCTTTATCTGTCCTGAATCTTTTAGCTCCTCTCAAACATGCAGCTTCTCAAGCTAGGGCCCTCCAGACATTTTAATGGCTCTTTTAATTGCTACACTTTCTAGTGGGCTTGCTTTGTTGCGTATTTTAAATATGTGTGTTTCTAACATTTTGAAGAAATTGTTTTATTGTGTACCGTTTTATTACACACTGGGCTTTATAACTGTTTTGTGCTTGTAAACTGCCTCAAAGCCAGCTTGGCATGTAAACAGTACATTAATTGGTTAATTATTATAATAACAATGCTTTGGACAACAACTCCCATAAGCTGCAAACCAACAGATGTTCTGGCCTGCAGCTTCCAAGAGCCACTGTTGGGAACTGCAGTGTAACACACCTGGAGGGCAAACTACGCTGCCACAGGCATCTCTTGCAAACTTTGTGCCTTAATCCTTGTGCAATAGCATCTCTGAGCTCTAGATGGCGAGACGACTTTTCACTGGACAGATATTAACTCCATTGAAAAATTGCATTTAAAGAAAGTCCGCGTTGCCGGCTCAAGTTCTCTTGCCTGGCAAGTACGTCTCTAATACAACAACAACAGCACCCTTCCTCTCAAAGTGCAGGGCAGAGCGCAACACGCAAAACCACAATAACCAAAAGCATTTTGCAAGGACTAAGCTGGGACCAGGGGTGCCAACTTAAATAAAATATGGGGACCGGGCAGGGAAGCCCCTCCCAACATAATCAATCACATGACGTGACACACACACACACTCACTCTCTGAATGGCAGTGCGCATCAACTTTAGGAGCCCCCCCCCAGCTGCCTCAAATATTTTATTGGGGACCTGCCCCCCCCCGGAGTTAGTTCCTATGGCAAGGGCGCTAGGTAGTCCAAGGTTGAGATTCCTACACGGCGAGGGGTTGGACTAGATAACCCACGGGGGTCCCTTTCCATCTCCGCGGTGGTGCTAGCAGCGTGCAAAGGTGAGGGTCGCGCTCTGGCCCCGCCCCCTCCCCCTCTGGCCCCGCCCACCGCGGCAGGTAGGGCAGAGAAAGAGCCCCTTTCCCCAAGCGCCCACCTCACGAGGGCCGCCGACGCGGCTGGGCGCCTTTCCCTCACGCTCCGCCGTCGGGCGCCCTGCCCAAACCGGGGCTCTCTCCCCTCAGTCGCCCCCAGCCGCCCCGCCGCCGCTCTCCCCTCCCTCAACTGCCCCTTCTTCTTCCCCAGCCGGAGCCCGACGACGGCTGTCCCCCGCGTTCCCCCTCCGGCTGAGGCGAACGGAGGTGGCCGGTTGCCCGGGGGGTGGGACGGCCAAAAAGGCGGGCGAGAAGGGAAGGAAGCTCCTCTCCCTCCCTCCCCTTAAAGGACAACTTTGCGAGCGAACCGCTGGGCGCCTTGGCCCCGCCGGGGAGGCGCAAGGAGCCGCGGCGAAGGCGGAGGAACAGGCGGCCGGCGGGGGTGGGTCGCTTTCTCCGCCTCCTCGGAGTTTGGGCTCCGTATCCGGGAAGGAGCGAGCCCGGAACTGCACCCCTGAGGAGACGCCGCCGCCGCCCTCGAACTTCGCCTGCTTTAATTTACCTCAGGCGGCGCCTTCCCGCGCGCGCGCCATGAGGCGGCTCCGGCTGGCCCGGAGGGGGCCGTGTCCGGGCAGGGGCTGCGCGGTGGTGCTGGCGCTGCTGGCCGCCGTGGCCTTCTTCGCCGTGGCGCTGTCTCTGGCCAGCCTGCAGGCGCCCCCGGCCGGGGAGAGGCTCTCTCCGCGCGGGGAGAGGCGCTTCTTCTCCGACGGGGCGGAGCGGCCCCAAGACCTGGCCCGCCCCGTCTACGAGAAGGCGCCGCCGGACCCCTCGGCCCCCGGGGAGTGGGGCAAGCCTGCCCACCTGCAGCTGAGCGCCGAGGAGAAGAAGGAGGAGGAAGAGCTGGTGGAGCAGTACGCCATCAATGTCTACCTCAGCCAGAAGATCTCGCTGCACCGCCACATCCAGGACGGGCGCATGGCGGAGTGCAAAGCCAAGGCCTACCGCTACCGCCAGCTGCCCACCACCTCGGTGGTCATCGAGGCCTGGTCCACCTTGCTGCGCACGGTCCACAGCGTGCTGGAGACGTCTCCCGCCGTCCTGCTGAAGGAGGTCATCCTGGTGGACGACCTGAGCGACAAGGCGTACCTCAAGGGCCAGCTGGAGAAGTACGTCAGCGGCCTGGAGAGGGTGCGCCTGATCCGCACCAACAAGCGCGAAGGGCTCGTCCGGGCGCGCCTGATCGGGGCCACCTTTGCCACCGGGGACGTCCTCACGTTCCTTGACTGCCACTGCGAGTGCGTCCCCGGCTGGCTGGAGCCGCTGCTGGAGAGGATCGCCGAGAACATGAGCACCGTCATTTGCCCCGTGATCGACACCATCGACTGGAACACCTTCGAGTTCTACATGCAGTCGGCCGAGCCCATGATCGGGGGCTTCGACTGGCGGCTGACGTTCCAGTGGCACTCGGTCCCCGACTACGAGCGCCAGAGGCGGAAGTCCAAGATCGATCCAATCAGGTCGCCCACGATGGCCGGGGGCCTCTTTGCCGTGAGCAAAAAGTACTTCGAATACCTGGGCACCTACGACATGGGGATGGACGTCTGGGGAGGAGAGAACCTGGAACTCTCCTTTAGGGTGTGGCAATGTGGGGGCATCTTGGAGATCCACCCCTGTTCGCACGTGGGACATGTGTTTCCCAAGCGCGCCCCGTACGCCAGGCCGAACTTCCTCCAGAACACGGCGCGGGCGGCAGAAGTGTGGATGGATGGGTATAAAGAGCATTTCTACAACAGGAATCCCCCGGCACGGAAGGAGAACTACGGAGACCTCTCGGAAAGGAAGCTCTTGAGGCAGCGCCTGAAGTGCCAGAACTTCGACTGGTACCTGAAAAACATATTTCCGAACTTGCACGTGCCGGAGGACCGCCCCGGTTGGCACGGAGCCATCCGCAGCGTGGGCATCTCTTCCGAGTGCCTAGACTACAATTCTCCCGAGCACAACCCGACTGGCGCACACGTCAACCTCTTTGGGTGCCACGGGCAAGGAGGGAACCAGTTCTTTGAGTACACGTCAAATAAGGAAATCAGGTTCAACTCCGTGACGGAGCTCTGCGCCGAAGTTCCCGACCAGAAGGATTTTGTAGGCATGAGGAACTGCCCGAAAGACGGCTCCGCTATCCCAGAAAACATCATATGGAATTTTAGAGAAGACGGGACCATTTATCACCCTCATTCGGCAAAATGCCTTAGCGCTTACCGCACTCCCGAGGGCCGGGCTGATGTGCAGATGAGGACATGCAATGCAGAGGATAAAAACCAGTTATGGAAGTTCGAAAAATAGAAATGGGCCTGTTGGTCTGGGAGTCTCTGTGCAAGACTACTTCCAGCTGACTTAGTGTGTATTCCCACTAAGTATGGCTAAGCATGTATTCCCATTAACTGTTAATGCCAGATTTAGGTAGCTTCTAAAAGGATTTTTAACAGGTTTGGGAATGGCAGTGATTGACTATGAAGAGGCAGGGTGTTGGGAACTTGCTATCTGAAGTGCCTTTTATTCTAAACTCCCATTGGCGGGGGCTGATGAGAGTCATTGTCCAATATCTGGACAGGTTGATCCGAAGGCGTTCACTTATAAGGGAACAACTATAGGTTTTTTTTTGTGTGTGGTTGTAATACTTTGGGAACAAGGTAGCCTTGATTAGAACTGCAGATTACTGAACGTTTATGTTACGTGTTACTGTAAAAATGCGGGAAAAACTGAAATCCATACAAACGCAGCCACGGTACAGATAATAACATTAATACGAGTTACTCCAGCGAAAGGGAAGCTGTGGTTCTCCAGGTGTTGGATAGATCAAAGCTCCCATCAACCCTTGCCATGTTGCCTTGGGTTGCTGGGAGTTTTGATCCAGTGACAACAGGACGGCCACATGTTCCCCCCATGCCTGAGTTAACTATAAGCATAATTCGTGGCGAATGAGGTGGTTTGGCCAAGAAGTGGGAGAAACACCACCCTGTCTGAGTGCTGTCTGCGTGTTGCACACAGGAGTCTCGTTGAGTGTGTTGGGAGAAAATACTGCTTAGCTTTTAGGGGAGCTTCTCAACTCCCATCAGTGTGTTGGCTGTGGTTGATGGGAGTTGTAGCCAAACTGGAAGACACCAGGTTAGCAGTGGACCTGTGCCAAAATTCCTTCCCCCCCCCCACCTCTTGCACTCCATTCTAAATAATAGTTGTGCCCCCCCCCCCGAGGCAAGTGGTGAAAGCAATCATTTGTTAACTTAGGGAGGAGGTTAACTTAGCTGAGGTTAACAGTATTAGTTGCAAATAAGAGGCATTGTTTTTGATGACGCTGAAAAATGTCAAAAGGGTGGGAAACCTGACTTGTTTCTTGTATCGGAAAAACCTGCTTTAATATATAGAGCAGACGTGGGGGTATTTAGCAAGCACATCCAATGGCCAGGGTATTGTAGTTCACTGACACCTGGAGGGCCAAAGATTTCTCTCACCTGATTTAAAGGCTCTTTATCAATGTTTCCCAAACTTGAGTCTACAGATTTTGTTAAACTATAACTCCCATCATCCCTAGCTAGGAGGACCAGTAGTCACAGATGATGGGAATTGTAGTCCAGAAACAGCTGGAGACCCATGTTTGGGAAATACTGCTCTATATCAGCATTTGCAATTCCTGACAGCAGCTATTTATGATCTCTGCCTTATCACTGTTTACATAATCAGTTACGTGTAGTGCTTTAAAATACACTGATGGGTCAGAGAATGAGAGAAATTGCTTTTTGGATGGTTCCTAATGCACTTCAGATGGAATTCAGATTTCCCCAAGGGCTATATCTTTAGGTAAAGGTGTTGTCACACTTCCTCAAACGTGGCATAGCCAATATTATCTAAGTGCTGCATTCCCAGTCTGTACCTTGAACTCAGAGGCTGTGCCCCTGTGGCTACGAAGTGACAGGAAGCTGGCAGGGTATGCAGAGAAGCAGTTTCAACAAATCAGTGTGATACTTGCCTCTTAACTCTCTGCGTCGGTTAAATCAACTACTCAGTATTGTAGCTAGTCTGGCAGAGGTTCAGGGAGTAAACTGCATCGGAAGTTTGATTGTCATAAGCACCTGACTGTTGACAGGATGTAGATCAGGCTTTGCTAACCTGGTGCTTTCCAGATGTTCTGGCCAACGACAGCTACCAGCCCCAGCCAGCAAGGCTGACATAGGCAAAGTCTTCTTAAAGAAGACTGTTCCCTTCTGAAGGTAATGGTTTTGAGACCTCTGTAACTTGCCTCTTGGCAGGAAAAGCGACAAAGCTTTAGCTATCTCTCTCTTTATTTTAACTACCGGTAAGCTGCATTTGATAATTGGGCATGACCCATAGCACCAGCCAGGCTTGAAATTGTAGCAGAATTAACTCCCAACAGAGCCTCGAGTTATCAAGGCCAGCAGTCCTCGAGTTATCAAGGCCAGCAGTCCTCAACATCACTGTTGACAACCTGTCACTTGAAGCTGGTAGTCTCTCTCTCTCTGTCTCTTATATGTAGAGAACCTTGTTTCTGTTTCAGAACTAGCCACGTGCCCACCTTGGTTAGCCATTCCAGCCTTTGGTCTTAAAAACTGAGACTGGGCACACCTTATCCTTATGCTTGATGGGGCAAACTTGAATTGTGGATTTGGGTGGGGCTGAGGAAATGATCACCACCACACAGAGTTGAAGGTGATGGGGGAGAAAATTCTCCTGTGTTTTGCTCATTTTGCACCTGTTACTGCTCCTCTTACAGGTCACTGTAGGATTTTTTAAAACCTGATAAACTTGTTTGAACAGCAGTGAAGGCAGGACAGGATATTAATGGGTGTGAACAGTACAGAGCAGCGGTGCCTCTATTGCCACCATCGTTTAACTCTTTTGTTGACTGCCTTCATTTTTAGAGGTGGTCAAGGGGGGAAGAGGTGACGTGCCTAAAAACTTCCCTGCTCTTCTTCCAAAGCTACTATTCCTCCTGTTTCTACTTCTCATTGCCGTTGCCTCTTGTAATTTCATCCCTGGGACAATCCAGGGTTTGCCAAGAATTGCAGGTTACTTTGCAAGCTCCAATCCATGGTATCAGGGGACAGAACGCATTATGTATGAAGTACTATGTGCAAAGAATATGGATTTCCGAGGTGCTGGAGATGTCTGTTCACATTCCCTGCCACCTCTTCTTGATATTTGAAGGGGGACAGACGCCAATCTGGGGAGGGAGAGAATGTGCCGCATTATAAATTGAAAGCACCACGATACCACTTTTAACAGTCATGGCTACCTCAAAGCATCCTGGGATCTGTAGTTTGGTACAGGTGCTGGGCATTGTTAGAGCAGACCCTGCACGATCCCCCAACTTCTCTGGGAAAAGGCATTGATTGTTAATCCCCTTTGAGAACTGTAGCTGTGGGGGGGAATGGAGTCGGCCGGCCTAACAACTCTCTGCGCCCTTAATTACAACGTTCCAGGATTCCCAGGGGGGAAGCCACAAGACTGCTGCTAATGCAGGGTGCAGATGTGGCCTGACTCTTTAGTGTCAGGAAGACCTATGACCTTGAAGCACAGGTGCAGGCCAAAACAGCACACCGGAGCGAACAAATCTATGTCCGTTCTGTAGCCAAT
The DNA here is from genome assembly GCF_963506605.1 of Zootoca vivipara. Lineage (NCBI taxonomy): Eukaryota > Metazoa > Chordata > Lepidosauria > Squamata > Lacertidae > Zootoca > Zootoca vivipara. The sequence continues at coordinate 56,092,868 of NC_083287.1, read as the reverse complement.
AAGAAATGAACTCGTCTTCTCAGGCCATCCAGAGGTGCTGAGTTAGCTGCCCAGAATAGCTGCTACAGCACATGGAAACAAGTGTCTTAGGTCAGGTTTGGATGGCCAGTTTTCACCTGCAGTGTGGTGGTGAATGTTGCGCTTGCTGCATAGCGATATCTCTGTGGAAGAGGGCCATCTGAAATGGTCCTGCTTGCATTGGACTCTGCGGAACGTGCCCACCCCCGCTTCTTGAAGCTGTATTGAATTTCTGACATGCCAGAGCTGCCTTTGCCAACCCCCCAGATGTAAGGACGCGGGTGGCGCTCTGGGTTAAACCACTGAGCCTAGGGCTTGCCAATCAGAAGGTCAGCGGTTCGAATCCCCAGGATGAGCTCCCATTGTTTGGTCCCTGCTCCTGCCAACCTAGCAGTTTGAAAGCATGAAGTGCAAGTAGATAAATAGGTACCACTGTGGCGGGAAGGTAAACGGCGTTTCCATGTGCTGCTCTGGTTCGCCAGAAGCAGCTTAGTCATGCTGGCCACATGACCCAGAAACCGTACACCGGCTCCCTTGGCCAGTAAAGCGAGATGAGCGCCACAACCCCAGAGTCATCCGTGACTGGACCTAATGGTCAGGGGTCTCTTTACCTTTACCTTACCCCCCAGATGTTTTGTACTACAGCTCCATTGGTTGGTGAAAAGGGACTTTAGTGTTACAGTCATATGATGACCGCATTAGTGCAAAATCACTGGTCTGAAACCACCCTTGCGGTTTCAGAATGATGACTATTAACAGAACTAACAGTTATGGAAAGGTCATTGTCCTGCAGGCTCTGTGTAAGATTCCACTGTGCACATAATATGCCGAGGTGTTTCTATGACACTTTAGTATTGTGACGATTTAGCATTGTTAAATTGTATGGTGGGACTAAGGTGTAAAGTGTCTTAACCACAAGTGACCTTGTAAAGGTTTTTCTAAAAATGTTTTCCCCCTTTTCTATGCACTCCGAAGCTGGATCTACACTGAGCTCTGTGCCAAGCACTATCTCACTACAAGCTTGTGTGAGCTATGCAATTTTATCCACCTATATGCCTTATTTCTTTTTTGTAGGTTCAGGGAAAAGAACTTGTATTTTCTTACGGAGGACTGTTTTTATGCCTAATGTGGTGTACAATTCTCTTGGGACGGCAATCCTGAACCCATTTGCTAGAGATTAAGAGGTTGTCTTTAACTTTGTGGGACTCATATCAGGGTAAACATTTACAGGATTGCACTGTTAATAACTCACGCGGAGGGAAAAAGCAAAACTAAATTAGTATTCCATCGCTGTATGAAAAGTACAAAGAAAAGAATATAATTGTGTGTGGTGTGTAAATTAAGATATATAAATATTTTTATACTAAGAATTTGCATTGGCAATCTTAGCTGTAGCTAAGTTCAGTTCAGAAAGGTAATACTGTTTACAGGCTTCTGAAATATTTGATATCTGGAAAATGAAGGTATGCATTTTAATTATACTTCAGTTCTTGAATGAATTGTGAAATTGAGGAAATTTTACTGTGAGGGATTTGAACTACTGATTTACAGTGTCTGTTTTTAGGGAAACAAATAACTTCACAATGCGTAGACGTGATTAAAAGCTCCTTGAAAAGGCAGAAATAAACAATTTTCAATTTAAATCTCGAATTGGCCTCTCTGTACTAATGGAACTTACTCCATTTATACCAGTCTTTGCACACTTTCATTAAGCGGCCTTAGTATCAGAAATGTAATTTACAGCTGCACGAGTTATTATAGCTAGGAAGTGGAAAGGGCAAGGTGAATATAAAATGGAAGAATGGTATAAAGAGGTGTGGGATATGGCTATTAATGATAAATTAACATGTGCTACTAAGGCAGGACAGGGAATATGCAGAAGAAATTATTTTGAGGAGATATGGAGGGTATTTGCAGAATTTGTACTGTTAAAACAGAAAGGGGTCAAACGATCACAAAAGGTGTCGAAATTTTGGGATGTTGGATAGTTAAAATGGAATGGTCTGGGGTGGGGGTGCACATTTTTATTTTTTTATTTATTATTACTTTGTTAATATAAAAATAAAAGGAGAAATGTAATTTAGAATGGGGTTTTGTGGCTGAAAATAGAAATGCTTTGTGTTTACTGTTGAAGTACCTATTAAATTCTTGTGACAGCAGCAATAATAATAATAATTAATTAATTAATAATAATAATAATAATAATAATAAATAAATAAATAAATTACTTATACCCCATCCATCTGGCTGGGTTTCCCCAGCCACTCTGGGCGGTTTCCAACAAGAGATTAAAAATACATTAAAACACCAGCCTTCAGATGACTTCTAAACATCAAATAGTTGTTTATTTCAGTGTGCCGGGAGACGCTGGCGACGAGAAGGGCGATTTGCTGCCCTGTCACGTGACTGGCGGCCGCCATTAGGGGCGCTGACCCGCCGGAAAGGAAGCCGGCCGGGTCACGACGGGGGCGGGGCGAGCGCAGCTCTCAACAGCCGCCACCGCGGCTGTTTGTCTCGCTCTCGCTCCTCTTGCTGGCGGCGCCCGGGAGTTTTTTGGTCGGCGCGGGAGTGAGCGGCCTCTTCGGCAAGGAGTCCTGCAGAAGGTGAGGTGCTCTTCTTGCTAGCCCAGGGGTCGGCAACCCGCGGCTCCGGAGCCGCATGTAAGAGCCTCAAAAGGGAGCCTCACCAAGAAGCCCCAGCCCACACAGACAGGGACCGATCGGAGGTCGGTCCGTCGTTTGTTCCCTTCCGCTGCAGAAACTACGCCGCCGGGGCTGCGCGCACGGGGAGAAGGCGGCGAGTGGCTCCGCCAAGGACATAATGCAGAACAGACCCGCAAAGGAACCCCTCAACAGTCTTTTGCTATTAAACTCCAACTTTTACACCATGCACTTTTTGCACCTGTGTGTGTAATGATTACGTCTCCCCTCCAAACTAAACTAAATATAGGGCGGCACAGAGTTGGTGTGCCGCGGGATTTTTTTTCATAGAACAAGTGTGCCGTGGCCCAAAAAAGGTTGAGAAACACTGGTTTATTTCCTTGACATCTGATGGGAGGGCATTCCACAGGGCGGGTGCTGCTACCGAGAAGGCCCTCTGCCTGGTTCCCTGTAGCTTTGCTTCTCACAGGGAGGGAACCGCCAGAAGGCCCTGGGAGCTGGACCTCAGTGTCTGGGTAGATGGGGGTGGAGACGCCCCTTCAGGTATACTGGGCCTAGGCCATTTAGGGCTTTAAAGGTCACAGAATTGTGCTCGGAAACGTACTGGGCGCCAGTGTAGGTCTTTCAAGACCGGTGTTATGTGGTCTCGGCAGCCGCTCCCAGTCACCAGTCTAGCTGCCGCATTCATATACAGGTACAGTCAAAGCAAAGAGGGTAAAAAAAAAAAGCAGTCTGTGACAAAGCTTGACTTGGAGTTCAGCAGTGATCCATTCTGGGGTGTGTGTGACTGGCTTTCTTCCTAGTCTGGTAAGCTTCCCTATAGCTGAGGTTGCCAACACAATGTCTCCTGCAGATGCTCTGGTACCCTCAAAGGCCTTCCTTGGCACCTCTGACAGGGTCCCCAGACTCTGTGTTTTCATTGAATGAATGGAATATTCATATTGTAAGCAGGCTACTTCCTGTAAAACAAATAACGTCAAGGCTTTGAGGCTGAAGCTCTGCATGGAATATCCGCGATGTCACGGCTACATTGCCGGAGTAGGTATGCATAAATGGGTTGCACTTGCAAGTTTATCTGCTTAATTTTTTTTATCTGAGTAGAAAGTAATTATTATTATTATTCACTAAATTTATATACCATCCTTCATTCGTATATCTCAGGGTGGTTCACAACATAAAAATGCAGTATAAAAAACCACAAAATACATGAGTAGAAAGAATTTTGAATGTTCCGGTGCAGAATGATAAACTAGATCTTAAGATTTCCTCTGCTCTCTGTAGAAGCCAAAAAACAACAACATGTGCTGCCTCTTCCTCTGACAGTTCAGACTCCAGTCAAACAGCAGCAAAAAACAACAGCTTCTTATTCTAAACCACAGTAAAATAAAAAAATTCCTTCAGTAGCACCTTAAAGACCAACTAAGTTTATATTTTGGTATGAGCTTTCGTGTGCATGCACACTTCTTCAGATACACACGAAATGCACACGAAATGCATGCACACGAAAGCTCATACCAAAATATAAACTTAGTTGGTCTTTAAGGTGCTACTGAAGGAATTTTTTTATTTTGCTTCGACTCAGACCAACACGGCTACCTACCTGTAACTAAACCACAGTAGTTGGCTTCATCCATGTGCTATATTCCCCCGCCAATGTGTTCTGACTAGTTTCCTGCATTACAGATGGCAGCAGGGCCGGCCCTCGCATTGGCTTTGTGAGACAGTCTCGGGCGGCAGGCTGGGTACAACTGGGAGGGGTGGCATATCTGTGCCCCACCCCAAGAGTATGCCACTCCTGCGCTTGTGGCCTGCATGCCACCTGGGAAGAGCAGGTCTGCTCCTGTCACCACTCCTCTGTCTTCCTTTCTTCCTCTTCCGCTGCTTTCAGTTCATCAGGGCTTCTCCTGGCTGTCTGCAATTGAAGATTTTATGTTTTGCGGCAAAATGTCTTGGAGAGCGGAATCACTACTCTTAGTTTTTGATGCAGGAGATTTCAGAACAGATCGAGCCTCTGCAAAGATTCAGACTTCTGTGTCAAAACTGGCTGGAGCGAATTCCCTTAGTTTATTGTTATTATTTATTAAATTTGTATACCACCCTTCATTCGTAGATTGCAGGGCGGTTCACAGCATTCGGTGTTCACAGTTTAGGAGGCAGAGAGATAATAACGGGCGTGAATTGTTGCGGAATGTTTCTGATTTGCCTCTCTTTTTTGCTCCCATGGATGCGAAGGCAAAAAGACTTTCCTCCCTTTGTGCATCGCAGGTGGGGGGTTAGGAGGGGGAAAGGAAGAAAGGGCGCATGGCTTCATTTGCTCCCACTGGGCATCTCTGATGAGAGCACATCCCATGCCGCTGCGCAGACTTGCAATGTCCATGATGGGGGAAACTCTTCACTTTTATTATCTCTACGCCTCACTGAGTTCCCGAGGTTCGCTTTCCGCAAACCGTAACGGCGCTGGACTCCAACTCCCATCAACCCCAGCCACCGTAAGCGACGGTAAAAGTTGCTGGGAGCTGTAGTCCTCCCAAACCCCGCCGCTAAGGGGCGCAATTTCCCCACCTTTGACATACCTGCTAACACGCAGACGGGGAGGGAGTCTCTGCGAGGGAGGGCCACTCGCTTTAAGACAGCCCCGCCTCTCACTTATCCCGGCTGACAGGACTCCAACTCCCATCAACCCCCAGCCAGCGTGGCCGACGGCCGGAGACGACGGGACTTGTGGTCCGCAACAACAGCCACGCACTCCCTGAGTCAAACCCGCCCGCCCCGGAAGTAACCCGGATGCTACAGTGGACTCCAACTCCCATCAGCGCCTCCCGGCCGGGCCAACGGCAGAGGACGACGGGAGTTGCAGTTCTCCCCCTCAGAAGAGGCGCCGTCGGCAGCGGAGCGGCGCCTAGCAACGGCAGAAGGCCCGTTCCTCGGCCGGCGCGGATGTGTAGGCCGCGTCCGTCCGCCTGAGGCGAATGCGCAGGGAGAGGCGGCGGAAGCGGCGGGGACCGGGTAGCGCGAGGACGTGAGGAGGCCGCGATGGGCTGCCGGTGACCGGCCTCTCTGCCTCCTTCTCCGGCCATGGCGCCCATGGGGATCCGGCTGTCCCCTCTGGGGATGGCCGTCGTGTGCCTGTTGGGCCTGGGCGTCCTCTACCACCTCTACTCGGGGATCCTGGCCGGCCGCTTCGCCTTCTTCATGCTAGGCGGAGGAGAAGGGGGGTCGGCGGGGGGCTCCGAGGCGGCGGACGGAGGAGTAGGAGGGGGGCTGCCGGCCTCGGGCACCGTGGACCTGCGGGAGCTGCTGGCGGCTTCGGTGGCGGCGGCGGCGAAAGGCGGCGCCGAGGTGAGGCGGGTCCGCGACAGCAACGTCCTCAACGAGAAGGCCAAGGGCAAGACCCGCGAAGGGGCCGACGAGAAGATGACCAGCGGGGACGTCCTCTCCAACAGGAAGATGTACTACCTGCTCAAGGCCGCCTTCCCGGGGGTGCAGGTGAGGAAGAGGCGCGGGAAAGGGCGTAGGCCGCCTTTCCTCTCCCAAGGGGCTCAAGGCGGCGCACAAGGTTCTCCTCCCCCTCCTCTCTTAATCCCCACCACAACCATCCTGCGAGGAAGCTTAGGCTAAGAGATGGCGGCTGCCCCCTGAGCTTCACGGCCGAGCAGGGATTCGAACTCTGCTCTCCCAAGTCCCAGTCTGACACTCAAGCGGATTTAGGTGGTGCTGTGGGTTAAACCACAGAATCTAGGGCTTGCTGATCAGAAGGTCTGCAGTTCGAATCCCTGCTCCTGCCAACCTAACAGTTCGAAAGCATATCAAAGTGCAAGTAGATAAATAGGCACCGCTCCGGCGGGAAGGTAAACGGCGTTTCCGTGCGCTGCTCTGGTTCGCCAGAAGCAGTTTTGTCATGCTGGCCACATGACCCGGAAGCTGTCTGCGGACAAACGCCGGCTCCCTCGGCCTATAGAGCGAGATGAGCGCCGCAACCCCAGAGTCGGACACGACTGGACCTGATGGTCAGGGGGCCCTTTACCTTTACCTTAAACAAGCTATACAGCTTAGGGCCCCACTCTCTTGGGGGCCCCAATTTTTTTTAAAGGAAAACAACAACCTGGACGTACATTTCCAAAATATAAGATAAAAAACAAATAAAATAAAACCTACATATGTACAGCAACAGTGTTTTGTTTTGTGTAGGCTCCTAGGATGTAAGTCATGGGCCCTGCCTGCTAGCATGCTCCCTAAAACATCACTGGTTTGCTCATTTCTATATATAGGGTGCCTACATTCTGCATGGACTGGTTGCATGACAACGTGTGCAAATGGCTTTAGATACCTATGAGGTACATAAATTACCACATAGCATATATTCAACACAAAAAAACAGTCACAATTTGTTGTTGGCAAAGGACAGCTGGACATAGAAAGGGCCCCAATACCTTCAGTAGCTTAGGGCCTCATCAAACCTAAATCCGGCCCTGCTCAAGCCCAGTGTTTCACAAGCCTGGGTCCCCAGCTGTTGTGGGACTACAGCTCCCCTCATCCCTAGAATTGCAAGGTCTATCAGCCAGAGTTGGGTGCAAAAGAGGTACCACATTTTTCTGTGTGTGAGATGCCCCCATGTATAAGGCGACCCGTACTTTATTTTGGCTCCCAAACGCCGAAAACCTGGAAGTAATTGTTCCAGTTTTCGAACATTTTTCGGAAGCCAAACATCTGACGCGGCTTCCGCTTGAGTGCAGGAAGCTCCTGCAGCCAATCGGAAGCCACGCCTTGGTCTGTAACCCGAGGTACCACTGTTGTGTGCATTCATCATCCCTATATAAGGCGACCCCAATTTTTTACTAATTTTTTTTGCAAAAAATGTCTTATACACACACAAAAAAAAGGTAATTAGAATGAAAGTGTGGTGTTGCTTCTGAGCACATTCTGAGCCAAGGAAATTTGTTTTCTGAACCAGAACTGCACTGAGCTCAAAGTCCGTGTGCTCAAAAATCTGTTCTCCCCGCTCCCCATTTCACCAACCTAGTTTCGACAGGGAAGGCATTTTTGTTATTGTTAACTGAGAACCAGAAACCCTTGCCAATCTAACAGCCCCGAGACCGGCCAGTAGATCTCCAATCTACCTTCCTGCTGACCCCTGGCATAGATCTCACTTGCTTCCCTTGCTTTCCATTTTCTGTTTGCTTATCCAAAATAAATTGTGTGCTTCAGCAGGGACTGTATACATTGGGGGTGGGGGGTGGTAGCCATGAATAGTCAAAAGAAGTGTACAGGAAGTGTGCTCACCCATTTAGCTTTACAAGAAAGGTGGTGACTCTCACCTGTAAGGCTAAGCAGTGTTAGCAATAGTAATAGTAATAGCATTTATTAAGAGCCTTTTCATTTAAAGTATTTAACATACATTATCTCCAAAATCTTTAGGATGGCTCTTGGGGGTAGACCAGTATTACAGAGTTAAAGAAGGACTTACCTAATCCTCCGAAGTTTATTTGTATTTCAGAAAGTTGATACTTCTGTCCATCTCAAAAAACATGCAGGTAACTAGAGGGAAGTGCCTTGGGTCACCTCAGCCAAATGCCTTAGCTGGGGTAGCTGTCAGTAGAACATGAGACTCTTAATCTCGGGGTCATGGGTTCAAGCCCCACCTTGGGCAAAAGATTTATTCATTGCAGGGGGTTGGACTAGATGACCCTAGTGGTCCCTCTCAACTCTATGATTCTATGATATCACATTCTCTAGGAATATATGTGTGCCATAATTTTGCCTAGGCTTACTTAAAGCTTTATTGAGCCCTCCTAAAGAGGGACGCGGGTGGCGCCGTGGGTTAAACCACTGAGCCTAGGGCTTGCCGATCAGAAGGTCGGCGGTTCGAATCCCCATGATGGGGTGAGCTCCCATTGCTCAATCCCTGCTCCTGCTAACCCAGCAGTTCGAAAGTGCGTCAAAGTGCAAGTAGATAAATAGGCGGGAAGGTAAACGGCATTTCCGTGCGCTGCTCTGGTTTGCCAGAAGCGGCTTAGTCATGCTGGCCACATGACGCAGAAGCTGTACGCCGGCTTCCTTGGCCATTAAAGCGAGATGAGCTCCGCAACCCCAGAGGTGTCCACAACTGGACCTAATGGTCAGGGGTCCCTTTTACCTTTAAAGAACACTTTAAAATCCCCATGTTTTTTAATGCATTTCTCTGATATTTTGATAAGCAGAGCACTTGGAGGAGTCAAGAGTCAATATCAAGGTGTTTCTCTTTTTGATAATGGGGCATTATGCTCATATAAGAACCTCCTGATTTGCAGGCTTCTGAACAGAATGTATTTCTCTGGCCATTTGGGTATAATCCATGAGTTCTTTTTAGTACGCTATGTGCTTCTTACATTTTATAGCTAGCTGATTCTACTTGTTGGCAGGCTGTAACGAGAGATGATGTGGACATAAAGCTGCAGAACAGGTTTTCTCTAGTAAGGTTCCTGACTTCACTCTGTGATGACCTGATAGATACATTCAGCTTTCCTCCATCTACACATGTAACAGCTGCAACATCAATAACTGGATAGTTTTGCTCTTCTACAGACACTGCTTTTGTGCTGTGACCAGTGGAAGCTCTGTAGCAAAGGGTTCTATTTACACTGTCTCCTTCTCTTGAAGAGACTAGGCTTGCATGGTACAGTGGTGCACAAGAGCCTTCTTGTTTGGTGTATTACTTAACAGTTTCTGCCACGTTGACGATGGTTAGTTGCACCCTGTTTCTTCTGTATTTATGCCCAATGCAGTCTATACCAGGCACGCCCAAACTCGGCCCTCCAGATGTTTTGGGACTACAACTCCCATCACCCCTAGCTAACAGGACCAGTGGTCAGGGATGATGGGAATTGTAGTCCCAAAACATCTGGAGGGCCAAGTTTGGGGGTGCCTGGTCTATACTCACTGGTGGCAGCTCTCCAGGATTTGAACCTGTGTTCTCTCTCAACCCTAACCGAAGTTGTTGGATTGGACCTTAGACCTTTTGCCTACAAAGAGCTATGGCTCTTCATCTGTGTATGTCCTATTCTCATACTTTCAACCTCCACTGCTACTGCTTCCCATTCCCCACCTCTCTCTTTCCATTTCAGTGTTGTGTATGACAGGTAGAAGAACTTAGTTATACAATAGGGACTGCTCAGGGGTCTGAGTTGTGAAAGAATCCAGTTATCAAAACATCTGTGTATTACATGTGATGTGACACCTACACCCTGTATCTTTTCAGTTCTGACTTAGAATCATAGAGTTGGAAGAGACCACAAGGGCCATCCAGTCCAACCCCCTGCCTTTAGCACGGCCTTGCTGCTTTAAGCCCCACGTTGGGAAAATATATTACCGGTAATCCTCTTCAGGCATTGTTAACACTGAAGAATGCATGGGTGGGGATGAATGGGCTAGCTGTGCCCCTGCATTTGTTGGAGGGCAAACCTCTGAAACTTTGAGCCTCCTGGACTCCCTGCCTGTTTAGAACGCTTAAAATCCACAAAGACTGGAGGTTTCTCTCTTCAAAGAGTGGGCCTTAAGTCGTTCATTCCTACTGTTGCTCCTTGTGTGTGAACATGGAAGAATCCATTAAGATACTCATTTAACAGGTGCAATAAGAAAGCTAACAGTTACAGCAGACACACACACACACACGTATGAACTGGGGAAAAGGAAATTTTCTTGTAATTCTTGAATTACAGTGGTACCTCGGTCTAAGTACACAATTGGTTCCGGAAGTCTGTTCATAAACTGAAGCGTTCATAAACTGAAGCGAACTTTCCCATTGAAAGTAATGGAAAGTGGATTAATCCGTTCCAGACAGGTCCGTGGAGTACTTAAACTGAAGTGTACTTAACCTGAAGCGTACTAAAACCAAGGTATGACTGTATTATGAACAAATACCATAAACATTAAAGCGTTGATTCTTGCATTTTGTTAAGCATGCTCAAATCCAATCCTTATTTCATTGGATTTGGGTTTAAACCGTTTGGTAAATAATGTTGCTACTGGGTAAATAATGTTGCTACATGGGAGTTTCACATTCTCAACTGTCTCAAGTGAATGCAATCTCCTTCTCTGGGAATCTTAAGCATGGCAGTTTGGCGGTTGTGGAAGTTGGTAAATATATCCTGACTGCGTAACAGATGAAGTGTGTGTGTGTGTGTGTGTGTGTGTGTGTGTGTTGTTTCACTGTGGAGAAATTCCCTTTCACTGGATTACCTAATCTGAATTAATCTGAACTCGCTTTGACATATTTGTTCAAAGGAAAATAAAAAATAAGGTGTATTTGGGATTAATAGATCCCAAACTGTTCCCCCCCCCACAGGCCACTTGAAAATTGCTGCTAGTCTTGGCTTAGTGATTGTTTTGCCTGTTGTAGCAACTGTAATGTGCAGTGTTTGATGCAGGATGATTTTAATTTCATTTTAATTGGTTCCTTTAATTTTTAGATGGTGTTTTTTTGTATTACAATTTGCATTTCACAAAATTTGTATGAGTAGATGTACATGCTTTTACTGCATTTCATAGGTGTTCTAATTTTTAATGGGTTAAGTTTCTGGATACATGGTTGTTGTTTAGTTGTGTCCAACTCTTCGTGACCCCATGGACCAGAGCACGCCAGGCACTCCTGTCTTCCACTGCCTCCCGCAGTTTGGTCAGACTCATGTTAGTAGCTTCGAGAACACTGTCCAACCACCTCGTCCTCTGTCATCCCCTTCTCCTTGTGCCCTCCATCTTTCCCAGGGAGTCTTCTCTTCTCATGAGGTGGCCAAAGTACTGGAACCTCAGCTTCAGGATCTGTCCTTCCAGTGAGCACTCAGGGCTCCTTAAGAATGGATAGGTTTGGTCTTCTTGCAGTCCATGGGACTCTCAAGAGTCTCCTCCAGCACCATAATTGAAAAGCATCCATTCTTCAGGGATCAGCCTTCTTTATGGTCCAGCTCTCACTTCCATACATCACTACTGGGAAAACCATAGCTTTTGCGTACTCAGTGAAGCAGAAGTAGATGTTTTTCTGGACCTCTCTAGGTTTCTCCATAATCCAGTGCATGCTTGCAATTTGCTTTCTGATTCCTCTGCCCCTTCGAAATCCGGCTTGCACTTCTGGGAGTTCTCGGTCCATACACTGCTTAAGCCTGCCTTGTAGAATATTGAGCATAACCTTGCTAGCGTGTGAAATGAGCGCAATTGTGCAGTAGTTGGAGCATTCTTTGGCACTGCACTTATTTGGGATTGGGATGTAGACTGATCTTCTCCAATCCTCTGGCCACTACTGAGTTTTCCAAACTTGCTGGCATATAGAGTGTAGCACCTTAACAGCACCATCTTTTAAACTTTTAAATAGTTCAGCTGGAATGTCATCACTTCCACTAGACTTGTTATTAGCAATGCTTTCTAGGGCCCATTTGACTTCACTCTCCAGGATGTCTGGCTCAAGGTCAGTAACCGCACTGCCTGGGGTATACAAGACATCCCTATCTTTCTGGGATAATTCCTGTGTGTATTCTTGCCACCTCCTCTTGATGTCTTACATACTGTATGAAAAAACAAATTGCACACTGTGAAACAAAATTGTTTGGGAGGAGAATTGAATTGGCATACTGAAATTTAGTGGAGTTTTTGAGCAGTCATCTGTAACCATGAAAATATTGTATGCATGCTTTTTTAGAAGTGAAAGTTCCAGGGAAGGAATGGAAGTGTTGCAACTGTTACATGCTTATTTAATTACACACACTCTCTTTGTCATTAGATAAACACAGAGGAACATGTAGATGCAGATGACCAGGAGATAATTTCTTGGGACCGAACTATTCCTGAAGCTATAAAGAACCAAATTCAGCCCAAATTGGTCCAAGCAGACAGCGTGACTGTGTGGATTGATCCGTTGGATGCAACTCAGGAATATACAGGTAACAGCACCAAGCTACTTTTGATTTACTGCTACTCTGTATAGCTCCCCACCCCTTACAATGGCATCTCACAAGAGCAGCTCCCTATCATGACTTGGGCGGGATATAACTTTAACATTGTGCTTGTATGCTGTGGCTCATATACTTTAATTTTACAAAGCCTTTCTCTTATACAAAAATGGAAGGCATTTGTCTTATCATGGGATAGTGCTGCCTGTGGGAAACTACTTCGCACCTTTTAATGGTTCCATGGGCTTCTGGAGTGAGACCTTTGTGGTTTGCAGCATGAATCAGGTTGGAATTAGATGACAGTAGGGTTTTTTTGGGTAGTGATGCTGGGTGTGGCTTTCCTTTTCTTTCTTTACTTAATGTGTGGACTTGTTTATGGATCTGTGTCATGCTTGAACAAAAATCTTGCAGGCTTCTGCTTGAAATGGGGATTTGGGTGTGTGTGACATGACATATTTTTGGATAGCTCCATAAACTGCCAGAAGTTGCAGGATGCTGTCCAAGCTACTTAACATGACAACTGAACAATAGCAGCCTACATGGTGGCCTCCAAATGTTGTTGGACTACAGCTCTCAGCATTCCTGACCATTGGCCATGCTGTCTGGGGCTGTTGGGAACTGGAACCCAAAAACATCTAGGGGGCACCATGCTGGGTTTTGTTGTCATTAAGGCAAGGTTCAGATGTTAACTCCAAGCTATTGTTTTGATTTGGCCCCGTTGGAGCAAGCCTTGTGCTTGCATACTCCCTGTTTCTCCTTCTGCTCAATTACTTGGGTTCATATCCGTCACCAACCATAGTTTGCCATTACATCCAAAGCACACAATGGTTTCTGCAAAAGAAGCAGTAATTAAGTTGAAGGAATGGATGTGAGCAGAGGAGAGGTCCTTTTTCCTTAACAGAAGGCAGAAGGCTTTTTCCTTTAACACCAAATCATTACACTGAACCAGCTCTTTGAGTAATGAAACAAAGCCATATTTTAAATATTTCATTAGCATAATTTCTTCATGGACTTGGAGTAAAAGGGGAACAGTTTAAGAACTCAAATATGCAAAGACAGTTAAGCTGTTGAACACGAGAGAATAATTGGTGTTCAGTTATTGCTGTCTTAAGTGCTTTCTGATTTATGTTGAAACTTCTGCTGAATATTAAATCCAGGCTGTGTTTTGTGTTGGCTCTTGTGCATAGGTTAAGTGAATACAATGTCTGAGCTTAGAATCGAAAGGGGGAAGAGCAGAGTAGGGCTGTGTTCTTACAGAAATACTGTTCAATCAAAATGATACAATATACAAATACCCAAAGTTGGATTTACTTTCTAATTTTACACCTTTCAGGTTGGTTTCTTGCCTTGTCACATCGGGTTTAAAAGTTAGTTTAGTGTTGTGCTTTGCGCTCTACAAATGAGAAGTGTTGACGTTCTTCCTATCCTCCCTTCAGAGAACCTTCGACAGTATGTTACTACTATGGTCTGTGCAGCTGTAAATGGCAAGCCAGTAATAGGAGTAATACACAAGCCATTTTCTGGATACACAGGTATGTGACATAATTTTATTTCCATTCACAATGGTGTGAATAGTGACGTATGATTCCTAATCCTCAGCAGGTTTTATGGTTGATGCTGTGACACCTTATAGCTTAGAGTCTGGTGCAGGGCTGGGTGATGTTAGATTTTCAACATTGCGACCTCGCGGTTTGGCGATGTATCGCGATGTTGAAACAAGCTGCATTGGCCCCAGCTGGCTAGACACAGGTTGAAACTGCCACAGCTCTCACCGCTGGAGCTGGGGCCCTTTCACCCCAGCGCCTTGCAGGTTAGGGCCAATGCAGCTTGCCCAGGCCACTGCTCAGCTAGGGGATGGGGACAGGGGGCTTCCCCCCTAACCCAGCTGAGCGGCCCCTGATACCGCGTCAGCATTGGGCTTTGCTTAGCTGTGGCATACCCTGTTTCTCATATTTTAAGTCATACCCATAAAATAAGCCATAGCAGGATTTTTAAGCATTCAAGGAATATAAGACATACCCCGAAAATAAGTCATAGTGATAGGCGCAGCAGCAATGCCGGCCGCGGCAGGAGGAGGAGGAAAAAAATAAGACATCCCTTGAAAATAAGCCATAGTGTGTTTTTTTGAGGAAAAAATAAATATAAGACGTGTCTTATAATATGAGAAACACTGTAGAAGACGACTCCCACCCCACCCCATTGGATCGCTCAGACAGGGTGGGGGGAGGCTTCTGAGCGAACCGACACCATAGCAGCCGTTTGAGGGCTCCGTTAAATGCTTGTCTGAAGGGATCAGCAACCGGGCACCCCTCAGCCGAGCAGTTTAAAGATGCGGAGGGAAGAACAAGCTGTATTGGTGCCTCGCCGATGCAGCTTGTTTCTCCCTATGAGGGCAGACCGTGATGTTGGTTTCACTGAGTGGTATATCGCTGGTGAAACTGCCGTGGTTCTGAGTCCCTCTACTAGCAGCACCCCCTGGATGAAGTTGCGCTGATAGCAGAGGGACTCGGGAGCACAGCAGTTTCACGAGCGATATACGTACCACTGAGTGAAACCAACATTGTGAACTGCTTCTCATACTGGTCCTTGGCGATATATCGATATATCGCCCAGGCCTAGTGTGTTGGTGATAACGACAAGGTTGCAGGTTCGATTCCTGTATGTGACAGCTGCATATTACTACATTCTGGGGCATTGGACTAGATGATCCTCAGGGCCCCTTCCAACTCTACCATTCTATGATTCCATGTGAGATGTGCTGGCCAAAGGAATGGCATGTATGCATACTAGATACCAAAAGACATAGAATCACAGAACTGTAGAATTGGAAAGGGACCCCAAGGATCATCTAGTTGAATCCCTGCAATGCTGAAACCTGGAACTGGGCTTGGTGGCTCTTCCTGAAATTCAGGAAGAAATAGGAATACAGAAGCATAAGGGTTTGTTTGTTTTTGCCAAATACAGCTGGGTAGCCCTGAAGACCCTTAAGCTTCTGCTGAGCAATTGGAAGACCCAGCTACCCACCCACCCACCGGCCACTAATGACATGCCTGTTTTGCAGCCTGGGCGATGGTTGGCGGAGGATCAAATATTAAGCCTCGTTCTTCCTACAATGAGCAGACACCAACAATCATTGTCTCCCGTTCCCATGAAGGGAAAGTCAGGCAGCTTGCTTGGCAGACCTTTGGAAATAAAACTGCAATCATTAAAGCTGGAGGAGCAGGTTTGTTCTCTTGAATCTATTGTCCCTCATTTTATTAATGTAGAAATAGCTAGTACAGTACACTGGAAATGTACATGGTTGCAGTGTGAAATGATTACGGTTCTCCAGGCAACAGAGTGATCAAATAGTTAATTTAGAAATATATAATCTCTCTCAGGACACTGTTTATGGTTGGTGAGCAGTAAAAATGTTGCCGTATCTGATGGGAGTTAAACTTTAAGTTTTTTTTCTGAGATTATGGTACTCTGTAGCTACCAAATGAAAGTAGGTTGCAAAATGGTCCTGTGTCAGGTTTGCCTTGCAAGGCTGCCCAGTTACAGTGGTACCTTGCAAGACGAATGTGTCTTGCGATCTGATGAATTCGTTTTGCGAAAAATGCATCTTGCGAATCGCGGTTTCCCATAGGAATGCATTGAAATTTAATTAATGTGTTCCTATGGACAAAAAAAGAAATTTCAATGCATTCCTATGGGAAACCGTGATTCACAAGACGAATTTTTCGCAAAACGAATTGACTCGCGGAACGAATTAAATTCATCTTGCGAGGCACCACTGTATTTCTCTTCACATGCTTCTCTTTGGCTGTACAATTGCCAAAGTTCCCACGCAACAAAATAAAAGCAGTAAAGAAGAACTATCAAAAATACTACAAATAAAAAATATCAAAATCAATATGTAGTAAAATACATACTTTTTTAAAAAAAATCTGCCATTGTATATTCTAATATTTTCTAAGAATACCAGCAGCTTTTGGAATTTGATAAATATGGGGTCATTAGTAAATCATAGAGTTAGGAGACTCCAAAACACTGTTGGGGGGGGTCTAGCATTCACAATTCCTCAGTCTTTATATCAGTTCCTGGAGTCCTCCAGGATGCACTGTACTTGCCAGGACAAAGGGTGTGTCCTGCAGAAGCAAATACTTCTGTTTACCTTGAATCAACAGGTGTCTCTTGTGCTTTCTTTTGCAGGCAGGGAGTCCTGGGTAAGAGCAAACCACTTCCTTAGTCACACACTTGCAGTGAACAGTGTTCTCTGCCCAAATCTCCACACTGGTGATGGTGACCATGGGCGTATGTATGTCATTACATAACCCATGAGAGAGGCTGTAGTTTGTTCAAGTTCTGATCGAGCTTTTGAACTCAATCCCAAAGCTTTAAGAATTTTCTTTGTGTAAATAAGCATAGTTTTGCACGGGCGGCTTACAATGAGTAGCTCAAACACACACACACCTGCTTGTAAAATATACGTAATGAGCTCTCAATTATTTCCTACCCAGGATACAAAGTTCTCTCGCTCCTGGATGTGCCTGAGAAGGAGCAGGAAAAAGCCGATGTGTACATTCATGTAACGTACATCAAAAAGTGGGACATCTGTGCTGGCAATGCAGTGCTGAAGGCATTAGGGGGTCAAATGACTACACTGGCTGGGGAGGAAATCAGTTACACGGGTTCCGATGGCAACGAAGGCGGGCTCATAGCTAGTATCAATATAGACCACAGAGCACTGGTTGAAAAGCTCCCTGCATTAGACAAAGCGTCTCAGAGCTAAATTCCGAAGTGACCAAGTCAACTCGTGTTTCTGGAGCCTGCAAATGGTCCTTTAGAGGTGGGGAAATGTGCACTTGGCCTTTGGAAGATGGCAGAGGAACATCCTTTCGGAAAACTGCATAGACCCTGGCAGCGTTCAGAAGCAAGGTTACTGGGACTTGGTCTCCTTACGCCTCAACACCAACCTTTTAATTTTTGAGACTGTTTTGTGTCCATTACGCAAGGCCAGATATGCTTGGAAGAGCACAAGCATGTTACAGGTCTGGTTCTGGAAAACACCCACGTTCTGTTATAGTATTCTTTGTATTGTGTGACAAAAGAAAAGATTGGCTGTGGGTCACTTGAAATCAGTGGATAGGTCTTCTTCATCCCTTTGGGATAAAAGTTCCAAGAAGGCCGGAGCATCTTCCTCGGACAATTGTCTAATCTTGGGTGCAATTTGAAATGGGAAAAGCAAAAGTTTGGGTCTATTTTTAATGTCTACCTGAAAATTCAAACCAGCTTAATGTGGATGAGAGTGTTAATATTTGTGTGGTTTTATTATAACCTTTAATTATAGCATTTTCTCTGTGTGTCATGTTAAAAGAAGAGATTTTCCCTTGTACAGTTTCAGCTATTGAATATTGCCATTCTAAGCTGCTGAATTTCTTAAAATTCTTTAACATTCAGTGTTCGAGCTTCTAAAGAAATCATTTATCTTTGGTGATCATTTAATAAGCTACTTGGTAAGAGAGTGAGTGATATTTTGCCAGCGTAAAATTAAGATTATGAATTATGTGCAGCTGTCTTTATAGGGAATCTAAAAGTGTCTTCCTGGCTGCCATAACTGCTACACTATGTGGACATTTCCTTTGAAAGGCTTGACCCAGTTTTTGATTTGTCAGTTCAAAACTCTCACCCTGTTGTGGTGCTTGGCGTTCAGTCTTTGCAGGAGAGTTGTAGGAATTTGCCAAGGATTCAGAGGAACATGAGTGTATTTGACAACTTGTTTTCTGCCCTTCAGACATGCCCACCTCTTAAGAAACCAGCCTTTCTGCCCCTTTATGTTAAATAAAATAAAATAAACCCCTGTATCAGTGTGATGAATATCAGTGACTGTGAAAAACAAGATTTTAAGCTCTGTAAAAAAATAGGTCTGTAATTTGCAAATGATTAACTGGTGTGATTAATCAAGGTTTGCAAACATATTAAATCATGCCCACCAACCCCAACAAGCAAAACCATATGATTTGGGCCTCCTGGATCTCTGGTGTACTGATTCACAATCTTTCCTGGATGACACAAAGAGCTCTAAAATACCATGTTTTAAGTTGCATAAGGCTTGTTATCTGAATGTGGCGGGGGACCCCATGAAGTGTATATGCAACTCATAAAAACATGTCTTGTTTTCAGTTTTCCTACAAAGGATTTTCTGGTGTTTTTGGTTAGTATATTAACTGGATCGTTTTCATTTTTAAAAACAGGTAATTAGTAACTAACAGCGATCCTACACACTTCTGCTCAGAATATAGTAGTATTGTCTTCCACGGAGCTTATTCCCAGTTAAGGTGCACATAGTTTTATATAGCAGGGTTGAACTATGGAACTCCCTGCCACAAGAGGCAGTGGTGGCCACCAACTTGCAACTTCCGCTCAGGAGTTTCCCTAGGCTAAGCCTGGCTTCACCCAGTGTACTCTGCACCCTCCTCAAATGCTTTTGCCTGGCTGGGGAGTTTCCTTGAACAGTGAATCTGCATTGTCCAATGCAATTGTTCAAGATGAAATCTGTTCTGGGAAGAGAAGAAATGAACACTGAACCACTGATATAGTACAAGTGAATTCTTTATTTACTGTGTTTGCGAGTGTTAAAGATAAAACCTATTTGGGAAAGAAACTATATTTGCCTTTTCAGTGGACCTTTATTGTTTGTTTACAGATACGGTAGTTGCCTTGGTGATATTATCTTGTGTTGATTGCTGTATTGCCACCCTGATCATTGTTTTATTGTTTAAAGCGGCATCTTAGCACTTCCAATGGAGTGTGAATGTGTCCTGATGTTTCCTCCCCTCATTTTGGTGGAGAGGGGAAAGAAATGAGGAAGACAGAATTGCTCCATCATTTGCAATCCAGCAGGTCTGCCTGCAGTCTCCCTTCAAAGTACCTTCCTTCAGGTAGGGCCATGGCCATGTCCATTGCTCACTGCCAGTACTTCGCGTTCACATAGCCTCCAACTTTTATGCGATGGAAATAGGGACGTCCTAAGGAAAAGTAGGACATTCCTGGATCAAATCAGAAACTGGGGCAACAGTCCCTGGAAAAATAGGAGCACTTTTGGGGTTTGCTTTCACTGTGGGGTCATTTTTACATTATATTTCCCTCCGAATTCACACCCCTTATCTCCAGCCACCTATAAGTGGTGGGGGTGACAAAAACAGTTGTGTAGGCGAGAGGAGCCCAGGGGCACAAAATGTTGGCAACTTGATTCTGTGTCCCCAGCTGGCCCTGCCTGCCCCCAAACTCCAGGGGCTGCTCCCCCCTCCAGAAACTGCCTCTTTCCCCTCATTTGCCATGTCGGTTTGTAACATCACAGGGAGTTGGTAGATGTCTATGACATCATAGGGAGTACGTAGCCAACAGCCACAGCTGGGGAAACATCTGCACAGCCCTCCCTGACCTCACAATGGAGGGGCACCTCAGTAGTTATTAAAATGAGGTGACCCCCCATTGTGAGACCTGGGAGGGCTGTGCAGATGTAGCCCCAGCTGTGGCCATTGGCTACAGACTCATTGTGATGTCACAAGGCGATGCAGCCCTCTCTTCCTGTGATGTCACTACCAGGGAGGGGCATCTATGATCCTAGAGATTTCCCATATAAAAAACATGGCACAAAACAGATTTGTTTTCAGAAAAACGTTTATTTTGAAAAAAAATTAGGAAGCCATTTATTTAGAAAACAGGAGCTGTCTGGCTTAGTCCTGTGGTTCTCTTCATGACTCTCATGGCTGGTCTCGGGCGAAACCTCGCCGGCTCCGGACGTTCCTGAAAAACATGGCACAAAACGGATTTGTTTACAGAAAAACATTTTTCTGTTTATTTAGGGAAAAAACAGGCATTTATTTAGAAAACATTTAAAAGGCATTCAACGGTCGCTCCATCACTTGCAATCCAGCAGATGTCCGCCTGCAGTCTCCCTTCAAAGCTCCTTCTCAGGTCTGGCCATGGCCTTGTCCATTGCTCACTGCCAGTATTTCGCATTCATTTCTTCGATGAAAATATGGACGTCCTGCGATTCTCTTCATGACTTTCACGGCTGGTCTTGGGGGAAACCTCGCCAGCTCAGGACATCCCTGAAAGGCAAAGGCAAAATGTTGATGGGATGACGACTATCCAACAGCGTCCACCCAGACCCTTCCACTGGCTTCTTTCTGACAACTTCATCCCTGACTGGCCTGCCGTTAGGCAGGTTGCAGAAGTGGAGGGCCACCAGGATCGACGAATTTCACTGGTTTCCCTGGCTTCCACCTCTAGGGCTGCGCCGGGCAGTTTCCCTCCTCGCTTTGGCCATCGAGGTAATGTCAAGAACTCTACGGATGCCAGCTAGCTGACGTTCTCAATTGGTAGGCTTGTTGACATTCTGTTGAGGGCAAAAGACTAAAGTGAATGTCACCAGATAGCGTTCACAAATCTCTGCCAGCTTCATGGGCCTCTCAGCCTCCACTGACATCCAAATGCGAACCTGGCTTCACCGTAGGCGCCACCGCTAGCTGCCGATGGGCAACTCTCCCTCCTCACATCATTCCGCCTAGGGACACTCACCGCTGCCAAAGGGGCAGCTTCCCTCCTCGGTTTGTCTGCCTGTTAAAAACGAACTAGGCTTCCAAACCCGTTTGCATCCCCTCGGATGGTATATAGCCTTGCGGCATCAACCAGCACTGAATGCAAACCTTCCGGCATCCATCCACCCCCAACAGCCGCGCCAGGTCCATTGCCAGACGTCCACCTGCTTCAGAGCTGAATTTCAGCCACCTTCAAGTGCGATCCCACCAGCAAGTAAACTTGAACTTGCCTTCTTGCTCCACAGCATCCCAACGCTAGGCGATTGCCTCCTGCCGCCTGCCAGCTTGCGGCCACCGGCTGGTCTTGGGGAAAACCTCACCGGCATTGGATGTCCCTGAAAGGCAAAGGCAAAATAATGATGAGATGGCGACTATCCAACAGCGTCCACCCAGACCCTTCCACTGGCTTCTGTCTGACAACTTCATCCCTGACTGGCCTGCCGTTTGGCAGGTTGCAGAAGTGGAGGGCCACCAGGATCAACATCCACAAGTGGACTCCGCTGGTTTCCCTGGCTTCCACCTCTAGGGCTGTGCCGGGCAGTTTCCCTCCTCGCTTTGACCATCCGCTTAATGTCAAGAGGTCTACGAATGTCAGCAAGCTGACATTCTCAAATGGTAGGCCTGTTGACATTAATTTGATGGGCCAAAGCACAGGTGAATGTCACCAGATAGCGTTCACAAATATCCGCCAGCTTCATGGGCCTCTCAGCCTCCACTGACATCCAAATGTGAACCTGGCTTCACCTAGGCGCCACCACTAGAAGCCGATGGGCAACTCCCTCCTAACAGAGCCGCCTAGGGACATTCACCCGCCGCCTATGGGCAGCTTCCCTCCTCGGTTTGGCTGCCTGTTAAAAACGAACTAGGCTTCCAAACCCGTTTGCATCCCCTCGGCCAGTATAGTAGCCTTGCGGCATCAACCAGGCACTGAATGCAAACCTTCCGGCATCCGTCCACCCCCAACAGCCGCGCCAGGTCCATTGCCAGACATCCACCTGCTTCAGAGCTGAATTTCAGCCACCTTCAAGTGCGATCCCACCAGCAAGTAAACTTGAACTTGCCTACTCCTTGCTCCGCAGCATCCCAGCGCCAGGCGATCGCCTCCTTCTGCCGGCCACCTTGCCTCCACAGGGCAGGAGACCACCCGAGCTGAGTGCCTCCACTGCTGCAACTGCCTTGGCTTTTGACTTGGCCAGCATTTATACTCTCTCAGCTGCCAAATGTTTTTGTGGCATCACAATGGCATCATCTGGGGAGGCATCACCATCACCCTTCGGACCTCACAATGATGGGCGCAGCTCAGCAGCCATTGGCTCCTTGGCTTTTGACCAAGGAGATATATAACACCCCCCTCCCCAATTTGTGCCCATATCTGTGAAGGCCACACTGGAAACACGGGGGGGGGGGCATTTTTCAGCCCAGTGGTTGCATTTCCTTCCACGCAACACTGGCAGGGGGGGGGCAAACAAAAAAAGGAACACAGCAATCAAAGTGACCCTTTGCATAGGAAGCTTTTCAGGGAGTGACATGCAGGGAGAACGTTGGCATCTCAGGGGGGGAAAAGCACTTTTTCATCAATCATTACTTGTATTTGACTAAAAGCCATTAAATATCCACTTCCAAATGCAACTAATCCAATAAAACCTATTAAGAAAGATCCAGAAACAAGCATCCATTTACAATAAATCAAATTAATGAATCCCCTGCACTATCTACAGTGTTTTATGTGATTAGCACAAATACTTCTAGAGGCTTTTGCAAATAAGGCTGTTTTATATGTGAGAAGCAGGTCGCCTTTTAAATGTTTTCTAAATAAATGCCTGGTTTTTTTCTAAACAGAAGAATGTTTTTCTGAAAACAAATCCGTTTTGTGCCATGTTTTTCAGGAACGTCCGGAGCTGGCGAGGTTTCGCCTGAGACCAGCCATGAGAGTCATGAAGAGAACCACAGTACTAAGCCAGACAGCTCCTGTTTTCTAAATAAATGGCTTCCTAATTTTTTTTTTAAATAAACGTTTTTCTGAAAACAAATCTGTTTTGTGCCATGTTTTTTATATGGGAAATCTCTAGGATCATAGATGCCCCTCCTTGGTAGTGACATCACAGGAGGAGAGGGCTGCATCGCCTTGTGACATCACAATGAGTCTGTAGCCAACGGCCACAGCTGGGGAAACATCTGCACAGCCCTCGCAGGCCTCACAATGGGTGGGGCCCTCATTTTAAATAAAATAACTGCTGAGGTGCCCCACCATTGTGAGGCTAGGGACGGCCTGTGCAGATGTTTCCCCAGCTGTGGCCGTTGGCTACAGACTCGCTATGATGCCATAGATGTCATAAGCAGACATGGCAAATGAGGGGAAAGAGGCCATTTCTGGAGGGGGGAAGCAGGCCAGCTGGGGAAATGGAAACTAGTTGACAACATCATGTGCCCTCTGGGCTCCTGAGCTCATCTCCAATAAAATAAAATGAAATCACAGCTGCTTTTGTCACCCCCACCACTTATAGGTGGCTGGAGATAAGGGGTGTGAATTCAGAGGGAAATGTACAGTAATGTAAAATGACCCCACAGTGAAAGCAAACCCTCCAAGTGCTATTTTCCAGGGACTGTTGCCCCAGTTTCTGATTTGACCCCAGAATGTCCTACTTTTCCTTAGGACGTCCCTATTTTCATCAGAGAAATGTTGGAGGCTATGCGAATGCGAAATACTGGCAGTAAGCGTTGGAGAAGGCCACGGCCCTACCTGAAGGAAGGCACTTTGAAGGGAGACTGCAAGAGGACTTCTGCTGGATTGGAAATGATGGAGCAATTCCCGTCTGTCACCATTGCAGTCTGTTCTTTCCACATTTCTTTACCCTCTCAAATAAGTTTTATCTATTTTCCCAAATAGGTTTTATCTTTAACACTCGCAAACGCAGTAAATAAAGAATTCACTTGTACTATATCAGTGGTTCAGTGCTCATTTCTTCTCTTTCCAGAATAGATTTTTATCGTGAACAATTGCATTGGAAGATGCAGATTCACTGTTCATGGAAACTCCCCAGTCAGGCAAAAGCATTTGAGGAGGGAGCAGAGTACGCTGGGTGAAGCCAGGCTTAGCCTGGGGAAAATCCTGAACAGAAGTTGCAATTTGGTGACTACCACTGCCTCTTCTGGCAGGGAGTTCCATAGTTCAACTCTGTGCTTCGTAAAGTACTTCTTTCTTGTGTTCTAAATTTTCCAGCGTTCTACACACAACACACCCACATGCAACTTAACTGGGAATAAGCTCTGTGGAGGGCGATGCTACCTGACTGAGCAGAAGTGTGTAGGATTGCTCTTAGTTATTAATTAAAATCCCCAACTCAATTTGGCCCATAAGGACTTGGATGTTAGCCTTGACAATTATTTGCACATTTATTCAAAATCAAATTTTAAATGTTTTAGTTTAATGCACACATTTTAAAAGCACCCACCGCAGCTGGAGACTGGAGAGGGGGCGACCGGGAGAGGGAATTGGCAGAAGCCAAGAAAATCACCACCAGATCTAAGTAGAGGGACTGTGGAGAGCCTGTAGATCCTGTTGGAGTGCAGGGTGACCCGGTCGAAGAGATCAGCCACAGCTAAGAAGCGGCAGGTGGCTTCTTCCCGGGCACACTCAGCACCGACCAATCACGCAGCGCCGCCGCCGGAGACGCACCAATCGCAGCCCGCCCCTCCCGACTCCTCACGCTTTCTTTCCTGGGCGGAGCCTTGGCTATCTCTACGGTCGCACTTGGCTCTGCGCCTTCCTGGCTGAGGGCGGCATTTCCCTTCGGTGTTCCGCCTTAAAGCCGGGGGCGGGAAGAGCAGCCTTAAAAACACGCGGTTCATTTTGTTGCGTCATCCTCCAGCGCTCGCCCCCTCTCTGCCATTGGCGGTTCGAGAGGGAGGGCTTCCCTATTCGTCCTCCCGTCTTTCCCGCCCCTTCAAAGGGGCGTGACCCGGAGCCCGCGAAGCGAAGGACGTTGTCGCGCTTCCTCATTGGTTACCTTGCTATCGAGTCCCCTCTTTCCATTGGCCGCTCGCTTCCAGGAAGACGAGGGCGTGTGGGGTGGGAAGCAAAGCGAAGCGGGGCATGCGCTAGGCTGCTGCCCTGCTATTGGCCGCTCTCACTTTTGGCGGGAGGGCGCGAATCGCCGCCGCGCGCGCGAAGTAGGCGTCTCCCGGAGGAAGGGGCGGGGCCTTGCCGCTCTTTCTCCCAGTCGCTCTTGCGCGCGCGCTGTTTCGGTTTCCTCCGCGTTCCAGGCCGAGGCGCTGTCGACAGCGAGGCTCATTCCGCCTCACAGCGTTGAGACGGCAAGCTGTAGGGGTCTTCGCCGCCGCCGGACTGACTGACTCCCTCCAGCCTCGCCTCATGGAGCCCGGCGGCCTAGCCCCGCCGAGACTCTCTCACCGCCGCCGCCTCCTCCTGCAGGACCAGCCGCGCTTGCCCGCTCCGCAGGGTCTCGGAGGCCTCCCCCAACCCGCCGGCCCCGCTCGCGCCGCAGACCGCCGTAGGAGCCTGGGCTGCGGAGGGTAAGGCAGGCGGCCGCCCTCGACTTCAGCGTCTCCCGCCTCGCTGTGTAGTGATGTGGGGGGGGGCCCTATCTCCCGCTCGACGCCGCAGAACTCCAACTCCCATCATGCTTTGCCGTCGGCCACGCTCGCTGGGGCTGATGGGAGTTGGAGTTCGGCGACGCCGCACACCTGGCTTTCGAAGCGCCTTCGTCTCTCCATCGAGCTACCTTGGTGGGACTAAGTAAATAATCCAAATAGGGCTGTTATGTTAATTATTATTACTTTATGCCGCGCAAGGTGGCGTAGATGGTTCTCCCCCCTTTATCTACACACACAACTGCCCTGTGAGGCACGTTAAGCTGAGAGAGAGCGACTGGCCCAACACTCTTGAGCACTATACAAGTTTGAGCCTCATCCTCCTTTTTTAGAATTGGATATAATAATAATAATTGTTTATTTTGCTGCTTTATTTATTTGATATGTCAATATTACAATATTTCTTCAGGGAGTTCAAGGTGGCTTACATGCTTCCTCTCCCAACTCCCTCCATTTTTCCTCTCAGCCTTTGAGGGTAGATTAGGCTAGGCCAAGTGACATAGCCCAGGGTCACCCAGTGAGCTGAGTGGGGATTTGAATGCTAGTATTTCCGGTTTATGGTAGCCACTTTGCCACCCTGGTTTTCTTAAGTAACTGATCTCAGCATGGAACCACTTTTATGCTGCATTTTTTATTTATGTACAGAACTTTCATTTGTGTTTATGTAAAGTGGCATTATGTTCCATTTGGCTGCCATGAGAAGACTTCTTCACAATGATGTGGGATATTCTAACAGTAGTGTATCTGATTATTTGAAGCTCAAGTGAAAATTGTGTACAAACGTCGGAAGAAAAGAATGTCAATCTGCAAAGGACGTCATCTTCTGAATCTACAGATTCAGGTTTGTCTGCCTTCAGCTATAATCCAAAACCCATTGGGCTTGACAATAAACTTCTCTGTAGTTTTAGTTGGGAAGTTAAACTAGCATCTGAGCTAGGAGCTTACTTGGTTGGCCCAGATGTAACTTTCTTACTCCAAATGATTTAGAGGATTGGGAGCATGTTGTAAGCCAGCACTTCCAGTTCTTTCCTTGGTTTCCTGGTTTGATTCCACCATAATTTCCCTGAGCCAGGGCAATGATGGCCTACAGATCAGGACTGGAAGCCCAGTTCTAACAGTGATTGATTACCCAGTTGAGATGTAACATCGTTGTTTTTCTGATTGGGAGAAAGGGGAGCACTAAGATCCAAGTCTTAGTATGAACTGCCAAACCATAAGATGGCTGTTATATGTGAACAATAAGCTTCAATATGTCAGCAGTCCATGTACGTAATGGGAACAGAACTAATATCTTTGTCTGCATGTTTTGTCACTTTCTACAAGAATCTGTGCAAGTTGTAAGGTTATTTCATTCACAGGTTGCTGTATGGATTCTCCTACCCAGCTCGGCATGAAAAACCTTGATGAAATGTATGTAGAAATATACTATTATTATTTTTTGCTTGGAGTTTTGTGTGAAACTGGTTCAGGGCATCCTAAAAGAGTCTGCTTTGGAGAAGCAGTTAAGCAAAAATGTATTTAGAAGGTGTGGGAGTATTGACTAGATGATGAGTATTTGAGAACCCTGGTACTTCAAATTAGCAAGACTGGTGTACAGTAAAACTTCTTTGATTGTAGCTCTGTAGCTAAGGCTGCATGATAGGTTCCCCTCTAGTTCCTGGCACAATTTTTATGGGAATGTCTTATTCTTAGACTTTAGTACTCACTCACCAAGGCACAGGAGAGGGATGTGTATGTACTCTCACACTTGGGAACATGTCATGCTTGCCAGAATGTTGGGTCACTGTTGGCACTGTTGATGTACCCAGTGTGATATGTTAGCTAAATGAGTCATTATTAGGTAGTCTATCATTTTAGCTTGAATGTTGAAATTGTAAATCTATGTGCATCTTTTTGTTCTTGCAGGTTTAGAGTGCCCATGCGAAGAATGCACTCCCTCCCGGTAAGTGAAGCTTAGGAAGGAAACCTTCCTTTGTTGCTTTCTCAGCTGAATTTCACACTATGCAGAACTATCAGATTATGTAAACTTAATGAATAAAGCTTGAAAAGTCCTGCATGTTGTCTGTCAGGCGCCTGGAAATCTCAATGTTGACATTTAGGGATTTGAATATCTTATACAGAGGTGGATTCTTAGTGTTTTTTTGGTTTAATTTCACACACACCTAATTTAATGACTGACTGATTATTAATAATTATTATTATTTGTACCCCACCTATCTGACTGTGTTGCTCCAGCCAATCTGGGCGGCTTCCAGCAACATAATAAAACATTGAACCTTAAAAAGCTTCCCTATACAGATGTTTCCTTCAGCTGTTTCCAAAATGTTATATACCGTATATTCCGGCGTATAAGACAACCCCCAACTTTTCCAGTTAAAATATAGAGTTTGGGATATACTCACCGTATAATAAATACGACCCGGCATATAAGACAACCCCCAACTTTTGAGAAGATTTTCCTGGGTTAAAAAGTAGTCATACGCAGGAATATACAGTAATTACTCATCTCCTTAACATCTGATGGGAGGGCATTCCACAGGGTGGGCTCCGCTACCGAGAAGGCCATCTGCCTGGTTCCCTGTAGCTTAACTTCTTGCAGTGTGGGAGCTGCCTGAAGACCCTCAGAGCTGGACCTCAGGGTCCTGGCTGAACAATGAGGGTGGAGATGCTCCTTCAAGTATACTGGGCCAAGGTCGTTTAGGGCTTTAAAAATCAGCACCAACACTTTGAACTGTGCTCGGAAACACTGGGAGCCAATGTAGAATACGTATGTACTCTCTCTCATCCTTAGGTACGATCACCTGAAAAAATTACAGCCTTGAAACTTCCAAGCTTCCTTAATATTGCATCTGCACCCATTAATTTTAAATGATGAATTTTATGAAACAACAAATGCATAGAAATTGTGACACCCCCCCCCCAATTGAAAAACAAAGCCCTGGAAAATGTTCAGTTTTAGAATTTCTTCTTCCCTACATCACTGGCTCTTGTTCCGGGTCCTAGCGGGCTCTGCCCACCTCCCAATTCCAATCCTCCCGTTTTCTTTTTCAGCTAGCATGCTGTGGTCCATGGCTGCTAAGAACACTCAGTCGTCATTGGCCCAGATTTTGTTTTTTAATTGAATTGGGCCCTGCTGTTCTGTCGGTTGCTCCTCGTGACAAAAGAGGAGAGCTGGAACCTGACTCTGCATTTGCTTCTCTCACCTTTGCAGCAGAGCCTTTTGGGATGCAGTCCTGCTCTGAAGAGGAGCCATGTAGATTTGCTCAGTTGTGATGTCTTCCAGGAATGTGGCCCTGAGGAGAACAAAGAGAATGTAAGTTTATTTTATTAAGTTCCTAATCTGGGGCAGATGGCCATGGCTGTGCCCCAAGGGCTAGAACTGACTTCCACATGTAAGAGGGAAGTGTAACAGGGTTAGAGTTGTAAACGAGTGTTGTTGCAGGCACTGTGTTCCAGCTTAAGTGCTTTTTGCTGTTGTAAACTTCTAGGTGTGAGATACCGTGTTTCCCCTTTTTTAAGACACCGTTTTATAACTTTTTTTCCTTAAAAAAACACAGGGTGGCTTATTTTTGGTGGGGTGTCTTATGGTCTCCTCGGCCGGGCCAGGCCGCTGGCTCAGGGTGCTGCTGGGCGCTACGCGCAGCGCTGCTGAGCTCTGTCCTACCTGACAAGGCTGTTGTATGTATTAGAACAATACAATGCATGCACAAAGATTTCAGCGCTCTGAGGTGCTATTGAGCTTGGACTCTCCTACATGGGAGGTTTTTAAACCCAGGTTTGGATGGCCAAGGCTTCTCCAGCTGTGACTGCCATCTGATGGGGATTATTTTAGCTGTGATTCCTGCATTATTGCAGAGGGTGGGACTGGATGGCCCTTGGGGGACCCCTTCCAGCTGTACAGCACTATATTCCCAGGTGTTCAGGTTCACAGGTCTTCTCCATCGGTGACGGGAAAACCTGTGTCCCTCCAGATGATCATAGAATCGAAGAGTTGGAAGGGACCCCAAGGATCATCTAGTCCAACCCTCTGCAATGAAGAATAATCAGCACCAT
The DNA here is from genome assembly GCF_963506605.1 of Zootoca vivipara. Taxonomy (NCBI): domain Eukaryota; kingdom Metazoa; phylum Chordata; class Lepidosauria; order Squamata; family Lacertidae; genus Zootoca; species Zootoca vivipara. The sequence goes on along the minus strand of NC_083287.1, from coordinate 56,063,024 downwards.
GCTCTAACCAATGGAGCAAATATAGATATAAATAGGGTTGCCATGTCTCCTATTTTTTCCAGGACACGTCCTCTTTATCACAGGCAGAGTCGTCATAGCGATCCATAATTAAAAACAGGAGTTGCCAAATGCGTCCTCTTTTTTGCTTTTGCAAAATATGGCAACCCTATTAAATAATGAAATAGAAAATACATGTATTTTCTTTTGTAATTTTAATAAGCAATAAAGGTTTTTCAAAAAAAAATTAAAAAATAAATAAATAATGAAATAATGAAATAGAAAGCCCCCATCGGGTGCGCGCTCCCGTCTTCCCACCGCATCCCCCTCCGATCGCCCTTTAAAGGCGTTTTCTCCACTGCGCCCCTTTTAAGACAAGCCTGACGGAAGAAGAAAGGGGCAAGGGCTCTGCTGGGTGCTCCGAGCTGCTGAGCGCTCCGCGCGCTCCAGCAGCTGGTTCTGGGCAGCGGGACGGCAAGCCTCCTCCTTGGCCGGGCAGAGGCGAGGCCGCTGGCTCCGGCACTCCGTCCGGCGCTGCCGGGTGCTCTAAACTGCTGAGCGCTCTGCCGAGCGGAGGTGAGGCTACTGGCTCTGTCGCTCCGCCCGGTGCTGCTGGGCGCTCCGAGCACTCGGCGCTGCGGAGCGCTCCGCTCTGCAGCAGCCGGTTCCGGGCGGCAGGGCGGCAGGCCTCCTCAGCCGGGCGGAGGCGAGACTGCTGGCTCTGTCACTTCGCTCGGCGCTGCAGAGCGCTCCGCTCTGCAGCAGCCGGTTCCGGGCGTCGGGGCGGCAGACCTCCTCAGCCGGGCGGAGGCGAGACTGCTGGCTCTGTCACTTTGCTCGGCGCTGCAGAGCGCTCCGCTCTGCAGCAGCCGGTTCCGGGCGTCGGGGCGGCAGACCTCCTCAGCCGGGCGGAGGCGAGACTGCTGGCTCTGTCACTTTGCTCGGCGCTGCAGAGCGCTCCGCTCTGCAGCAGCCGGTTCCGGGCGTCGGGGCGGCAGACCTCCTCAGCCGGGCGGAGGCGAGACTGCTGGCTCTGTCACTTTGCTCGGCGCTGCAGAGCGCTCCGCTCTGCAGCAGCCGGTTCCGGGCGTCGGGGCGGCAGACCTCCTCAGCCGGGCGGAGGCGAGACTGCTGGCTCTGTCACTTTGCTCGGCGCTGCAGAGCGCTCCGCTCTGCAGCAGCTGGTTCCGGGCGTCGGGGCGGCAGACCTCCTCAGCCGGGCGGAGGCGAGACTGCTGGCTCTGTCACTTTGCTTGGCGCTGCAGTGTGCTCCGCTCTGCAGCAGCCGGTTCCGGGCGTCGGGGCGGCAGACCTCCTCGGCCGGGCGCTCCGCGCGCTCACCACTACGGTACAACAGCAGCCGCTTCCAGGCCCCACTGGCTGGCTGGGTCTCGCTGGCTGGCTGGTGCGCTCGGCGGTCACGCTTTTAAAATCCAGTCACTTAAATAGGATCTCAGTCTAATTCAGCAACATCTTACTGCCAGTAGTGGCCATAAGGAGGGTGTTAGTTTTCATACACGGCATGGAGGTATGTCTTATTTTCGGGGTATGTCTTATCTTTCGCAACTGCTTAAAAATGCTGCCATGGCTTACTTTATGACTACGCCTTAAAAAAGGGGAAACACGGTACTTGATGGAATGTTATTGGTAGACTACGTTGAGTATTCACTTGGATATTTACAGGAGCACTTTCCGTGTGATAAGAGTAACTTCAGCCGGTGTGTTGAAAATCATACTGAATTGCTTCAGCCATTTTGCTCCTTCTGTTTCCTTCCTAAGGTTGCTGGAGAAGTGTCCCAATTAGTTTTTGTGTTTGAATCTGATGCTGTTTGTCCCAGGGTGTGGTAATTTTTCTTTGCCTGAATGGGCGAAACCTTTTAGCCAAGGCAGCTTTTCATTGCACTGATGTATTCATGGAGGATTTAGAGCCATGATAAATAGCTGCATGTGGTGCTTCATTTAAATGTGAATAGGCATATATTTTAAGCTTTGCTTAGGTGTTCCATCCAAGATGCATATCCAGTCTCTACTATGGGCTGAACTTAATTTCATTATAGGAAGATGAGTGGGTAGGGGCGTAAAAGGTTATGGGTGTGGTAGAACAAAAGAGCTGATCAAGATTAGATTTTCTTGAACGCTGTGGGACTATAGACCATGGGTAGGCAAACTAAGGCCCGGGGGCCAGATCCAGCCCAGTCGCCTTCTAAATCCGGCCCGCAGACGGTCTGGGAATCAGCGTGTTTTGACATGAGTAGAATGTGTCCTTTTATTTAAAATGCATCTCTGGGTTATTCATGGGGCCTGCCTGGTGTTTTTACATGAGTAGAATATGTGCTTTTATTTAAAATGCATCTCTGAGTTATTTGTGGGGCATAGGAATTCGTTCATCCCCCCCCAAAAAATAGTCCGGCCCCCCCACAAGGTCTGAGGGACAGTGGACCAGCCCCCTGCTGAAAAAGTTTGCTGACCCCTGCTCTAGATCAAAGTCTCCAAAATTGCACGTTTATTTCCTGGCCCTTTGAGCTATAATGAATTGGTAAAATGGCTGTCTTCTTCCCTTTCCCTAAGGAACAATTTGAATTCAAAAAGCCAACAAATCCTGCTTCTCGTACCTGTCTGCGTACCTCTTCCCTTGAAGATGAAGGGTTGAGGCAGGAGCCCGCCACAACACTTTTGGTATGTACTACTAGTGTAGTCTCTGTGTTCAGGCTTGAGATAGACCTTCCTGTCCCAGAATGTTGTGTTGCTAACTGCTATGCCCAAACCTGAGACCAACTCAGTCCGAAATCGCAGGAGAGCCTCAAAAGGCAGAAATACTGTTAGAAGTCAAGATTTGGAATGAGACAATGTGCTGAAGAGTACAACTTGGAGGTACACAAACCAAGTGAGTCTTCATTATTTGCATGCCATGAGGACATTGGACAGCTGTCGTGGAGCCCTCAGGTAACATTTGGCAAGATCTGATTGTAGGAGGCCACATCTTTCTGCATCTTGGTTTTGCAAGCAGATTAAGCTGATTTTTAGGCAGTTGGGTCTATGCATTTAGTGTACAGTGGTACCTCTAGTTAAGAACTTAATTCGTTCTGGAGGTCCGTTCTTAACCTGAGGTACCACTTTAGCTAATGGGGCCTCCCGCTGCCGCCGTCCGATTTCTGTTCTCATCCTGAAGCAAAGTACTTAATCCGAGGTACTATTTCTGGGTTAGCAGAGTCTGTAACTTGAAGCGTCTGTAACCCGAGGTACCACTGTATTTGGGTTGACAGAGTTGTGATTCTAGATGAGAGCTACCCAAGCAAGCCAGGAGAATGCCCTGTCTGTGAACTGCTCTTTATTCCCCTCCTGATCTTCGCCTCAAAGTGAAGCCATAACCCTATGAGGGAAGACTGAATGAATGTCGCCCAATGAAATATCATTTGTTTTAGTTTCATAGTGGAAAAGTTGACAACTATCAAGAAAGCTTCAGTCCAGCATTTCTGAGGCCGCTGTCTCGAGGGGCCTCAGAAACTGAGGAAGATGACGATGATGATGGATTCTTAGAGATAATGGACGGTCCAGATGTCTGTGTAAGTGATGATGAAAACACCTCTGTATTAAATGCTGTCAGGGGACTTCAGTACAGGGAGCCTCTGCCCATCCTTCACACCAGCACCTCGACCAGTGGTCAGGTGGGGGAAATGAGGAAGTTATTGGGGTTCCCAAGCTCTTACGCTGGACGCGTAACAGGAGGCATTCACTCCTGGATTCTGCGAGTGACTGAGAGGTCGTGTTCTTTACCATCTTTGCACTGTAAATACTACCGTATGCACAATAAAACTTTCAAAGACAGAGCAGACTCAGACGTTATTACTCAAGAGTAGCCGCAACAGCACCCTTACAGCACTTTAAAAACTAAAAGTTCCCCAGCTAGGTGGTTTGTGTTGGGTACAGCCATTTTCAGCCTGTCTAAAGATGGGCGGCACCGTAGATACTGCACTTGATAATTGATATAAGTAGGCTTTTTCAAATTCCTTGATTTGCCTATTTTGGGTGAAAATATGGACATAAGAGGACTTGAGCAGTAACCTCCTTTTTTAAAAAAAAGTATATTCATTGGTTGGTTGGGTTTCCAGCAGATGAGTTCAAAGCAGCTTTCAACAGTAACACATAATTAAACAAAGCTAAAAGGCTCTTGCCTTGCTGCGTAAATGCAAAAAGTGATGATACTGAATAGCTCACCAGGGGAAGGAAATTCCAAAGATGTGCTGTGGGAGAAGTGTGTCCTTAGTCAGACCCTTTTCACCTTAGGAGCAGGTGGAACACAGAAAAGCGCTTTTGGAGCACATCTGTGGGAAAGCAAACTCAAAATGGGAAGGAGCAACACTGCAAATAGTTTAGGCCAGCGACTTTTGGCCCACCATGTGTTGCTAGGCTTCCACTTACTTCATCCCTGACCAATGGCCATTCTGACTGGCTGAAGAGTTTTGGAGTCCCAACATTATCAGGGGAATTTCTCACCCCTACCCTGACTTAGAATTTAAAGATGAATACCAGCAGTTCTGTCTACTCTAGGAAACAATACTGAAGCCCCATGCACATTTTGCAAGCTGGGTGTGATGTATTCATTGAGATTTGACCCACACAGCAAACTCAACACTGTATTATGGACCAGTGGACATTTCTGAGTAGTCTGCAAATGCACTCCACATATAACTTACTATAATAATTTAATCTTGATAAGTGGCAGGGTCCCCCCTGTCCAAGAAGAGTCACCATTTCACTTACTACTAATGGTGTTTTCCCTGCTTAATAACTGACCTTTAAATTTTGTTTTAGAACGATGGCGAGATGCCCTCTGACATGGCCAGCCTTTGGACAGCTCCTCTAGTCATGAAGAAAGGGGAGGATGCCCATGTAAGTTTGTCATTTATCTGTGTCTTTGGAGCTTGTGTTTCCTTACTGAAATGTGTGGTTGTGTGTTTTGGCCAAGATACAAGATGGAAGTAGAGCTCTCTTCCACTTCCACGGCCATGCCAGTCCATTTGGATTCACTTGGTGCCTCACCTCGCCAGGGAGCTTAACTCTGGTGGGAAATGTTGCATTGCTCCTGCAATGGAGGCAGCTGTTCCCTCAGCATTTTCAGAGTGGGTGCATGAGGTATAAGTAATTACTAGTGGTCGGTTGCTTTTTGTTGATGCCTTTGGCTGCCTGGCAGTCCTAATGCCGCTTTGGTTTTTTGTGCAGAATAAACAGTGCAGGTTGCTGGGCGTGGAAAGTGAGCCATACAGCATGGCCAAAACTGTCCTGAAGAGAACAGGGCGATCCCCAGAAGAGAACTCGCCGTATTTCATCAAGAGGAAAAGAAACGTCTGCAAGGCATCTTCTGAAGAACTAACGGTTGGTGGCTGAGCACCATACACTTGACTCCAGCCTGCTGAATTTGTTTGTGTTCATATTGGACTCTTAACTTCAAGCAAAGCCTATTTGCCTTTGGTACTGGATGTGAGAGGCCTTCCCTCTGGCATGGTGTGCTGTTCTCTGAAGGGGGTGGGAACCCCTGATCAGCCGGCACTCTTCTAAATCTTGAGGAGGAAAGGGACTTAATGTGGGAATAAATGCAAAGATCCTTAGGGATTTGGTTGCCGAACCAAGCAGGTGCAGGGGTGACTTGGAGGTCTGAGGGAAGGCCCTTAATGTGTTTGGAAAAAATCCAGCTTATTTCCTTTCCGGCCTTTTCCTGCTGACTTTTCATGGAGTTCATTGTATTCCTTTGTGATTCTCTTAGATAAGGCAATAATAATGTTTTGCTTGAGGTTTACCTTCCTCTAGTTTAAAGTCCTTCCCACCCGTTCTGCTTGTTCCTTCTAGCATACCTAATAGAAATAGAAAATAGAAAACTGTAATAGTAATAGAAAACAGTACAGTGGTGCCTCGCTAGACGAATTTAATTCGTTCCACGGGTCTTTTCTTATAACGAAAAATTCGTCTAGCGAATCCCATAGGAATGCATTGATTTTTTTTGGATTTTTTTTTTGCCCATAGCAACGCATTAATTGAATTTCAATGCATTCCTATGGGAAACCGCGATTCGCTAGACGAATTTTTCATAAAACTAATTCATTAAGCGAGGCACCACTGTAATAGAAAACTGCCACTGTATCTCCCTGTACTTCCCACGCTTTCCCCTTTCCCCCTTAATCCAGGGGTTTCAAAGTTCCCTTCTCACCAAACCCACCCCTTCAGAGGAACTGGTCTCCCAAGAGCCTCCCTCTGCACTTCTTTCCTCTTTTTCTCAATGCAGGTTTTCAACACGCACTCCTCCACCCTTCCTTCCTAATTGCCTTTACATTCTTCATTCTTGAAGTTCTGCAAACCTTATTAGCTGATCAGCGGAAGCAGAAGCAGTTGTGGAAAGGATGCTTCCGTTGCTGGAAGCTTTCCATGAACTTGGTCTTCATCATCTCACATCTTGTTTCTTTAGAGCCTGGTGCTGATTGACCCAAACTCATTGTTGTCCTCAACGGAAATAGAGAGCATTTTGGACAATGACGCAAGGGATCTCATTGGAGATTTTTCAAAGGTAATGCCGATGAACCTTTCCTCTTTTGCCATTCTGTGGCTTGAGTGGGATAAGTGCAGAGTGGGATAAGTTTTCCTCACTCTGAACCAAGCCTCCGTTTTGTCACCTTAGGGTTACCTTTTCCATACTGTAGACGGGAAGCATCAAGATCTGAAGTATATTGACCCAGAAATGGTAAGTAGCACAGGCAGGCTCTTTTCGCAAAAAGAAATGCTTGCTTCACATGGAAGGCAAACTTAGTTTGTCTGCAGGCCACCTGCAGGGCCCAAAGAAGGCAGAGGGGTGGGGCATTTATCAATGCAGCTAGACTGTTCTTTCAGTTAAAACAAGTATGTTTTTAAAGTAATGGGGCAACGTCCTCAAGGTCTAATGCTTGACCTTTTCCTCCCCTGCAGATTGTTGACGTGTTGAATGGCAAGTTTTCAAACTTCATTAAGGAGTGCGTGATAATTGACTGTCGTTATCCCTATGAATATGAAGGAGGCCACATCAAGGTATGGGGGAGTTCGGAGGCACCCGCTGAAGACTGGCATCCTGAATAATTTGGGCATAAGCAGAAACCATTTTACAAGTGCTAGAGTGATCCCAAAGCTAGGCATGTCCCAAATACTAGGCATTGTCACTTCTGACTAAGTTTCAACTTGTGCTGGACCCTTTCACGGGATCCCGAAAAAGACTCACTTCAAAGGTAAGGGTTTTTGGCCGCCTTTGCAGGGAAAGATCCCCTTGACTAATTTTCCTAAAACGGGGGAGGAAGGTGTCTTTATGGCAGGGCAGGGGAGAGCGATAAAGTCAGGGGCCAGAATATATACAGTCTTACCTCAGAAGTTGAACAGAATCTGTTCTGGAAGTATGTTTGCCTTCCAAAACGTGGCTTCTGAGCCAATTGGAAGCCATGGAAGCCCTGCCGGACGTTCAGCTTCTGAAAGAACCTTCGAAAACTGGAACACTCACTTCCAGTTTTCAGTCGTTCCAGAGCTGAAACGTTCGACTCCCAAGGCATTCAGGAGCCGAGGTAAGACTGTATACAGTGGTACCTCGGTTTATGAACACAATTGGTTCTGGAAGTCTGTTCATAAACTGAAGCGAACTTTCCCATTGAAAGTAATGGAAAGTGGATTAATCCGTTCCAGACAGGTCCGCGGAGTACTTAAACTGAAGCGTTCATAAACTGAAGCGAACTTTCCCATTGAAAGTAATGGAAAATGAATTAATCCGTTCCAGATGGGTCTGCGGCGTTCATAAACCGAAAATTCATAAACCGAGGTGTTCATAAACCGAGGTTCCACTGTATTGGAATAGAGCTACTTTCTGGTGGGAGGCTGAACAAAAAATAACTGCTATTATACAGAAAGCTATTATACAGAGCTGTTGTAGTGACGTCTGAGAGGATGCAGTGATGCTGGAGAAAACTGAATAGCATATTACGAAGCATCTGTTTGGTGTCCTCTGCTTCCAGAAGTCCTATTTTTAACTTTGGCTAGGGAGGGGAAGATGGGCCACATCAGTGGTGTCGAAACCTTTTTCAAAGAGGGCCAGATTTGATAAAGTGAAGGGCCGTAAGGACCAACCAAAGTTGTTGGCCTTTTTATAGGATTGGAGTTGTTGAGGTGTTTTTTTTTTTAGGATTTTACCCTAGGAAATAAACTGCCACAGGGGCCAGATTAAAATGACGGGCGGGCCAGTTTGGCCCCTGAAACAAACTTTGGATATGCCTGCCCTTTTCATCTTCTAAAACTAAGTTATCGTGACAGATCTCGAGTGAATATGGATACTGTTCTAATGCAGTGTTTGGGGCAACATGTCCTGTTGGGTGCTGTGCCATAACACTCACACCCGCAGTCGAACCTGCCTTCTCTCACCAGTGTCTCTTCCTTCTCAGGGTGCTGTAAACCTTCACATGGAGGAGGACGTGGAGGACTTTTTGCTGAAGAAGCCCATCGTGTCATCGGACGGCAAACGAGTCATCGTCATTTTCCACTGCGAGTTCTCTTCAGAGCGGGCCCCACGGATGTGAGTACATGAATGCTCACTTTTGCATAGGTTGGGAACTTTGAGGACTTGTGGTGTTATGTGCAGATGTGATTGGGTGGGCAATAATTGATGTTTAATAGTGGAATAGGGTAGGTGAGAATTGATAGCCCAAGAAGATAATGAGACTAGGCAGGTACAGGAATGGAAGGGTTTTAAGAAGTAGGCGCTGGCGTTCCTGTGTGCTCTAAGAGTTTCTTTAATAATTCTTTCGCACAGCATTTTGATGCTTGGCATCACAATCCCCCATGACATCCATGTATATCATTTATGGAGAGTTTTGAGGCTCTTTCCCATCTATTGCAGGTGCCGATTTGTGAGGGAGAGAGACCGACTTGGCAACAGCTACCCCACTCTGCATTATCCTGAACTGTATGTTCTAAAGGGGGGCTACAAGGATTTCTTCTTAAAGTGCAAGGTAAGTGTCAGTTTACCCAGCTTCCGTTTCTTTTTCTTGTGTCGTGTCTTTATTGCATGAGTTCCATGACCTTCCTGAAGCTCAAGGTGGTGTAGATGGTTTCTCTCTCTGTCCACAAAACATTGGTGTGTGAGAGAGGGAGTGATTGTCCCCAAACCCCAGACACTTCACTTAATGGCTAGGTGGGAATTTAACAACCTAGCTGTTGCTGTGTGCAGGTGTTCTTTGTGTAGGGTGAAAGGCAGTTCTGTGCTAGGAAAACCAGAGTTATTGACTATGTATAAAATAGTTAGATTGAGTGCTTCTTGATTTCCCCCTTCCTGTGTCAACCTATGTAGAAAGGAAAAGTGATGGCTTTTTAAGGTGACAAAAGGATGCTAAGTAGGACTTCCGTACCCCAAAGATCAGTGTGGAATACACTCATACAAGGGCTGTCAATGAATCAGAAGTGGCTCCAGAGATTTTACAGGTCTTGCACAATCCCCTTTTTCCTTTCAGAGCTACTGTGAGCCCCAAGCCTATCGCCCGATGCACCACGAAGACTTCAAGGAAGACCTGCGCAAATGCCGCACAAAGAGCAGGACCTGGGCTGGTGAGAAGAGCAAAAGGGAACACTACAGTCGGCTGAAGAAGCTCTGAGAGCCGCAAGAAGGACAGCCAGATTTTGCCTGCCTGCCTGCCCTTCCATCCACCTGCCTGCCCTGTGGGTGAAAGCGGGGACACATTAACTTCTCCATGTGCCTTGCAGGAGTTGTTCACTCCTTGCATGGGCTTTGCTTCACTGTCTACTGAATCACTTCATGCAAGACCAAGCAGAGTCATTGGACTGCCATATTGCAGGCATGAACCCGTCAAGCGTTTGCATTCTGTCTGTGAATCCAGGGTTTCCCCGTATGCTTCTGAAGACAATCCATTTAAACAGTGTGTGTACGGGAATCAGGGTAGCATATAACTGCCAAGCGGAGTGTTAATCATGAGGTTTTAATGTCAATTTTAAAAATTGTGCCTTTTTATGTTAGTACAGCCAGATGAAGCTAATTTACCTGTGACTGGGTTTCCCGGGTTGTGTCATGGCCCTAATTTTGTACGAGGGGCAATGAGCAGGGAGGGTTCTTTTGAGACCTGACCCCCACCCTCTGGGCCGCAGCTCTGATCTTGCCAGCATTCTCTTGCCACACAGGAGTACATGTGGCGGAGGGGTGTTGGAAGTATTTTCGTGGAACTTACACAGGCTTCCTGTAATGAAGTATTTATCTGCTGCCCAAGAGGAAGCTGTTTTTATCATGTTCTAACTTACTCTTCAACCTTGCCGTCACCTGAAAGTTAGTTGCTTTTTAATGCGTAGATGTGACATTTTACATGGGCGACGCCTGGAGTGACCCTGGTGCCAAAACAGGTTGCCAGTGTTCAAATGCAAACGACCGTCCCCGGCATATTTCTAGGGCAGCCTCAACCTCATGCCCTCCAGATATTTTGGGTGGCAATTCAGGCTGGGACAGGTCACTGTGAACATCTGGTGGGCACCAGGTGGGCTAAAGCTGACATAGAAGGTAAATCTGGCCTGGATAGATCATGCTGTGTGTTTCTCCTTCCCCCACCTATCCCCAACAGAGGTTTGCTAACCCTTTTAAAGAATTTGGCTCCCATCATGGACAAGGTCACTCCCTCATGACTTATTGGAAGGGTGGTGGGAGGTAGGATGGCAGTGAGGAATCAATGGTTTTCTTCTTTTAAAGTGTGCAAGTTACATGGCTGTTTGAGGAGTGTTGCCCAAATCAAATTCCAAGCTGCTTTAAATTGTTACCAGTGTAAACCCTGGGGGCAGAAGGAGCTGGAGTAGCTCAGAGACTATGTTGTGCCTGGCCAGAAAGTATTACAAGCCAGCTTACTTCTAAACATTTGGGGTAGAACAAGTGGGGTTTTTTTTAGGGAGAATTAGTATTGCAAGCTATACTTTTCCGTAATTGTGTTTTGGTCTTTGAAACAAGCCTTCAAATATTACAAGAAATCAGTCAGTGGCTAAACTCAGCCATGAGGCTGGGGCGTTTTCTGCTTCCTATTTGTGCAGATGTTTGGTTTTTGGCGATGTTGTTCCATATGCTCAAACCCTTTGAGCTGTGATGCAATTCCGTGTCTGCATCAGATCTAAAATACCACCCCCTAGTTTGTTCACTCTGTTGTTACTTGGCCTCTGTGCAGGTGATCAGCAGGTACCTCCAAACCGGGGTGGGATTAGGCGGCTCACTTCAATGCAAGCCAGTCCTTCCATTCAGTGGTGAGGAAGGCTGTGGTCTTCAATCAGAGGTGGTGTTTGAATGGGGTGAATTGCCGTAGCGGAAATCCAGGCTTTTGCCCTTTCTGCGACAGGGACCAGCACCATTCTACTGTTTCCTTGCTGGCTGCTTCCTGTGAACATTCCCTAAAGTGTTTATTCCACCTCCCCCAAAACACACTTCCTGGTATTTGGATATGTATTGTTTGTTCAAGTTGCTGTTTGTCTTTTTAATTTGTCATTTGCACATAATTCATTTAAGGGTAGGGAAAACAGTGTGCTTTTTAATGTATTGTGAATTTTTTTGGAAGGGCGCCGGGGACATTTTAAATGACACTGGTCCGAATAAGGGCCTTGGCTGAAACCACCTGCTTCTGTGGCCTCGGGAAATAAAATGCCCAATACACAAACTCTGTTTCTTTTGCCTGTTGAGCAGCTGGTACTAGATATGGTCTAACGAGGGAGGCCTGTCAAAAACACCTGATGTGACCCTACAAAATTTGTATGACATTTTGTTGGGATTAAATCACAACTTTATTTACATCTTCCTGAGGAGCAGTGGTTTGTTTCTTCATGGAATGAAAGGTTTGCCTTCCCCTCGGCTCGGTTTTAAGTATTCCCCCCCCCCGATTTGCATGTGGATTTAGGAGGGGCTGGTGGGTGGTAGAAGGCCCTACTTTGGGTTTGCTGGAGCATGTGCAAACTTCAGCTTGTCAGTACATTGAACCTTCCACTTTTAACTACCTGTTTTCTGATCCCACATGTGTTTAGTTTTGCTGATGGAGATGACTTAATGGTGAGGGGGAAGAGATGCCAGGGGCAAAACACTGCTAACAGTTCCCCCTAAGGAGCTGGTTGATGCTTCCATTTTCAGTGATGCTATGGGTTTATGCTGTGTGCATCCAAGTCCCCACTTGGTGGTGCTGCTGTTCCAAGCTCTAAAAATCTTGTGTGCTTCAGCTCTATGGGCTAGAAAAGGAGTTGTACACTTGTTCATTGTTTCCTTCTCACAGTGGCCTTGTGGCTGTTCACCATGGTTCCTGTATTTACAGAAGGTGATTTGTTCAGGGCAATCCGTGATGCGTGTTGTTGACAGAGGATTTAAACTTACTTTTTTTAACCTAATAAATTCTATAAGGATGTCTAAAATGAGAACCTCGACTATTGCACAGTGTCAGAAGAAAGGAGGATTATAACATGCAGGCCTCTTTAGCTCTTTGATTTCATTAATCAGATGCAGAATGAGATAAAGATCAAGCATTTCTCTCTGTGTTGGAAGTGCAATCTCAGTGTTGCAGGAAACAGTTATTGGAAAACTGAATTGACAGCACTAAGGTTGCTCCATCAGGCATGGTGTGGCTCTTCCATTTTACACAAGACTACTCAATAGTTCATGGTCTCGTGTGTGTGTGTATGCGCGCGCGTGCACGCAAAAAAGAAAGAAAGGCAGAAATACAGGATGGGTGACACATTTGCTGCCAAGGAGTGTGGTGGAGTCTCCTTCTTTGGAGGCCTTTAAACAGAGGCTTGACAGGCATATGTCAAGAATGCTTTGATGGTGTTTCCTGCTTGGCGGGGTTGGACTGGATGGTCCTTGTGGTCTCTTCCAACTCTATGATTCTATGTGTGTGTCTCCAATTTCAGCCCAGCAGCTAAGCTGCTGTACTCAACTCTTCTCCTTCCTATTTAAAATTGTATGGTAGCTTTCATCTATTAATGATTATGCTTCCTGGTTTCCACTGAAATCTTCCTAGTCAGATGCTGCTGTGTGGGTTTAGTGTTTCCCCCTCTCCAGTGCTCCTCCATCTCTCTTCCCAAACACAAGGACTCTGAGGATGCTCACAGACAAATGTGGAGTTGCTTCTGAGTGAGCTGTGGCATATGATAAAACTGATAAGCAGGGGATAAAGGCTTGCAAACCCTGGCCTCTTGATTGGCTGCTTCAAACATTAAAAGTCTTGTTTCCCTGACACACCATAAAGTGTTACCCAGCCTGACAATGACATTAATATCAGTTTCTGCGTATGCTTCATATCCAAAGTGGCTTACATATAGAATAACAGAAATTTGGATTTTTTTTAAAGGTATATCAAGGCAATTAAACTAGCAGTTTGTGTAAGTGTCAGAATATATCTCCTGATGCCTCGCCGAAGTAAATGGGCTGCAGAACTGCTCCCATCTGGAGGATAGCTCATGCAGTAGAGCATGAGACTCTTAATCTCAGGGTTGTGGGTTTGAGCCACACGTTGGGCAAAAGATTCCTGCATTGCTTCCTGCAATTCTAGGATGCCACAGTTATCGTAGAGGACCAGCCTGTGCACCCTCAGTTGGATCCTGCAGGATCCTAATGTGTGGGTGGTTGGGGCTGACGGTGTGGCCCTGCTTGCCCCTTTGGTTGTGCGAAAGGGAGTTTCTGTGCTTGGGGAATTGTAGTCTTGCACCTTGGAAAGAGGCTCCTAAATGCCCCTTCTACCTTGATGGAGAGCCAGCGGTGTCTTTGGTAAAATGACATCGCCTCCACTCTATCCTCTTTGCTCACCTAGTATAGAATCATAGAGTTGGCAGAGACCACAAGGGCCATCCAGTCCAAGGCCATCCAGTAGTTGATTAGCATAATGCTAAGCCACATGTGGGGAACCTGTGACCTTCCCACATGTTCCTGGGTTCTAGCTCCCATCAGCCCTGACCATTAGGCATGCTCGCTGAGGCTGATGGGAATTGGAGTCTACAGAATCTGGATGGTCACGGGCTCCTCACCCCTGTGCTGTAAATGCCCATAGACTCCTTCGCAGGCCTTGGAAGCAAATGTGAATCTCTATAGAATCTCTATAGAGATAACCCAAAGTCACCAATGTTATACTTCTTTGTACGTTCTCCCCCTGCCCCAGTCCTGGCAGGAATTTTGCTAATCTTGGGGGCATGTCGAAGAAGCCAAACACTTCCTCCCCCTTCATACCCTGGATTTTGTGGTAGATGAGCATGGATAGACTTACAGGGTGGTGGTGGTGGTGGGGGTTTTACATTGTCTTGAGTATTTCTGCAGCCAGTGGGTTGTCCTCAACCGTGCTGCTCCCTCTTGCATCTTCATCATGCTGTTTTGATGAGATGAGCAGCAATAATCGTCCCCCACAAGATTGGCATTAGCATTTTATGATGATGGGAGGTTGCTCTGGGAGAAGTCTGCCTTCAAAGAGGCTGCCTTGTAACAGCTGTGAGAATGCATCCGGAATGAATTTACTACGGTCAGCAAAGAGATCAAGGTGACCTTGAAAGCAAATGGAACTTGCGGCAGCCCCATGAAGCACGGCGATTGTTCTGCTCTAGGCTCATAACCCCAAGGTGTGCCCTAGGGTGGACTTGACCATCTGCCTGGTGCCATCTGCACTCACTCGTGTGCCCCTCCAGTTGTAAGGGCTGGCATCTGTATGTTTGGGTGGGGGCACACAGCCCCTGGCACTGCATAGAAAGCTTCGAAAGGGGGTTGGACATTCTACTTTTCAGAGAGTGCATGATGAAAGGTTCCCGCACCAAAACCCAGTTAATTTTTTTGACCTTGCTGGTGGTAGACTAGCCCAAGTAGGCATTCTCGTGTTCTGAAAATTATTTTTAAAGTTCTTGTCCGAGGCTATGCAGGGATTGCTAACCCTGGCTCACCCTTACCTCCAATGGATGGTTGACTACACCCCACCCAGAGCATCCTTATAGCGATGCAAATTGCCCCCTCCTTGGTCCCCACACTTGATCATTTGGTGAGAGGAGAGGAGGTGCTAACCTCCCTTTGCTGATCTGCATGGATCAGCTGAAGTAAGAGTGAGTCACACATGTGGGATAGTTACATCCACCACTGGTTCTTGGAGCATTGGCCAAAGCAAGGGTTTTTTTCGATTTTTTAAGATAGCTATCCCTGGCCTAATGTACTTTGAGTCATGTTACTGGTGATATACAGATCTTCTCAGCTTGGGAAAGAGGCAGCCCAATTTTGTAATGATGGGCTTGTATCGCTTTTCATATCACTAGTGAATTGATTCCAAGTGTGGACTCCTCATGTAGCCAAAACCCAGGCACAAGCTGGATGTATCAGCCAGCAGTTCAGGAAACAGTTTCCAGAAGTTCAAAAAATGTTGGGGTGGGCGGGGAGAGGCCATAAAACAACATGGTGAGGACTAAGTATTCCCAGTGAGCTTGGGGTCGGCTGCTACAGGCAGCTGTGAAAGAAAACAGAGGGTATTGGAATGGAGTATCCTGGGAAAGGGGAAGAGGCTGGCTGAAACCTGCAACAGGAGCACTCCAGATATTAAAATGTACAAAATGGTAGGTTTATCAATGGACAAATGCTGGAGTCTCTGACAGCAAGGGAAGGCTGCTGCCACCAGCTAAATGGGCTTCCTCCAAGCAGCCCAGTTGCTGCATAAAATTCCTCCTTACTTAACTTCCTGGGTGGTGACTCTGTTTAAGAAGGTAAAGGTACAGGGACCCCTGACCATTAGGTCCAGTCGTGACCGACTCTGGGGTTGCGGCGCTCATCTCGCTCTATAGGCCAAGGGAGCCAGCGTACAGCTTCCAGGTCATGTAGCCAGCATGACTAAGCCCCTTCTGGCAAACCAGAGCAGCACACGGAAACACCGTTTACCTTCCCGCCAGAGCGGTACCTATTTATTTACTTGAACTTTGACGTGCTTTCGAACTGCTAGGTTGGCAGGAGCTGGGACCAAACAACGGGAGCTCACCCCGTTGCAGGGATTCAAACCGCCAACCTTCTGATCAGCAGGCCCTAGGCTCTGTGGTTTAACCCACAGCGCCACCTGAGTCCTGTTTAAGAAGGTAAGTTTTGCTATATAGTATCACAAAAGCATTATTGATATATTGACAAGCTGTAAGGTGTGCAGAAGAGGGCAACCCAGATGGTCAAGGGTTTAGAAACCAAGCCTTTTGAGGAACAGTTGAAGGAGCTGGGTATGTTTAGCCTGGATGATGGATATGATAGTCACCTTCAAATATCTCAAGGGCTGTCACATGGAAGGTGGAGCAAGCTTGGTTTCTTTTAAAAAACTTTTTATTGATTTGTTAGAACAACAAAAGTGCAAATATAACACACATGCAAACAATCAAAAGGTAAACCAGAAGGATAGCAGCACAGCTCCAAAGGGATAATAAAATAAGAGCTGTTCAACAGTGGAACAATCTCCCTCAGCAGGTGGGGGACTCTCCTTCCTTGGAGGATTCTAAGCAGAGGTTGGATGGCCATCTGTCAGGGATGCTTCGGCTCAGATTCTTGCATCACTGTGGGTTGGGCTAGAAGACCTCAAGGTCCCTTCTAACTCTACAATTATATGATTTCCCCTTCAAGCCTAGAAGGTCCTGTGCACCGGATCATGTGGGATGTGTCACTGCTGTTCCAAATCTACAGATTGAAATCCTGGCTAAAGGAAGATTACTCCTTAGCAGAGCTGAGCTACAACCATGTCACGTGCGCTTAGATTAAGGCTAATGCATGCCCTGAGATGACAAGATTCAGTTGTGGCCGTGGCAGATCCCAGATTTAAATGAGCATGCCAGCAGGGGCTGGCGTGTTTGCATCTCATGAAAACACAACAGCAAGTGGCTTCTAATAAGTTTGGCCTCTGCAACTGCATTGCAAGCAGTTACCCGCCAGAGCTGCTACGTAGGATATTGTAGCTCTACCCTGGAAACCTCAGGGTCCCTTCCAACTCTACAGTTCTTTGATTCCATCACACGGAGGATCACAGGTTCCCATCCCTGGAGGAGACACTACTGGGACCCAACTCAATGCAAGGCAGCTATATAAAGATTTTTGTTTAATGTTCTATTGCGTAATGTTTGATATGTTTTTATATATGCTGGAAGCTGCCATGAGTGGCTGGGGTAACCCAGTCGGATGGGCGGGGTACTAATAATAAAATTATTTCCTTTGAATGGAAAGGGGAACAAAAAGCAGCAACTACCCCAACAGCACAACATCTCTCTGCAAGACAATTGCATAGCCTTATGGGGAATGCTGCAGCCTGGCTTCCTCCCACCTAATCCTGTGTCTTCCCAGCCACACAGGCCTGCTCTTTCTTTTTCCCTTCGCAGCCACTGTATTTTGCACATATGGATCGGTTGTTTTTGCTCCAATGCAGCAGACGCCGGCAATATTCCTGGAAAACATGTCTGCCTTCTGATCTGTCAACCCCATTAATCTTCTGAAATGCTTCTGTCCCTGAGGCCTGATGGCCAAGCACTGCTTGCTTGCTTGCTCAGATGGGCCCGGGTTCCAAAAGTCAGGAAGTCTCTTGGCTTTTGCAGGCACATTTATTGTACTGCAGAGATTTGGGGGGGGGGGGGCTCAGCATTGTAGCGGTGCAGAGCAGAGATCAGAGATGCAAACATCAATTACTAGACTGGTTTTGTTTTGATTGGCTTCCTGGCAGCAGGATCACATCTTCTGACCGAATTTAGCATCTCCTGCTGCCATTCTTGGACTCACTAACATCGTTTTAGACTCCTATACTAGGCAAACTTAATGTTCATCTTTTTACCACCCTTTTGCACCGCTTTTGAAATACTAAGCAGTATCTAAATGCTATTAGAGAAAAAATGGGGAGAAATCCAATGTTCTTGTTCTGTTGGTGTAAGCATTTCAGCTTACCTGACAGAATAATCTGCCCTGGGGGTTCTCCAGACCCCCAAAACCATTTTGGGGGAGTCACAGGGGACGAAATAGGGGGGAAAGTCCCATTGCACTAGTGCACCAACTTAGTTGCATTTGGCCTGTAACGTTTAATAATTTTGTGCACTTCCTTAGAAGAGAAAACCAAAATGTGACAATTAACAGCAGAAAAGGAAGATTTGGGGGAACTGTTTCCTGCATAGTCAAGAGTTACTGCTTGCCTGATCATCCATTTTCCTCCAGTCTTAAGTACTAAGTCACTGTCATTAAAGTGAATGCCCAATTTTTCCCTGTCCATATTTATCAATGGTACAATACATAAACACCACTTTGTCACACAGTAGTGGTTAGTTTTGGACCTGGACCCAGGGATCAAATCCCCACTCGGCCCTGAAGCTCCCTGGGCGACCTTGGGCCAGTCCCTGCCTCTCAGCCTCACTGGGTTGTTGTTGGGATTAAAGGAGGAAGCGGGAGAACCATCATGTCTGCCTCGTTGAGCTCCTTGAAGAAAAAGGCGAGATGTAGATTCAATAAACAAATAAAGGAATACAGTACATCAGCCTCACTGCAAGTTACAATTTATGAAATTAGCTCCCTATCTTTTCTCACTGAACCTTCCATATAAGGTTTTTCACAGAAATGCAAGATTTAAATCAGATTTGTTGATTTCCCCCCAATGCTCCTTTACAACTTAACATACCCACCCCATGTGGTAGTAGTCACCCCTCTCCTTTTTCACATGTTTACTTGAGCAACTGCTACTCATTCTATTCCTATCCACTGGGGTGGCCTGCCACCTAGCCATTATCTTGCAGCAATTTTCTCTTATTTTTGTGTTTATAGAAAGTCGGCGTTTCCCCACGATTTACATCAGAAAGTCCTTTGTTCTAGCTCTGTCAATCATATTGCAAAAGCTGGTTATACGTTTTTTTTAAAGCAAACAGTCCCCATTCTGAATCTCATGCTTGTGGCCATGCAAATCTTCCAGCCCCATGTAAGAATCATATTTATGTGTTGTGTCTGTCACCTAAGACTGATTCACTAGGCCAAGGCCAGTACAAGGCTAAAAGCAGAATCGTTGCCATGTTCTCATCCTGCACTGTTCTGTTCCGTTTGGAAGAGTGTTATGTGCTTTGCAAACCGTAATTCAGATAAGGCAGCTTCCTATGTTCCTTTTTTTTTGAAGGATCTTAGCTTCATGGAGGACAGAGCTATTGATGGCTGCTACCCGGGATAGCTAGGGACCCAGGTGGCGCTGTGGTTAAACCACTGAGCCTAGGGCTTGCTGATCAGAAGGTCAGCGGTTCGAATCCCTGTCACGGGGTGAGCTCCCGTTGCTCGGTCCCAGCTCCTGCCAACCTAGCAGTTCGAAAGCACGTCAAAATGCAAGTAGATAAATAGGAACCGCTACAGCGGGAAGGTAAACGGCGTTTCCATGTGCTGCTCTGGTTTGCCAGAAGCGGCTTTGTCATGCTGGCCACATGACCTGGAAGCTATACGCCGGCTCCCTCGGCCAATAATGCGAGATGAGCGCAACCCCAGAGTCGGTCACGACTGGACCTAATGGTCAGGGGTCCCATTACCTTACCTTTACCTGGGATAGCTATGCCCTGCCTTTACAGTTGGAGGCAGCAATGTTTCTGAATACTAGTTGCTGGAAAGAACAGGAGGGGAGAGGCCTCTTATGCTCGGATCCTACTTGCTGGTTTCTCACAGGCTGGCCATTGTGAGAACAGGATGCTGGACTAGATGGGCCATTGGCTTGATCCAGCAGGCTCATCTTATGTTCAAACAGGATGGACCATGACCAAACTCTTCCCACCAATAGCTTTGGGGATAACATTCTGCCTTCTTCCGCAGAGCTGATTCACAGTGCCAAGGCTCTTGTCCTGCACTTGCAGCCCTCAGGACCAAGGGCAAGCCCCTGCCGCCGTCACACCCCATCACAGCAAAAGATGATTCATAAATTATCTCCACTTTGAACCCCTCTCCACCCCGTTCATCAGCACCCTGCTGCGTCTCTAGCTCAGATCCTCTGAGCAAGACCAATCTACCTGACAACTAATTAATGCAACGTCTGGCCCCATCTCTTCCTGGCAAAGCAGAGCAGAAGCCAGCAGGGCCAAGGCGACACACTGCTTCCAACACCTCCTCCTGAATAAGGGTTTTGTGCAAATGAAAGACTGGCTTCCTTCCAGTGTAAAGAATAGCTCAGATTGGGTCTGGCTTTCTTCGGTTTCCCTTTCTCTCCTCCAGGCCCTAAGAACCTTATCTGTTAAAAGAGCAGATAGCTGTAACCCTTGATCTTTATACAACTGGGAACTAGCTTTATCGAGCTATTGTGCATAAACAATGGAGTATTGCTCCAAAGCTTTGCATTGCTTTCCTCCAGGGAACCCTGGGAAGGATAGTTCTCAGAAGGCGGTGGGTAGCTCAGGACATCTAGCCGAGAAACTTCAGGACTCTCACAAAAACTCCCAGAATTATTTGAAAAAACCCCCAACAAGAAACATAAATTAGTTGTGTAATGAAGCTCACCCACATTATGGATTAAAGGCTGAAAAATAAACCTTATTTTTAAAAAATGTGTCAACGGTGCAACCTAATCTCTCCAGATAAGTTCCTACTTTGTCTCCTTATTTTCGTGCCTCTTCTCCTGGAAAAGAGTTGTGCATCATCCCAAAAGTCATTTCCAGGGTTTTTTTTTTGGGGGGGGGAGGGATGATGGGAATTCACCTCCATGTTGTATATACTTTTACTTTTGTAATATTTTTGAAAATGTAAATATATAGCTAGACTTTGGGGCACAATATGCAGAAGGGCCTATAAACATAGCCTTATTTTCCCCCAAAGTATTTTGTGGCAAGTGAAGCAATGCACAGTGGTATCATCTAAAGAGGGGGGGGGGTCCCCGTTCCAAAAGCATTCGACCAGAGCATGGGCGGAGCAGAAATTTGGTTTAGTTCGCATTTAAAGGAAAACTTGCCCAATTGGCACTTTCTGAAACAAATGTTTCTCAACAAAAATAAAAAATAAAAAAGGGACAGCTACCCTTCAAAATTTGCACTGATCAAAATTTTGCAAGGCAGTTCTCTAGCTAAGTCATCTGTTTGAAAATGTATACGCTGAAGTGTGCAACTAAATGCTTGAAATGTGGAAATAACACCCAAAATGCATTCTAGTAGGGGGAATTGCCTTTCAGAAGTGTATGACTTACGCCTCGTTGCATACAAAACTGTGTTTATTAGGAGAATATTGCACAAAAGCGCAAACGAATTTTCATCACAATTTTTAAAAAATGTTATGGAAATGTACAGAACCAAACGTAAAGATTAGATAAATGAGAAACTAAGAGAAACCCGCATTGAGATATTTGCCCATCCCTAGACCAGAGTCTACAATTATCTAACTGCCCTACTGGTTTTAATTTTAAAACAAAACAAAAATTGCTCCGATTCCTGTTCAGCCAGAACCGCAAAGCGACCCTGAAGCTGCTTGAGCCTTTTCTCGCACTTCCTCCTCTTGTTCACCAGAGACAAGCTGTGGTTTTGCAGCATCCTCTCTCCTGGGTGGCTCATTTTTTGCTCTCACTCCGCAAGATGCCTTTTGGCCCTTCGCAGTCGCTGCAGAACCAGATTATCGTAGCAGGTTTTGAGCTGCTTCCAAGAAGGGGCAGCGAGCGATTGGTATTGTCTCTCCCTACCGGATCTTGGCACGACTAGCCTGCTCATCGAGGGAGGGAGCTCAGAAGCTGAGTCATGGTATCAGGTTTATGGAGAGCATCAGCTGCAAAGCATCTCAATGGGGCCTGAGAGCAGGGAGGAGGAGGAGGAGGAGGGAAGCAGAAAGCAGGGAAATGTCTCTCTTGAGTCTGAGAATACTGTGCCGCTGCCCAGGGGATGTGGCTTTGGTGCCTGCTGAAATGCATGTTGAAAGGGCCTGTTCCTTGAATGCAGACTAACATTACCTTCCAGATGCCCAGGCTCTGCATGTGACTGAAGAGGACCCTGCTAGGGGGCAAAAGGTATTGGTGCCTTCATGGGTCGTACAGCAGCTTCCTTTATTCCCTGTTAGGTTGATGGCAGAATTGGGAAATGTTATGTCAAATGTTATGTCAAAGGGGGACACTCAGCTACAGGTAGGTTAGTGCTGCGGTTCTGAGCACATTTACTGAAGTAGCCCCTCTCAACCTGGTGCCTTCCAGCAGTGTTGGACTACA
The DNA here is from genome assembly GCF_963506605.1 of Zootoca vivipara. Classification (NCBI taxonomy): domain Eukaryota; kingdom Metazoa; phylum Chordata; class Lepidosauria; order Squamata; family Lacertidae; genus Zootoca; species Zootoca vivipara. Next base: position 56,040,861 of record NC_083287.1, on the reverse strand, counting down.
ACTCCCATCAACCCCAGCCAGTGGCTGAGATTGATGGGCATCCCAAACAGCTGGAGGGCAGCAAGTTGGGGAACGCCACTCTAGGGAGAAAACAGGCTTAGGACCAGGCTTCCTCAACCTCGGCCCTCCAGATGTTTTTTGGCCTTCAACTCCCGTGATCCCTAGCTAGCAGGAACAGTGGTCAGGGATGATGGGAATTGTAGTCTCAAAACATCTGGAGGGCCAAAGTTGAGGAAGCTTGCTTAGGACAGTGCTGCTGCTGCTGCTTTGGAAGTGCAAGAGATGGAAGCTAGCCGAGGCTTCTCCTCCAGGGAGGCTAAAAAAAACTGGGGTGGAGGGCTTGGGGCCCTCCAGATATTGTTATAGGCCTACAACTCCCATCATCTCTTGCTGTTATGGCTACCAATGGCCAGGAATGATGGAAGTTGGGAGCCCAGCAGCATTTGGAGGGTCACAGGTTCCCCACCCCTGCTTCAGAGTCTAAACTCAGCGTGTGAATTGAGAAAATACCCTCAGCCACAATTGCCGCTTACAGGACAGTTCCACTCCCTTGACAGCATCACCTGCTGAGCCCATTCCTACCTGCCCCCCAGGCCACACTTTCCCCAGGTGCCCAGCACGGGGAGGCCACTGCTGTAATTTCCCACAATGCCCTTGGGTGATGGGCATGGGGTGGCCTGGTGAGAAATTCGAAGGGTGGCTACTTGGATCTGCCGACTGGAGCCTGCTTGGAATGTGTGTGTGCTGAGAGATCCTTGAGGTCTATGACTGTGAAGAGAGGGGGAAATATCGCTTTTGCTTGGTGCGTGTGATTGGGCAAGGTGCCTTTCAGGGAAGCTTGCCCTGGGTGATGATGAATGGCCAACATTTCCTGGCACATGCTTTAAAAACGTTTCTGCCAGCCCAGTCTTGCTGAGGGAATATAGAAGGTGGCCTTATATCAACATTTGTCCACCTAACCCAGTATTTTTTATTTATTTAAAAGCATGTATAAATTGCTTATATGCCTGTTGTCTTTGCCCATGGAGTTTTTTTGGCAGGGATACTGGAGTGGCTTGCCGGTTCCTTCTCCAGGTGGATCACGTTTGGTCAAAACATAACTTCTCTAAGTTATTTAAGCCCCTTCGCCATAGTGATGTATGGAAGTGAGAGCTGGACCATAAAGAAGGCTGATCGCCGAAGAATTGATGCTTTTGAATGATGGTGCTGGAGGAGACTCTTGAGAGTCCCATGGACTGCAAGAAGATCAAACCTCTCCATTCTGAAGGAAATCAGCCCTGAGTGCTCACTCCAATACTTTGGCCACCTCATGAGAAGAGAAGACTCCCTGGAAAAGACTCTGATGTTGGGAAAGATGGAGGGCACAGGGAGAAGGGGAAGACAGAGGGCGAGATGGTTGGACAGTGTTCTCGAAGCTACAAACATGAGTTTGACCAAACTGCGGGAGGCAGTGGAAGACAGGAGTGCCTGGCGTGCTCTGGTCCATGGGGTCACGAAGAGTCGGACACGAGTAAACAACAACAATAAATTGCTTAATGCAGTATTGTTACACGCCACCTCAGTGTCTGAGTTGTGAGAGGCTTAAGGGGTTCCAGGCATATACCCAGGGTTTGGTTTCCTTGGAATGAAGGTCAGTGGAGACTGTGGTGCCCTTAGGACAGAGGGAGGCAACTTAAGGCCCGGGGGCCGGATGCGGCCCAATCACTTCTCAATCTGGCCCGCGGACGGTCCGGGAATCAGCATGTTTTTACATGAGTAGATTGTGTCCTGTAATTTAAAATGCATCTCTGGTTTATTTGTGGGGCATAGGAATTCGTTCATTTTTTTTTTTCAAAATATAGTCCAGCCCACCACATGGTCTGAGGGATGGTAGACCGGCCCACAGCTGGAAAAGGTTGCTGACCCCTGCCTTAGGTTTTATTTATGCATATATACACCCTGATGATAAGGTTGGGGGGGGGGGCTCACAGCTCTAACATCCTCACATAACTTGATTCTCCATTTGTCATAGCTCTGGCTCCAGCACAGAGCAAGCATCATTGTCATCATCATCATCGCATTTGTATGCCGCCTTTCCATAATTAAAACAACACTCAAGGCAGCTTAAAACTTGACAATATTTACATGGTACTTGATCCTAGAAACTAGGCCCTGGACATCATTTGCCTCCAGGGCGCCCAACATGGTAGCCAAGTGGCAGCTCTGGAACGGCAAGGGAACCCAGCCAGGTGTTTCTGATGTGTCTCCTGGAATCGTGACAAGCAGGGTGGCAGGGAAGGACCAACTGTGCCCGCTGGTTTCAGGGCACAAACAAACACGCACTCGCTCGGTCTTCTTTGTCTCCACCGTTTGGTTCACGGAGGAGAATAGCTTTAATGGAAAGGCAAATCCCTTAATCTTCTCCAGATACAAATCAGCTGAACAGAGCCCCAGCTAAAGGACAGAGAATATCCTACAGGGCAGGGCATGGCACTGTCTATCCTGTTCCTTATTTAATCAGCTGTTGCCGTATTTATAAAGGGTGACTCGAGGCTGCCCAGCTACAGCCCCTCTTGTCAGGCTCCGAATCTAGCACTGGCTTCATCCGCTGTATCATTGCGGGCCTCAGATGGTGTGTAATGTCTCAAAAAGGTTTTTTTGGGGGGGGGGGCTGCAGTTGCCTGTGAGCCACACCACCTAAGGCAGTGGTTCCGAAAGTGGGTGTTGGGATTAGCGTGTGTGTGTGTGTGTGTGTGTGTGTGTGTGTCTGCAAGAGGTAATGGGGCGGTTGGAGGTGCAGATGACTGTTGGATTTTGAAAAGCTGGTATCACTGGATCAAGTGCATCCACTTTGTTGAATTGATTAAACTAAATTTCAATGGGATTTTGAATAAATGTACAACTGATTGTGAGTTTTATTGTGTTATTATCTTCCTTAGTAGGTTGTGTGACTGGCTGTTTTGAATAATCCTTTTTTATAGGGTAGGGAGCAGTGAGGATGAGTTTATAGACAACCTGAAAAAGTTTGGGATCTAAGGTGTTTGGAAGGGCTTTCCCCTTATTCCAGAGGCATAGTGATAAGCTGTGCTTCTTTTCAGTGGTGAAGACAAGGCTTAAAAGCGCCAATTAAAAAAAAGTAAATTATTGCACAGACTGTGGGGACCCGAAACACTGAAAATAGGTTCTGAGGCCTAAGCTCAGGTCGTATGTAGAGAAGGAAATCCACTTCCACACTCAATCTGGGAGGTGCTGGGTCCAGGATGGGGTTGGGGACTCTTTTGGCTCCACAGGCTAGATCCGTGGTTCCCAACGTGGGGCACCCCACCCACAGAGGGGCAATTTGACTTTTAAGGGGGACAATTTGAGAATGAGTCATTAACAGTGAATGGCCTTTTAGGCTTCCTCCATGTGAATAGGAGTTCACTTTTTAAATAATCATTATTATATTTGGGGTGGGGTGGGGTTGGAATCAGGATTTTAGAGATGCATAGGTGGGGCATGGCCAAAAAAAGGTTGGCGACCACTGGGCTAGATCCTTAGTAGGATTTACTTTTAAGATGTATTTTAATTAATTTATTACCTGTTTTTATGTTCTTTGTATACTGTGTTAGGTTTATGAGCCTGGCCAGGGCGGGCGGGGTACAAATAAAATATTATTATTATTAGGAATGACCCACAGGCAATTTTGACAGGTGGGACAGAGTTGCCCACCTGCCATTCACGTGATGTAATTGGAACATCATGTGACTCGCAGGTGGCCGTAGACACGGGAGAAGCCTGGATTGTACAGTTGGAAGCGCCCCTGAGGGTCATCTAGTCCAACCCCTTGCGACGCAGGAATCTTTTTGCCCAGCGTGGGGCTCGAACCCACGACCTTGAGATTTAAAGAACCTCACGCTCTAGGGACTGAGCTGTCCCAAAGGTTATTGCAAGTGCCCCCCTCTCCCACTTTAAGCTTCTGATCCCTTGCTTTACGCCATTACCTGAAGCCTGCGGGGCCTTGCTCCAAAGTAGACGTGCCTTGAAACTCAACTGGGCGGCCCTAGGCCAGACTCTGCCCCTCAGGCTGGCCTACCTCACAGGGTTGTTGTTGCTGAGATTAAACGCAAGAGCTCGAGCTCCTTGGAGGAAAGAAATTAAGAAAACCCCACACGAATTTCTTCGCGCCGGCCCCGCCCTCCCCCCCCTCACAACAACTGTCCCGCGCGCCTCCCAAACTTGCTCCCTTTCCATTTTGCCGCCGCGCGCGCCTGCTCCGTCCCCGCCCCTCCCGCCGCGCGCTCGGCGCCATTGGCTGCGGGGCGGGCGCAGGCGGGCCGCCATTGGCCGACTACGAAAGAGGATCCCGCCTTCCCGCCTTCCGTCCCGCCAGCAAGCTAGGGAGGCGCGTGGGGCGAGTCCTGAGGCGGCTGAGGCGGCGCCCACCCCGAGGCCGCCACTCCTCCTCCTTCCCGGCCCCGCGCGTTCTCGCTCTCTCGCTCGTGCACACGCTCCGCCTTCTTCCTGCCTTCCTCCTCCTCCTCCCGGCCGGGCTCGCTGAAGGGGACGGGCGGGCGAAGGCAGACGCAGGAGGGACCGCATTCGCCGGGTGGCGGACACCCCACCCCACCCCTGGCTCGGTAAGGGGCGCGAGTGGCTGGAGGGGGTCAGTCGGTTGAGGGTCTCCTTGAGAGGGAGGGTCAGGGCTTGGGAGTGGGGAGGAAGGGGTTAATTGGGGAGAGTTCCCCCCGGGGGGCAGCAGGGGTGCTTGGACTTTGGGGGGGGCGCCGTGCACTAGGAAGGAAGGGGTTAAGTTGTGGGGGTGTTTCCTTAGGGAGGGGGCAATTTGGGGAGAGGAGAGGTCGGGGCTTGGGCGGAGCAGCAAGGGTATAATGGTGGGGGGCCGTGGGGAGGAAGGGGGGAGAGGAAGGGGTTAAGCGGGGGGAGGGAAGCAGGAAGGGGCTAAGTTGGGGTGCCTTCAAGGAGGGGGGAGCATGGAGAGGGGGAGGGTTTGGGAGGACAGGGCGGGGCCAATGGGGGGTCCCTTGGGTGGGGTGGGGTTGGTAGTGGGGTGGCCAGGAGTGGTTCCCCCCGGGGGGCGGGCACTTTTCAGGGACGGGGAGTGGAGGGCGCGCGCGAGGTGGGGGGGTCTCCTTGCATTGCCAACTGGGCAGTTAATTCCGTGCAACTTTGGGGGTGCAGTTCTGGGTCAGGGTGTGTTGGGGGTCGCGCCATCCCTCCCTTCCTGGGCCCCTGACTCTGAGGTCTGCAGCTGCCAGGCCACGGAGAGCTAAGCAAGGGCTGGGCATGTGCGCGCCGGGGCGAGGGTTTGCCAGGAATCTGCGGCGTGGCGGGCGGCGGACTTCAGCCCGGAGAGCCGGAATGTGGGGAGGGGTGGGCGGGCAGATCCGAGGAGGGGGAGCCGGGAGGCGCTCCTTGCGGGTGGGGCGCAGGAAACCGGGGTGTATGTGCGGGGTGCACATAGTGGGGCCCTGGGACTCCCCGCCGCGTGCTGGGAGGCAGGGAAGGGAGGAAGCAGGGTGAGTGGGTGGGTGGAGAGGCTGGGGCTCCGCCGCGGGGACGGGGTTGTCCGGCAGGCGGCTGGCTTGCTCGCTCGCTCGCTCGCTCGCTCGCTCGGGGTGGGTGTGGACTGTCTGCAGTGCTAGTTGGAAAGTACCCAGGATTTGTGCGCGCGCGCATGGGAGCGATCGCTGCGAGAGGGAGCATTTCCAATGTGGTGGGAGTAACGGTGGGTGACAGTCGGGGGGGGGGGCGTCTTGGGCATCATGCATCTTCCCCATTTTTTCCAAACAAACAAAAGCCCTCCCTGTTGCAGAACACAAGCATTTTGGGGAAAGGTGGAGTGGGGGGAATTCCTGTTTACTGCTTCCTCCCAAGCGACAGCAGCTCTTGGAAACTTGATAACATCGTCAGTCCTTTCTCTTGCCCTTTCCCTCATCCTGGGCGTCAGGCCTGAATCCCACCCAGTGTGTATAATGTAGGTAATCTGTGAGAGTCTGGAGTGTATACAGTAGCTGCATTAAATGTGTGTTGCAATTCTTGGTGGCATAGCTAGAAACTTTGCATTTTACTCTTCCAAGTGTTTTCCTTTTTCAAGTCCCTCCTCCAAAACATACCGACTTCATTTCTTTGGCATGTGTTCAGAATTGCCGTTTAGGCCACTCCACAAACATTTCATCTTCCCATATTCCAGAATGTTGGCTTGCATGCTAACAGCATGCCATTTATTTTGTTTTGGGTGCAGTCCTGTAAGGTGGAGGCATTTTGCAAAACTTCACAGAGCAGGAACATTTGGAGGGGGTGTTGATCTGCCAGCTAATTAACAGCCTTCTAAGTGGTGGAAGGCAGGGATGGGCTGCAATAATGATAGCTGGCAATAGAAACAACAGCAAACTTGCAGAAAGGGGCGGTGGGAGGAACATCTTTACTAAATTAGGAGGACATCTGTTTTGGGAAGATGCCTGAGTTATGTCATCCCAGAGGAAGTGAAAACTGGGCGGGGGAAAGGCATAAAGTTTGAAGGTCTAGAGCATTTGTCCCCAACCTGGTGCCCTCAATATGATTTGGACTACAATTCCCATCATCTCCAGGCACCACAACTGTGCTGGCAAGGACATGTTCTGCTAACGTCTAAAAGTGCCAGGTTGGAGGGTGGCAGCTCTGTAGTGCAGCGTGCTGCAAAGAATTCCTGGTTTTCTTCTCCCCCTTGCCTCCTTCTCAACTGTAGCAAGTCTGCAAAGACCTGGATTTTAAGTGAAATCCTTTGTCTCCTTTGCATCTTGGCTTCTGAACGGAGACTTCTGCCTCTATTTCTCCCTCTTCTCCGTCTCCCCCTTCCTGGTTACGTGGTTCCTCATCTGCTGTTGCCTTTCTGCAGCTATGACTGGCTGGTCTCCTTCCCAGCTTTTACAGGGATGGTTCTAGCATTGCATCAGGGGATATTTTGTGCTGTAATCCAGCAACGCAGCCAGGATAAGCGATCGCAGAACCGCTGCTCGAGGGGATGGGTGTGGTGAGCTGCGTGGATGCAGCAGCAGAGGCACGGCCGGCCTATACAGTAACTCTGCCCAGTCATCGGCACAAGGGATCTGAGCGGCAAGCTATTTTTATAAATCGGGCCTAGCTTCAAGCTGGGTGCACCGATTTAGAAGGAACAGTTGTCATATTTTAAGTATTAAATGAGTGTGGTATGAGTGCGACGCTGCCTCGGGTAAGTTTAGACATAGGGCCCTGCTGTTCTTGGGTAGGAAGGGGCCTCTTGCTGAACGAATCCACACCCCCCCCCCCCGCCTTCAAGTGCATACCAAGCCTGCCTGCCTGCTTTGTCATTGCCACATTCACTTTTCGCTAGAGAGCCTCTTAAAATTAAAATTCCAGAAGGGTAGCTGTGTTTGTCTGAAGCAGTGAAAGGGCAGAGAGCTGTGGTACCCCCAAGGCTTAATGGTCTTCAAGGCACTGCAGCACTTGGGGTCCTGGACCCTGAAACTTCCGTACTCTCTAACTCTTCTGCCTCGTGGTTTCCCCCCACTACCCCCCCCAGCTGTCCTCTTGCTTACATTGCTTTCCCAACTCTGCCTCCTCAGTGCATGACACAGAGCTCTCCATTTTGCAGGATTGCTTAAAAGCCAGAGTTTGTAGTGAGTGAGAAGCACCAAAACCTACCGAGACAAACTTTTGTTTATAGCAAGGTTTGTTATAAAGACTTATAATTTGTTCTGGGCCACGGATGCAAAGCATCCCTTTGCTCTTTATTTTCTCTGCAGTGAAGCATTAAAAGCACTTTTTAAAAACATCAGTGTTGGATATAGAGTCATCTTGGTTATTTGTTTTTATTTATTTATTTCATAGCCTGTCTCACCTCAGTGGCTCGGGGAGTGTTAAGCACAAGTTAAAATGTGCTTCAAGTGGTTGTCTTTTCAGTTGTTTGTATCTGTCTGACTTGGAAGACAATGGAAGAGTGCACCGTTGGGGATAAAATCAAAACATTGGAACGTTCTAGTGTCTGCTGTGGCTGCAGAGACTGATGCGGGAGAGGCATGTTTTGCTGCAGCTGGGGCAGAGGAATGTGCCTGTTTTTTCTGCTACAGGTGTGCCATGGCGTTTCTTCTTTCTGTGTTCTTCACAACAGTCAAATTCCTCCTCTGATCACTTAAGAGAAAAAGAAAAGAAAATATTATCTCAGGTGTATGTCAATACAATGGGAGAGGGACTAGTTCATGATATGGTTGAAGGGAAACGAGAAAAGATTATTTAGATGACAGTTACATAGAGCAGGGGTTCTCAACAAAATTTTCTCGAGGACCCCTCATCGAGCCGCTATTGTGACAAGGACCCCCATTAATTACTAATCCTAAAATTAAAAAGTGAGAGCCAAATTAAGAGTCTTTTGATATTTTATATTTATACGTTTTTTACAGTTCTTCCTCTTCATCTGTAGGCCTTTGTCATTTTAACGAACCACTTTTTAACCAACGGTCCATTTTTAACTACGCGAACTGTAGCTTCCGCGAAAAACAACGCTTTGTTTACAAACACTATTTTGCAAAGAGGCAGCGCGCGCCAGGGAGGAGGGAGGGGAATGGAGAAGACAGGGTACCTGCGCAGTAGCGCACAAATGAAGCTGACGCGCGCAAAGCATCTTGGGGAGGTGAGCGTTAGTAGAATGTGCGCGCTGCCTCTTTGCAAAACAGTAGTGTTTGTAAAGCGCCACCTAACGGCATACAGCAGAACTACTGCCTCTATCTAATTCTAGTTTTGCGCTAGACTCTGCTCATGCAGGAAGCGGCCAAAACAAAAAATCTGTTATCATACGAAATATATTTAATATATTATTTATTCTAAGAGCATCTTGCGGACCCCTCTGGCATAGCTCGCGGACCCCTGGGGGTCCCCGGACCACCTGTTGGGAACCACTGATAGAGTAAGTGAAAGAGGAACAAAGGGAGAGACCTATGCAGACCTAAAAAGGCTTCTGCAACCGAGAATCATGGAAGATTGTCACAGATCAGTCTGCAGATTGAAATTCTAGGATATTTTTAAATCAGGGTGTAGCTTACCTTGCAGGGCAGGTATGTGGCTCTTACTGAATTAGCTATGCAGTTTGTCATCTCAAAAGCCACTTGTGCTCACACAGGGAGGAGAAACAAGGTGGTCAGGAAGAGTAAGTCACTCTGCTGTCTGGAATGTCTAGAAGAGGGTGGCAAAAATGGTGAGGGCTTGGAGAGCAAATCCAATGAGAAAGAGTTGGGTTAGCCCGGATATGGGGATGATTTAAGGTGTGACATGATGACCATTTTCAAATATGTGCATATTCATAGTCACATGCATGGTGGGATAAATTTGTTTTCTGTTGCTCTAGAGCAGAGGGTCTGGACCAGCAGGTTCAGATTACAAGAAAAAGGATTTCCACCAAAGAACGTCCTGTTGCATGAATTATTTGATGGCAGAGTAGACAATCTTTGAAGGTGCTGTGCCGTGCTTCATGAGAGGTTTTTCGATGCTTGACCCGATATTGGGGATGCTGTAGCAATGAATTTCCAGCATTGGCAGAGAGTTTTGACTAGATGACCTTTGAGGTCTCATTCAGGTTGTGTTGGTCCAGTTGCAGCTTTCTGTTCATTCCCCTGCACTGCTTTTGTGCTATGTGTGGTGTAGTTGTGGTTTTGCTTCTGGATGTGGTTTGATTTAAGTCAAAATATGCTGGTGTCAAGCTCTCCTTACATTCTTGGGCAGCTCCTGGCTAGATTAGTCAACCTATGTGGCCCCCTCTCCCCATAATCCCACCAAACATTGGGCTGCCTCTTCAGCACAACCATAGTATTGCACAGAAGTTGTAGAAGGTCCTGGATTTCTGGTATCTCTAGTTAAAATTGCCTTGTGAATAGATTGCACCAGGTTTGTAGATCATACAAAATCAGATTGCCCCCTCGTATCTCTGCTAATAACTTGCCGCACATTCGTGGCCTCAGAGTGAAAAGAAAAGAGGTTCTATTCCTGTTTATGAAAGTTTACCTGGAGACTATTCTTACTCGCCATAGGTGATCAGTGGCTCTTCATAAGCCTGAGGTAAAGGATATTGGGTAACAGAAGTCTCTTCCAGACCTTGGAAGGATTCTTGCTTGTCCTGGGCATGCAGTGCTGGGCTCTAAGACACCTTGATCTCCTGCTGCGGAGAAACAACTCGAAACAGTGATATCTGTAGCCTATGTTGATGTGGCACATGGCATGCCAGCCATTGTCAGAAGTGTTTACGTACACGAGGCATTTGTAGACCTACAAGGGACCTGTTGCAATTGCTGTTCTGCTGTTGCTGTCATTGTATGTTTGGGCCCTTTGTATTCTCTGCTAGTAAACAGTTGGCAAGCCTTTTGCTGGTGGCTTGAAGGATTTTACAACCATTGTTAAATGTCTACACTGGCCATTATGGCTCGTGAATGTTCTGTTTATTGCTTCTTTTTGGCACTCCTTGGCAGATCCCGTCTTGGGCTCCTGCCTTTGCTTTTATTGTCCAGTGTTATTTATGCCCCATGACTTGCAGAATCCAGATCCAATTTAGTTTGTGATTTATGGACTCTCTTCCGATTCATGTCATTGTATTGTCGGTATATCTGTCCTCCTCCTCCTCCTCCATTGCCACCACCCAGTTCCAACCCAGCGAGTCTATTCAGGACTTCTTTTTTTGAAACTACTCCAATCAGCCGAACCCGATTAACAGAGCAGGGTGGCAACAACCCTCTAATTTCAGAGGTTAATCAGCTGCATGGCATCAGATATGCAATGGAGGCCTTGATAGATCTCTGTGGTCTGTTGATATTCAAGCAGATGGGCGCCTTCAATCTGAAACAACCATAATTAAGTTTTGGTTAGCCAGGCGGGACTGTCACTGCTCCTGTGTTTACCTTGGCAGCAAACCAAAGGCAGAAATTATTCAATCCATACTGGGAATCTGACTATTGCTGCTAAACAGATGAATTGATATAATCCTAATATTTGGATGCTGCCTCCCACATGGATGGTGGTGGTTTTTCAGAAGGAAGTCAGAACGCTTGCTGCCCCTGGGCAACTTCTCTTGGCAACTGCTTCATACCACAGAAAAAGATGCGTAGGACCAGTAGTTTAAAGGTGTGCACTCTTTCGAGTTGTGCTTCATCGGGCATAGCGTGTATCTGGCCTACAGCCAGGCAAGAAGGCATCCTTGTTTCTGCTGCAGCAGCCTTTCCCAGCTTGATGGGAGTTGTCGTCGAAAACATGTGGAGAGTGCAGAGTTGGGGAAAAGCTGGTTTGGAGATTGCCTAGGCTGAATCGGAACACTTTGCAAAGTATAGTAGTGACATACTTTTAGTACTTTTAGTGATATACTTTTGCTTTGGGGGATGATGGCAAGCATGTAGGAGTTCTAGGACAGGGGTCAGCAAACTTTTTTGGCAGGGGGCTGGTCCACTTTTTCAGCAGTGGGCTGGTCCACTGTCCCTCAGACTTTGGGGGGAGGCAACTATATTTTGAAAAATATATATAAAAATGAACAAATTCCCATGTCCCACAAATGACCCAGAGAAGCATTTTAAATAAAAGGGAACATTCTACTCATGCAAAAACTCACTGATTCCCAGTCTGTCCGCGGGCTGGATTTAGAAGGTGATTGGGCTGGATCCGGCCCCTGGGCCTTAGCTTGCCTACCCATGTTCTAGGATAGCTATTTGTTTTCATTTTACAGTACATAGCCGTTCAGTGAGAGCTCTTGAGATTCTATTAGGAGCAAACATAGGCAAGATGCAGTTTATGTGCTGAAAGCAGGCAAATTGTAGCCTTCACATCCAGCCCTTCCACTCTGTTGCAGGAAGTCACGCCTCATGGTGGCACAGCTTCAGCTGAGTTAAATGCAGCTTTTCGGAATCCGATGGTTTTATTGGGTCCTGGATCAAAGTCTCACTTGCCCAAAGTAACTCCCTACTCATTTATTACCAATCTCTTTTCAAACACTGGTTTAAACAGATGGGTTTAATAATGCTTCTGGCACAGTGGAGAATGCTGACAGCTTTCATTTCTGTGATCAACCCTGTACTTAATAGCTGAAGTCTCAAATATTGTGGTTATTTTGGTGGTTACCTTTTTCCTATAAGAAAGCAGATGGGCCTGAAGCCCAAACTCTCCAGCAGGAATGGGGAACATGTGGCTTTGCAAATGATGATCAGCCTCAGCCAGCATGATCAAGGAGTCCAGCAACATCTGGAGGGCTACAGGGTCCCTATCCCTGCTCTTTAGTATCCCACACATCCCAAATTGCCTTTGTCCATCCTAATGAGAAGAAAGCTGTTCTGAAATTTCTGCACATGATCTACGTTTGAGCTGCATTCACAGCACCAGAGCAAGGCCAAGGTGGAAGGCCCAGTGAAGAGCTATCCTTCGAGTGCAGTACAGTAAAATTCTAAACTCCTGATAGGAATATGACAGATTTTATGATTTAAGCGAAACCACCAATCAGCCTGTGAGTAAATCTGTCAAGGCACATTTAATCAGGCACAGTTGGCACAGCTCTTTGCATTACAAGAAACCTAATGGCTTTTTACGGGATGTTGGTGCATTGAGTTTGGCTTTTTATAGCTTTAATCAAAAGCCAGGGATGAATAATTAATTGCTGGATATCAAACTTGGGAGTCCAGATGGGAACTCTGACTTGGACTTTTCCTTCATATGTTGATCTGACCAGTCATAGCCTGGATACCCAAATGTGTCAGCATGTTGTCATAGAATACTTTTGAAATAACTATCATGTTTTGTAACAATCTGTTGCTCTTGCTGATTTTTTGTAGGGTTTCAGATGATCATTGCTGGAAGAAATAAACACCCCCGGTTTTTTTGCTTTTAGGTATGGAGATTAGCCTGTCCATATTTGTAGCAGCTACAAAGATAAATAAATGAAAATATGTAAATTTAAATTCCAAGAAATGATGAGGTGAAAGTGTACGTATTTGTTGCCATGCTGCTCTATGAGAATAATATATGAGCAGGAGCAGTCACCATTAAGAGAGTTCGGAATAGGCCAGTATAGATGTGGACTGAATCAAGTGACTTTTCTTCTTTAACCTAGCTCAAGGTAATAATAATAATAATAATAATAATAATAATAATAATAATAATAATAATAATAATAATTTATTTATACCTCGCCCTCCTCAGTCAAAAACCGGGCTCAGGGCGGCTCACACCAACAAAACCACAATAAAACATAAAAACAATTAATTAAAATACAGATTAAAATACAGTATTAAAATTTAAAATTTAAACTGCAGCCTCATTTCAAGTAGTCCATAAATCCAGGCCATGAGGGAGGAAAACACAGGGGTCAGACTAAGTCCAACCCAAAGGCCAGGCGGAACAGCTCTGTCTGGCAGGCCCTGCGGAAAGATGACAAATCCCGCAGGGCCCTGGTCTCCTGGGAAAGAGCATTCCACCAAGTTGGGGCCAATACTGAAAAGGCCCTGGCTCTAGTAGAGGCCAATCTAGCCACCTTATGGCTCGGGATCTCCAGAGTATTGTTGTTTGTGGACCTTAAGGTCCTCCGTGGGGCATACCAGGAGAGGCGGTCCCGTAGGTACGAGGGTCCCAAGCCGCATAGGTTGTCCTCTGAACTAGCCAGATGTTTAACTGACAAACAAACACAGTCCATCATTTGACAAAATATGACACTTGAGCCGTCTTGCTCCAAAATGGCAACTAGACATTCCGCTTTGCCAACTGCAACCTTGGTTTAAGGAGCCATTGGGCACCTAGCTTCTATAACTTAAGTTTCTAACACTCTGTTGAGTGTGGCGTGATGTTGCTTCTATAACCTGGAAGGTTCAGTTGGAAATCTGAAGTATTATTTGCTGGCGCCCTGTGTTTTACAGAGTGTTCTGTTGTTATACTGGTGAGCGACCTTGGAAACCCTTGCAGGTAAGAGGTGGGGTACAAATATTTTAAATAAATTAAAAGGTAGGCCCTTTCCCTTGAACTGGCTTGCTCCCCAGCTGCTGGCACATGGCAGGAGGGAGGTTTTGGCTCCCAGCCACCCCGTGCTGGGCAGGGCAAGGCCTTTCGACACATTTTTCTCAGCTTTGCCAGCCTGCAGCTTGGAGTCACAGGGGTGATCTGTGCCCCAAAGTTTGTGCTGCATATATGGTGCTGTGCCTGCTCTTCTGTATGCACGTTGGGAGAAATTCCTCCAGACTTTCGGTGGTAGACTTGGGATTTGATGTCGGGGTGGCTGATGCAAGGATCATACCATGGTAAAAGATTGGCATGCAGAGCAGTAAAGTGAAGTATGCTTGGGGGGTCTTGTGGAGCAGCTTGGCTGGACAGAACAGCTTGGGCTTCTTAAAGGTCCCTCGCTGTGAAGGGCAGGCTGCATCTGTTGTTGCTACTCAAAGCCAGCCTGCCATGGAGAGCATGCAGGGCTTCAGCAGACGCCAGGGGATGCTCCTCAGCGGAATGACAGGGTGGAACTCTGGCCTTTAGTTGGGAGATAAGCAAAAGTTAAATACAAATTCTACTACCTATACAGCACTTCAGAAAAGTGCTCAGATTGCTTTCCCTACATTATCTGTAACCTTTAGCTCACCTAAGACTCAGCTTCATGCTTTAGGCAGTGTTAGAAGCTCAGGTATATAAGCTAATCACCAAATGCGACCTCAAACCTGGACTATGGTCGCCACAACAGAATGTCTAGGCGCCACCCCCCCCCCCTGAGGTGGGATTTATTTTTATTCATTTCATTTCTATACCGCTTTATATTTTAAAGGGAAAAAAAATCTCAAAGCTGTTTACAACACATTAGAACATCTAATAAAACAATCCAGAATAAAACACATTCAAACTTCAAGGAAAATATTTCAGATCCTTCTCTTAAGCGGCATTTTGCTTTCCCCATATCGATGTGCTTACTTAATTTATAGAGCTGCTCCATAGCAGAAGTTCTCTCGAAAGCCAGTGTAGTGTAGTGGTTAGAGTGTCATACTATGACTTGGTAGATGAGGGTTCAAATCCCCACTCAGTCCTGAAGCTCTTTGGGTGACCATGGAGTCAGTCCTAGTCTCTTAACCTACCTCACAGGGTCATTGTAGGGATTGATTAATAGATAAATAAATAAAATTTATTATTCATACCCTGCCCATCTGACTGGGTTTCCCCAGCCACTCTGGGCGGCTTCCAATAGAATATTAAAAACATGATAAATCGAAGAGGGAAGTGAACCATGTACTCCTTGGAGAAAAAGTTGGGATATAAATGCAATAAACAAGCTCTGATTACCTGCTTAAGAAAGTTGGAGGGGCCAGCCAAGTGGAAATGTCTGTCACTAACCTGGTACCCAGAGATCTCCTTGTGGTTGAAATTGGACCTGTGCCAGTTGCAAAATGCGCCTGGCGCCTGGCTAATTTCGAACACTGGCTTTGAGTGATGCTTGAATCAGGCCCTTGTGACCTAGAACTCTGTCCTCTTAACCAGGACTCTACACTACTGGCCTGGATTCTTCCTTGCTTGGATAGGTGGATCCAGAAATTTGTGCAGGCGAAGGAAATAAATTGTGAAGACCTCAACTCTGTGTGGCCTTCAGAGCTCTTACCGTCATCTTGTTCCTGTCATCCTGTCACGCAAGAAAGCTTTCAGGCTTCCCGTAGGTTTGCTAATGGGGTAGGATGTGTCTGTGGGTAGGAAAGGTCAGCAAAATGAACAGCAAAGTCTGCAGTCATGGGAGGAATTCATTCCTGGCCCTTTGCAGCTCCGAAAGTACCTTATTTAAAGAAAATGTCCGTAAAAGAACTTCAAGCCCTTCCTCCAAAATGGCTGCATTCTGCACGGGATCAAGCTAAATGCCATATGAATCAGGGTGGATTTAATTTAAATCAAATCAATTTAAATCACGATTTAAATCACTAGTCAGTAAGACTTGATTTAAATCATTTTTTTACAGAAAGACTCATTCTTGCTGGTATCATCTTAATACTGCAATTACAACTAGAGGAAGGTTTCATTTTTGGAATAGTAAAATTTCAGAATAGTTTTTACAGTTATATCAAAAATTACTGATTTGGTTACACTATTAGAAATACATAGACAGATAATTATGACATTATTGTGAGGTTTAATAACTTTATATTTGGACAACTTTTCTGCTGTACTTTATTGGAAGGAGAAAAATAATCATTTCCTTAATAACAATTTAAACTATTTAACTAAAACAATAACATTATGCCATATGCATCTATGTTTGTTAACTGATGTGGTTAAACATTTTTAAAAAATGTTTTAACACACATGAAAAACTTAAAACAAATCTTTATTTCATGATGAACAGCCTTTGGACTATAATGTAACTTAATAGAAAACTATCTTTAGAAAGATTTTTCCTCCAAAAGCATTTTATTTTAAAAATCCAATTTAAATAAAAAAATCAATTAAAATAAAATCAGATTTATTTATTTTTTTTAAAAAATCATTGATTTTTATGTACCCTTATATGAATACAGATGCAGTTAGGTGTACCCTTGGTTGGAGGCAGCAAAGAATCATTGTAATATTTTTAAAAATGAAAACAGCTGATTACTGGCTGAGTTTGAAGTATACATAGAGTAGGTGGCATAAAGGGCGTAGCTCAGGTGCGGCCTTGAATTAGGGTGTGGAGTTAACTTCCACCTGGTGTTGTTGTTTACTAAAATGCTAAAACAGTTTCAAAATAGACAGCTGTATCTGACTAGATTTGTCGAGTAGATCCAGCTGAAATGAATGTACCCAAGGTAGCCAATGTCCATCAATTTCAGTGTGTCTACTCTGAGCAAGGCTAACGTTGGATGCCATCCAATACAGGATGAAAACAGCTAAAATCGGTGAGAACCAGAAAATGGCAAAGACCGCATAATAAAAAACAGATTAAGAGTACACAAAGCATATACAAAGCAGTTCCATAGTACGTATATCCTGCTCAGAACTTAGGAAGGTGGGACACATTTTCACCTGGGCATAAAATGGACTCTGCTGCACTCCACATACTTTAGTCTTCAGCTTCCATCTTCCCCAGCCCAAACTCCTGGGCACCAGCTTTCAGTAATTAAATGGCTGCATGCTCGTGACTCCTGGGATTTCCCCAACGCTGTTGGTACTTGCTTGTCTCACGTTGTTTGCATGGTATTCATATTCAAGTACCTGGTTGCATTTTCTCCATGGAAAATGCATCCAGGGGGAAGAAAATGAGGACCAACCCAGCTGCAAAAAACCAAACCACCATGGAGCTGCCTACAGGCATATTTAATTATTACAGGTTGCCTGTTCTTCTTGGTCTTGCCTTAATTACATTTTAAAATGCGAAGAATACGAGACTGTTGTTTTTAAATAGGATTGTTGTCTGCTTATGCGATATATACAGAAATTACAGCACTTTCAGCAGACTGCTCAGCTCCCATCAATGGCCCTTTGATTCTCTTTGGGGCTTGTGAAGCCAGAGGCTACTTGTGGCACACTGGGATATGGAATCAGCTGATGGTTGGTGCCTTGAATATTTTGACGCCCACAATAGTCACTTGGGTGAAGCCAGTATGGCATTTCAGTGCTGGGAAGGCCATCGCTAGCTGGGCCCTGCTGAATTGGGTGGGTCTAGGCTGAGGAGTCATTGGGCATCTCTGGAGATTTCTAGTTTCAGACAGAGTGCATTAGGGCTGCAATCGCAAAGCTGGCCAGCCAGAGCCAGAAACTGAATTTAGGAAAAGGTTTTAATGATATCTGTTAGTCTTAAATGCTGCTTTCTGTGCTGTGGCTGCTGTAATAAGATGCATTATTCATCTGGAGTGGGATCTTGGTGGGTGGAAGGGCAGGCTGTCCTTTCTGGCATAGGATTAGGTCATATTTCCAAGACAGTTTTTGTATTGTCTGGGAGGGATGAAGCACTGTTTGTGCCGTGGAATCGACTGGAGCTGCCTCATTTTGCAAAGCAGCTCGTTCAGCTAAATGGAAGTTGTTGATCCTGCAATTTAACAAGACCAAAAATCTGGTGCAGTATATGTGAAGCTTTTTTTTTAAAGGAGAACTTTCTTTTTAAGTTGTTTAATGTGGAATAGTTTGATTCATTCTATGTGTTATGTGTTTTTTTAAAAAAATAAAAAACGCTGCTTGTTACAATGGGGCTGGGAAACCTTTTTCAGCCAAGGGACACGGACAGGGGCGGGGGGGGGGGCGGAGCGGAATGACTTTCGCCTAGACTAAATCCCAGCCACACAGAAGCCAGATGTTTCCTCTGCACCCTCCACACCCCAAATCTCTCCCTTCTCCAGGCAAGGAAGAGTCAGCATCTCAGTTCCAGGATGCATTACAACCTGGTAAAAGCATGCAAGAAAGGTGTGGGGTAGGACTGGTGGGAGGTGTGGCCTGGGGAGAATGAGAGGGGACTGGGGGAGGCACATTCTTCCCCTGACCTGAGGTTTCCTCACCCCTGAAGTGCAGTAATCTTAGTAATACAGACTTAATTTGCCCCTTTTAAGCAGGAGTGATGATTTCTTCAGTTTTTCTTTCATAGTATTGAATCCTTCGATTTGCAGGCTCTGTTTGCATGCGGCTGTTGTATCGCAGCAACATTTGGAGAGTAACATGCCTGCCCCTGAATTGTGGTTTACCACAGCATGTGAGCTGGGCTTCTGTTTGTTTAAATGCACAATTCATTTGTCAGGAGTAATTTTCCTGGTTGTCTATATTGAACTGTTGCCTCTAGGCATGCAGTCAGGTACATTTTGCTGTTTTTTTTTTTTTTGTTATAATCTGTAGGTGACTGTCGTAAAGAAGGTGGCTGACAGCTAATAACTCCTGTGAAGTGCCCTGCAAGGGTGATGTGCAAAATACAACAACCATGTCATGTTACCATTTTAAAGGTGGAGGAAACAAAGTTTGTGAGGTCTGAGGCTTCCAATAGAAACTAGGCATTTCTCTCTTTTTTGCCCTGACCTTCAAGGCTTTCGCGAGCATCCTCTGGTCATATGTTGGGTACTTTCAGGTGCAGGTGTGCTGGGAAGAAGGTGGAATTTAAATAAATATAATAACAGTAACAACAATGAAATGCATTTCCATATGCAGAGACCACTAGGTGCTTGGGAACAGGTAACAGGGAAGGCTGTTGACTTCATCCACAGAAGCATCTGGCTGTTCCTTGTTGAAAAGGGGAATCCTCTTGTGTAAAACTCCTTGGAATCGGGTGCAGCCAACCTGCAGGCCGAGCAGGGTCATGTGGCAGAGTGGGGAGCGGGGATTACATGTTTTGTCCTGGGGTGACCCTGTTAGTAGCTTGCATTGGTGCAATTGATAAATGACTGGATTTGCCAGCTTTGATATCTGCACTAAGAGCATTTTCAAAGGCTGGCTTACTTGCTTCTCCCTCCAACTTAATTTCAAGTTTCAAATTTCTGGAATTCGCTTAAGGACAGGCCTACACACACCGTGGTGTGAGCTCCTGGCAAAGTTTTGCATAATAAACTCCTCCTGTGATGGTGGTGGGATTTAATTTCCAGGCCTGATCATCCTAGAGGTGTGTGTGCCCTGAATGCAGCCTCTGGGGTGCTTTGAATAAACAAGCCACTTGTACATAATTGTTCCGCATCAACTGAGAGTGTGGCATTGGCGGGTCAATTAAAATGGACCTGCAATCTTGCATTATGTCATTGCTCTGCAGATTTTCAGTATGCATCCATTTGGAAAGAATGTGTAGTTTTGCAAGCGCTGTGGAATGCCGTTGGTTAACCTTCTTTTGTAAGCCTTACAATGACAGCTTGTGTGCAGCTGAACGCCCAAATCCTGAAGGGAAAAGGGAGTTCCTCCGATATGATAGCAGAAGGAAGCTCAATTTAACCTGTGGGAGACTGAGGAAGAAGGCTGGTGCTGGATGTTGGAAGATGCGGATACAAAGCCCAAGGGCTCTTGGGGAGCAAGCTTGCTGCGCTGCTGATTATTAACCTGCCTCTCAGGATTGTTCTGAGGAAGTGATATCATTCAGCTGTCAAGCACCAATTTTTACAATGAAGAATACAGCAAAAACGACTTAATGGGATTTCGCAATTTCCTTTTCCATCGTGCTTTTGTTGTGAAGCCCTGCGTGTGGTGATAGTCCAGTCACAAACATTCCAAAATACTGGCCTACCTTATGGGGCTCTTTGCTACTTATAGATATATCTTGGCAATCCCAACATTGAAGTGCTATATAAATGTACTAAAAATAAGCACCACTGGAGGATGCCTGGAGAATGGCAAGAATTGGATATTGCCATTATCCATGTTCTGTGCTATGGACCCTCCCCAGAGGTGCAGCCACCTGGGCAGACATTGCCACAGCATTTGGACTAGTGACCATAATCATAATGCAGAGTCCAGAACTTTATCTGAGGCACCTGGGATTTGAATCCCCAGCCTCATAGTTCTAAACTTACGATTTTGGGCTAAAATGAGCCATGGCTGCCGGAAGGGGGAAAGGTCTTTTGGATGGACATGGGCTCCAGCTGGAGTGCCCGAGAATGCTTCCAGGAACATGGGAAGCTGCTTTATGCTGAGTCAGACCATCTGTCCATCTATCTTAGTATAACCTCCAGCTGTTTTGGGACTACATTTCCCATCATCCCTGACCACTAGTCCTGTTAGCTAGGGATGATGGGAGTTGTAGTCTCAAAACAGCTGGAGGGCCAAGTTTGGCCACCACTGACGTACACTCACTGGCAGGGTTTTTGACAGCCCTACCTGGAGATACCAGGGACTGAATCCCGGGCATAGTTCACACAGGGCACATGCTCTGCGACAGAGCTGTGGCCCTTCTCTGTTAGTGCCATGCGGGGGGAAATGGAACAAATTCCACTTTGTGCAGCAAGTTTACAGAATTCACCAGCTCATTAGGGCAGCATGGACACTAGAATGGCAGGAGATAAATTATAACTGGTGTTACTCTTCAGATATTGGTGTTGGGGTCTGAGTAATTTTTATATCTTCTCCATGCTTTGCTTTGAGTGATAATTTACAGCAGGGGGGAGGCCCTGCTGGACCAAAATGTCTCCATCACTCCTGAGCATTGGCTGTCCTGGGCTGCCAGGAGAGTGACAATATCTGCTAGGTGTGCCACCTTAGCTATCTCTGCTTCTACAAAGTGGCATGTCAGCTGACTCAAGGATAAGGCAGAGTATAACCTTTAAAAATGGAACAATGCCTATCCTTTGGCTTAATGCCGGATGAACTGGGAAGTACCGGTTTCTTCCATAGGTTCGCTCTAAGCAGTAACGGCACCATGAATTTTGCTCTGAAGAATGCCAGAGGCAGAAGCACTGGTCCAATGCTGTCCCGGCAACCCGCTATTTGTGCTTGACTTACTGGATGCCCAGAATCTGCCTCCATCTCTCAGAGGATTATGCAGGAACTTCTTCTATGTGTACATGCTATTCCCCAGTTGTCCATTACTAGAATTCTTACATCACCCTCTGCATTTGATATTGGCTGTTGCTGGAGAAGAGGCAGCTGACTAGGTAAATGGAAGCTCTGTTTTTGAGTTGCAAACCATTGTCTGCTGCAAGACTTCCTCGTATCACTTGTTCTTAGACATCACTTATCACTCCTTCCTCTGTTTGTGTGTGTTTGTGTGTGTTAAGTCTGACAAACATGGAAGCAAGTCCCAGTTGGGTTGCAAGCCATTTACTGCACAGTGAGTGCTTTTCAGCAGCAGGGCAGAGTCTCTACCAGCATGTGAATAATTCTGACAGATGTAATTCACAGTGGGTATTAACTGCTGCAGTTTTAACAAACTTGACTCTGGATTTTTTTTAAAAAAAAACTACGTTTAAAAAAAAGATTTTTCTTTGGTAACAAAAGTACATACAGCCTCTGTTGTTTTCAAATCACAGAGTCTTTCATACACTTCTTTCCCCTTTATTTAGTATGGTTTTTAAGCTGTCCAGAGCACAAAATGAGATGGTGACATTTCTTCCTTATGGTGGGGTGCTGGGGACCCTTTCCCACCACAAGTTGTCAATGAATTGATTTCGGGGTGTGTGTGTTTGTCCCTATCTGTGCTTCATTTGCAGAAGGAGCACAGACTTGCCTTTTAAAGTTGAACCCAATTAAGTGAGAGGTGGCTTTCCTCCTCCCCTAAATTTTAGGCTGAGCCTCCTTTCTTCACAACTCTTGATCCTCTGACTTGTCAAACTTGTCCAAGAGGTGAGCCAAAAGTTAAAGCGACCTGATAAGCTTGACAACCGCTGGCAAGATAAGGGGTCTCTTAGCCTCTTAACCTGGACCAAGTGAAAGGGTCATGTAAGCAGAGTGGACCTGCGAAATTGTTGACTTGCATACTCAGGAACATTTTTTGGGGAGGGGGGGGACACTGCTTTTTTCTTTGAGTGACAGGACTTCTGTAAGTGTTGGAGGCAGTTATGGCAGTTGACAAAGGCCCAGGAGTTGAGGCTACCATTGAGTCAGTGGCATTTGATGTGGGAAAAGGAGGGACCTCCAGGCGGGGTGTCCCAATAGTGGTCTGTAAAGTTTCCTGAAAACGCACACATGCACAAGCAGCAAGATGGACTGTGCTTGCCCATAAGAGAACTCCAAAATCCATAGTAGGCAAATAATCTTTATTAGGCCAACCAAAACATTCCAAAATAGTGTGCAGGCTTCCGAGTTCACCAGAACTCCTCATCAGGCTATAGTAAACAGTGCAATACAGTGGGAATAAGGGATGGGAATTAGCCGACGAAGTCTATGTTTGGTCACAGCCTTGCAATTTAATGAGGAGCTTTCAGGTGAAGCTGTTGTGCTATGCTGATATCAGGTGGCACCAAAGTCTTACAGGGACCCAGTTGCTTTTGTTATTGGTGTGCCTTGGTTTGTCGTACTGATTAATGCTTTACTTGTTTATACAATTATTTGACTGATAAATTGACCAAGGTGGTTTGGTTTTTTTTTTTTTATTATCAGTCAAATGACCTGTCAGGACATTTTTGTGTCATTATGCATTTTCCTAATCAATAAAGCACCACTTTATTACCACTGGAAGGGCTTACTGAAAACCTATTTAGGCGAGTCTTTCCCGGAAGATATGGACGTTTTGTGCAGACGACATTTCATAGGGGAACTGAATCTTGACAGTTTGCTTTCTGTTTCATTCTTAGGTGCATAAGAGCTTGTTAGGATGTGGCTACATAAGAGGGATATCGTTTGCATTGCCCCATCTGACTGTTTTGTATTAGGATTCAATTTTTGTGAGTGCCCATTCTGTTTTGAGTCAAGTGAGTAGGTGCTGACAGATGAAGGAGGCAGCTGCAGGAATGAGCCATAGACCGGCATCTCATTGAATGAACGCAGACTAAATACTATTCAGGCTTTCTGCTTGTGAATGAGCACTCAAGCATTCGCATGTGTGAGGTGCAGCTTGCTCAGTCTTTCAACTGGGTAGCTGCTTACTCCTCAGTTCTTACGGATTGTACATTCTTTTAATGGGACAGTTCAGCTGATAGGATGTTTCCTACATTCCGTTTTGATTCTCATCCATGACGGTAAAGTTCCTCTGCGTTTCTGTGTACTAGAGTCCTTACATTGCGCATGCCAAAGAATTTCTAGACATACAGTACTTGTCCCCTTTCTTTTGAGAGACAAAAAACGAAAGCACATTTTTACCAGCTGCCCCCACCGCCACTGTGAGCCCTGCCTTCTGTAATACCTTTTGGCAGATGGAACGTCTCGATTAGATCAAATTAGTTCTATTTATGCTGTAGCCTGAACATGAGACACTCTGCTGTAGCACTTGGTGGCATACAGTCATGTACACAATTTGACATTGTCTTCATGCCAGTTAACCGTTCTGCCTCACAGGCTCTGACCTATACGGAATCTCTTTTGTCTGCTAAACTTTGGATCTGAGGCTTAGCTGGCTTTCTTGCCCCCCGCTCCCCTGCAAACCCAGTTTGTTCTAATACGGAACTATTTTTGCAGCTTGATATGCTGACTGAAGACTTTTAACTTCCCAATTCAGAAGCTTCATAGCTGTGTATATTTTGTTTCCCACATATGACTGTGGATGAAATCCTGTGAAATGTATGGATGGGTGGAATAGCTTTGCGTGTTTCAGGTTGAGTATGTCAGTTGCATCTGGTTAAGATTATTATTCATTCATATGCCACCCATCTGACTGGGTTGCCCCAGCCACTCTGGGCGGCTCCCAATAAAAAATAGTAAAAACTAACACAATACAACATCAAACACTAAAAAGTATCAAACACTGAAAGATGCGTTTACCCTGTATGAGAACAAGGTCTTTCTTTCCTAACTACATAATCAGCACCAGGTACTTCTTCGACCCCCATCCCATTCTGATGACCCACTGAAAATAAACGTTCCCAGGATGCAAACTGCCTTTTGCAAACTTAGCAACTTCTGAACTCTAAAAACCTTAATCCTTCGGCAGCGGTGGTGAGCCGAGCTCAGAAAGGACTAAATAAATGTGAAAATGACTTCCAGTTGCTAATCTGGGTGATGTGTAAATAGGGAGAGCAGATGGCTTTGCAACGATATCCTTCCATTTTGCAATAATCCTTAGAGACTGATATTTTTGGCTGGTTGGGTCAGATCTGCAGGTGTGAAGAATGCAGTTGTGCAGTCCAGCTAGCTAAGCTAATAAAATGTCCATTTTGTCTGTTTCCTGGTTCTGTAGGAAAAAGCAACCCCATTGTAATATTTAAATAATGTGATCTTAATAGCGAGAAGAAAAGGATCACTAGGGGCTTCTAATAGCTCTTAAGTTCTTCATGCAGATTTTCAGTAATTCTTCCAGCGAGAGAGGCTCAAAGGATCTAAGGTGGTCAGGATAGGGGCTGATCTGTGAATCTGTAGCAGAGGTTAGATTACTCAGAGATAATGTTCTTGGCCACTATGCTACTGTACATGTTGAAAAAGACATTGATAATGACAGCCGCCCCTTTGCACTTTGCCTATAATGAGACTATGTGCTCTGCTGAGTCACGGACAAAGAGAGCAGCAGGGTGGACTGTTTCTACAAAACAGCATTGCTACCTGCTTAAGGTGTGCTGCTCCTAGCTTAAGTTAGTTTTACCCTCTTAAAGTTAGGGTGTTTAATGTGGCTGGGCATTGAGATGCCTGCTACGTAGCTTTTATTAATTTTAAATCCCTGCTCAGATCTGTATCTACAGCCTAGTATTTGCATTAGAATGTAAAACACACACATGGACCAGTGCTAGAAACTCAGAAATATAAGTCAGAAGCCAAATGGCTCTGTAAACCAAGGTTGCAGTTGCCAAAATGGAATGTCTAGTTCCTGTTTTGGGGCAAGATGGCTCTAAAGTCTTATTTTTCAAATGATGTACAGACTGTGATTGATTGTCAGTTAAACATCTGGCTAGTTATGTCAGTTGAGCTACATCTTGAGCTAGATTAAAGAAGAAAAGTCACTTGATCACATATATATTGGCCTATTCCTGCCTCTTTTTCTTAATGGTGACCATATATATATATATATATATATATATATATATATATATATATGAATTTCCGTTTGTACATAACCAAAAATCTCCAAAAGTGCTTGAACGATTGCCTTGAAATTTTGACACAACGTTGTATGCGAATTTGCGAGTGTTTGCATATACTTAGATTATATAGACATCACACCTGTGACAGGTAAAAACATGATTTTGTGGAAAAACACACCATCTGTTGGACATCAAATCAACAGACGCTATAGTACATTCTTTACTCATAGGACGCCGCGGGGAACACGGTGGCGTCATTCCGACGCGGGCGTGCAGAGGGTACTGGGAGCGGGTGGCCGGCGGCTCCTTCTGGGAGAGCAGGGGCGGGATCCTCTCTGCCACCGGTGCCTCGGCTCTCCCCGCCTCCCTTGACATGTCCGCCTTCCCTAAGGACCTGCAGCTGGACCGCCTCCCCCTCGCCCGCCGGAATCCGCTGGGGGAACCGGGCAGACCCTCCCCAACATGTCCATGCGGTATGTGAGGGGGAGAGAGAGAGGGCTTGGGGTGGAGGGTGACGCATCATGCAGGGGGAATATGACGTCACCCGCCGGGGCAACAGAAGGAGGGGTGTCGTTACGTCATGCGTCTGTCCTGGGAAACAGGGGCCCTGACGGAGCCACAGGAACACGTGGCCAGGTACAGCCAGTTCATAATGTAGGGATATTCTTCACAGCTGTGAGCAGGGCAGTGAGGTGGAGTAAGAGAAGACAAGCGAGAACATTTAACTACGGTATAACATTGTTCCTTGCTCCTGCTCATACTGCACAAAAAAAGCATTTTGTTTCCTGAAAATCATTCTGATTGTACAGATAAAATACAACGGATAAAATTCTACAGGCTGTAGTATTAGTGTGTGAATCCAAGGATCCCCAGGCACCACATCCAGATGGTGGAGCTGTCAGGCGAGAGCCATTCAGGAAAGCTTAGATGTTTAATGTTGCTAGCAGATGCCTTTATAGTAAGGCCGCTGTCTACGTTATATTGAAACCCTGAATTTTCTGTCTTCTCAGATAGTGCTGTTGAGTAGAACAAGGTTGGCAAGTTTGCCAGTATTTTAAAGCACTTCAAGGTCAGGGAGGGAATGAAGCCTGAGAACGCTGTCTTTTTTTTGGGTGGCAAAAATTCTTTCCGAAGTATTTCTTCTTGTGGCTTTATAAGACTAGAAAATGGAGCCTGCTTCCTGAGGAGAGGCATAACTGCTGCTGCTGCTGCTGCAGTTCCTAACAAAAAACATTTTGATGGAGTTGGCCGTTAAGGGTGATCTCATCTCGGTGACCAATCTGAGCAATGTGCAATGCTCCAGCTATTTGCTAAGACAAAGGCCTGCTGAGCTGCCTAACCACAGAGAGTCCAGCCTGCTGGATCGAGGGCTGTCTCGATAGCAGCACTGGGGCTGCAGAGGAAGGGCAGATACCAGCAGATAACCCTGGCTAGATTGTGTGGTGAACAGGATTTCCTGGTTAGGAGGGTTAAATGTTTCTCTATGAAATCCAGAGCTTTCCTGATGCATTTGGAGCATGCCTAGAACAGCCAACCGCTGCAATCACAGTTGTAGATAATGTGTTAAATATTACTTATATTGAATTACACTGAAGACACACCCCTTTACCCTGGATTTTGACATTTGACATATATACTTTTGGGACCCAGGTGATTTCTGTGATTGTAAGTTGTTATAAACTGGTTTTAACTAATTGGCTCTGGGACCTTAGTCTGAAGGGCAGGCGGCAACAACAACAACAACTTGTGTGTATGTTAAGAGTTTTAAAATTGTGCCTGATTTTCCTTTTCTCTTAACTGGTAAAGTAATATCAGAGCTCCTGAGAATGGGTGAAGTATCCAGTATCTATGCTGAGAAAGTCCTTGATTCCTGCAAACCCTGTTTACATTATTTTGCTTCTTGTTTAACTTGGAAACTAGTAACACACTTTCAGGGTTTTCTCTTTCAGCCTTGAGGGTTAGAAACGTTCCCTAAACGTTGAAATGACTAACCATAAAATCCTTGATTGCTTGTAGTTTTATGGGATGTCATGGGAGAGCACATTTTCCTTTCTCCAAGGTGTGACCCAAGCCAGGTGGGTCATCTCCAGGTTAAGTACCTGGCTGGTGGTGTCAAAAACTGAATGCATAATTGGAGTGAAAGAAAAGCATATTCTGCACAAGGAGAAAAAAAATGGGCCCATGTTATTCTTTAGGCTTTCAAAAAGCATTATCACTACAAAGCAATTCAAGTTAGATTTAAAAATGGAAAGCATGCAAACATAAATCATGAGGACCATGAAGTCATCCATGTCTGTGTTGAAAAGACTTAAATTCACTAAATTATGGATCAAGGAAGGTCAGAGCAGAATCTGCTTGAAACTTGCGAGCTGCATCTTATGGAACCTTTAAAAAAAATCAAAACGTGATGACATTTTAGCCAGATGTACTCCCTCCACATTCCTTCTGTAAGGTAAACCAGGTCACTCAGCTATCTGATTAGGTCCAATACTTAACTGATGCTTGAGCATATTCAGATATTGAAGGTTTGTGAAGTACACCCAAGGACTGAGACTAGCATCCCAGGAAACTTGGTGTGACCCAGCACCTAGAAACTATCAAATGGCACCAGGCACCTTGGGTTATATTTCAAAGTAAAGAAAAATAACTTTGGCTCTTTCTTATAATCTCTTAAACTTGCTGATTGGATCTTGTGTTCAGTTCCTTAGATCGTGGATGCATTTGATTGGATTCTGCAGTCATGCGCTTCGCATAGCACTGTGACGCACCTATTGCTATCTCTTGCGTTGCTCCGCTTTTGGGCCTCGCTTCGTACTCTGGGTGTATATATACGGGCTACCAGCTTGATGAATTTTTGGAGAGCTGGACTCTGGCCCATGGAAGCCACAATTAATTTGCTAGTGTTTAAAGCAGGCACCCCCAAACTGCGGCCCTCCAGATGTTTTGGCCTACAACTCCCATGATCCCCAGCTAACAGGACCAGTGGTCAGGGATGATGGGAATTGTAGTCCCAAACATCTGGAGGACCAAAGTTTGGGGAAGCCTGATTTAAAGTGTTGTCTTCGTAGCCACAGGCAAACATAGCTGCTGCTCTGGCATATAGCATAATAACTAATGCTACTTTCACATAATGATTTAATGGTGATATTTTACAACAGCCCTTTAAGGTAGATATTTGGTGTCCTCATATTTGCATATAGCACCTCTGTAAATTGAGAGGATGGCAGCAAAGCACATTTTTGGTACCAGGTCCCTAATAGTGATAGCTGAGTAACTGTGGTCTGTAGCAAATGGTCTTTGGTTTCTATGCAACTTGCACAGCATCAGTTCTTTCTCGCCTCTTCCCTAACTCTTCTCCCAACCTGAAAGGATTTTGCTCATCTCTAAAAAATAGAAAATATTGGGGTGGAAGCTGTACGATTCATTGGGTAGCACATTATGTCCTGGTACTGTGCTTTTGTGTTCCTTGGATTGAGCACAGCTTCCCTCAAGTAACAGACTTCTGTAAAATGGCATTTAGTTATGTCCAACTGTCCTGTTGCACGGCCTTTTGGGTCCTAGTTCCCCCAGTGCATAGGTGTTCATTGACAGCTTCATCTTGAACCTAAGAAGAGCCTGCTGGATCAGGCCGATGGCCCATCTGGTCCAGCATCCTGTTCTCACAGTGGCTGACCATAGTCCTCTACAGTATAGTAATGGGAAACCCAGAAGCAGGATCTGAGCACCATAGACATCCTGGCCAGCAGCTGTCAATAACCCTTTCCTCCATAAATATAAGAATGGCCACACTTTTTGTCTCTTGTGATGTGGATGGTTGTTGCTAAATAACAGAAGTGTGGCTGGATGCTTGGAGTGCCTATACCTGAAATATGGGCGGAGGAAACCTTACCTTTATAGATTTTTAAAGTATGCTTTCCTCTGTTCCTCCCTCATCTCCTTTGGTGCCAAGCTATGGAGAGTTGGAATCTGGCTAGACAGGAAGGTTTGGCTTAAAGTGTCTACTCCTCCTCTTCTACCCTGTTTCCCCTTTTTTAATACATAGTCATAAAGTAAGCCATGGCAGGGTTTTTAAGGATTTGAGAAATATAAGACATACCCCGAAAATAAGCCATACTTCCACGCCGCGGAAACCAACCCCCACAGGCACCTCCACTCACAGAGTCACTCCATGCGGCCGGCACTGCAGGAGCGCGATCAGCTGTGAAGCGGCGCTCCAAGAGCGTCCCTACTGCTTCCGTGCTTGCTGCCACCGCTGGGCTCACTGCTTCTTCCTTGCCTGGCCCAGCCAAGGAGCTTGGAGCGCCCTGCAGCAGCGGGCGGAGCGCCTGAGCCAGCGGCCTCCGCCTGGCCTGGTCAAAGACGCCTGCCGCCCCGCCACCCGGAACCAGTGGTTGCTGCAGCACCGAGCACTCAAGAGAGCCCAGCGGCGCCCTGAGCCATAAATACCATACCGGCAATAAAAAAATAAGACACCCCACCGAAACTAAGCCACCCTGTGTTTTTTTGAGGAAAAAAAGTTATAAGACGGTGTCTTAAAAAAGGGGAAACACGGTATTTGATGCAAGGTAACTCTTAAAAGGAAGGGCATTGCTTGTTGACTCTTAAGTATAGTATTTGGGGAGGGGATCGTCCATTCCTTACTGGTGGGTTTGATATTCTGAAGAGTGGTTTGGACAACTGATTTGTATTAGAATAGCACATATTGATGGCTAATATGTAATACACACATATGAATAGATCTTATACACACACCCAGAAAAGTCATTAGTTTGAAAGGCAGTCTAAGGGTCATGTTGAAAGAATTCAGTACTGTAGTTCTTGACCAGATGAGGGAATGCTAGGTGATCTTTCAGCAACCTCACAATGTTAGAATCCCTAAATTTCTTTGGGAATAAAATAGAATACACCTGCAGTGTAAAGGTATCTCAACAGCCTGCATTGAGAAGCATCCTTGCAACAAGCAAAACCAAAATCAGTTTGGAGTTTCCTGGCCAACTTTTTCTAAGAGATGGGATCCCATCATGCACTGTGGAAGCTGTGCTGTGAGCAAAAGGGGAGTTTCCCCTCCAAATGGCACACAGTGCTATATGTCACACTGTCTTTGAAATTGGGCTAGCACAACCTCAGCTCTTTCTTCGTCCATACACCTTATGGGGCAGGTCAATCACTGCAGAGATAACCCTGTAATTGCCACCCTTGTAGGCAAGACTACGGTAATTTCCTTCTGTGCAGCACCTGGGTATGAAGATGGAAGCTGTTCTTTTCCTTGGCGTTGGGTGAGACCCTAGTGAGGGAGGTGTCCTCTGACCTCCCTGACAAATGGAGAGCATTAGATGGCTATAATAGGCTGTAATCTTCTGCTCCGGGAGTGATAGCTCTTTTGTTTCCTGCAGCACTCTGAGAGCCAATGGTGGTGATTTCCAGAGTCCAGTTACCTTAATGGAGAAACAAAAGTACCAGCAGGCCGTAAAGCTTGAAATTCAAGTAGGCAGAGGTGACATGGAGCTCCAGTGGGCAGGCTGCCTCTGTGGCTCAGGAGCTGCTGCTTTCAAGCTGGTTCAGATTTCATCCGTAGGAAGAGGAGGAGGAGGCGGCCTCTGGAGACGAGGTTTGATCAGAACTGAGCAGCTGAGGTTGTTGCTGGCATCAGGGTAGTGTGACTGGGTCCATAAAACTAGCAGGGTGTCTGCATTTCCCCAAAGACTCAGAATAATGTTTCTACCCACCTTAGTGATAGAGAATTGTAGAGTTGGAAGGGACCACAAGGGTCATCTGGTCCAACCCCCTGCAATGCAGGAATCTTTTACCCGATGTGGGGCTCAAACCCACAACCCCGGGATTAAGAGTCTCATGCTCTACCAAGTGAGCTATCCCTGGTGTCAATATAGGCTTTGTTGCTTTAGAACATAGAAACTACCTTGTACTTTTAAAATACTTTTTATTGAGGTATAACAGACAATTGTAAACAAAGTACAAAGACACAAGTCTGCAGCTTTTACAAAGGAAGCTGCTTTTTACAATACCTTGGTATTGTTTACAAGGACTGGCAGCAGCTCTCAGGGGTTTCAGACAGGGAAGATTCGTAGCCCTACTGTGAGATAACAAGGATTGAACTTGGGACCCTCTGAATGCAAAACTGGTTTCCTACCATTGAACTACAGGCTTGCCCCCCAAATTACTGGTATTAATGAAATGTCGTCAGGCTGTCTTGATACTCCAGGGAGATATATCCTTTGCCACTAAAAATGGGTGCAGAGACTGAATGTAGAATTGTGTCCTGAACAAGTGTACAGAATTTCATTATTATGGTCGAATGAAGTTAGATATAAAGCAAGCAAATGGGGTGCCAGTTTGGTGCATTAAGCCAAAGTTGTATTTTCATGCAATGATACTGAGCCCCTTTCTGGTGTTCTTCTCCTTTTGCGATGAGAATAAGAGCAGATATGTGCTTGCTAGCTCTGACCCCTCTGTTGTGTTCTTCTCACTTCACCTGCTTCCTGCTGAGCTCATGGTGGCTTCCCGTACAGTTTTGGAACCCTGCAAGATCAGGGAGCTGGTGGGCAGGATTCAACTAAGTTGTTCTGTGCACGGATTGACATCTGTTCGCACAATGGGACTATCCTTTCTCTCCTCTCCCACGCCCCTGAAATCTGCTCTGGAGGTTTGGGGGAACCTGCAAAAGAAATTTTGGGGGGTAGATGGGAGAGGAGAGTGGAGAAAAGTCTTGTTGCACAAGATACCTTTGTTTTATACATGCAAGCCCCACTTAGCTCTATACTGAATTCCACCCAGTGCAAGTAGAGCAGGGTCCCAACTGCAGAAGCTCTTCTTAAACCCACAGAGGGCTATGTCGGGATCACGATGGATGGGGTGGACCCAGCAAATGCAGCCCCTCTTTTCTCCTCCAGTGCAGCTGGAATCACACGAGAGGGAATGGTGAGCAGGGCTTTTGTGCACCTTAATCTTGATGGGGTTTTTTTAATGGGCCATCTTCATTCAGATTTTGCCAGAAATGGGAGAAGAACACCTTGTCTTCCATATTTTGTTCCAAAGCAAATATGCCTCCCTGTTACAGTGGCTCAGCTTCAGTGTTAGAAGCAGCTTTTGAACACTTGCTTAGACGTTTGTCACTTTATTCAGTTAGGGGAGCTTGATCTGAATTGTAGTAGGGCTCATGCAGCCACATGGGTTTCTATTTTTGGCTTTGGGTTGAGTTACAGCAAAGCCCTCTGGTGCAATGGCCTTGCCAGTCCTGGGGGAATGACAGGGCTTGGATGACTTCAGTCTCCTTGACTTGGTGCAGTTGGGAAAGGGCTGCTGCAGATTAGACCAGGGGGAGGCAACCTAAGGCCTGTGGGCCAGATGCGGCCCAGTCGCCTTCTCAATCCGGCCCACGGACGGTCCGGGAATCAGCGTGTTTTTACATGAGTAGAATGTGTTCTTTTATTTAAAATGCATATCTGGGTTATTTGTGGGGCCTGCCTGGTGTTTTTACATTAGTAGAATGTGTGTTTTTATTGAAAATGCATCTCTGGGCTATTTGTGGGGCATAGGAATTTGTTCATTTCCCCTCCCAAAAATATAGTCTGCCCCACCACAAGGTCTGAGGGACAGTGGACCGGCCCATGGCTGAAAAAGGTTGCTGACCCCTGGATTAGACTAATGGGGTTAGCATTCACCGCGAAAAAGGCAGAGCTTGAAATTCAGTTCTTTAGAATGAAAGAACTGCCAGTGACAGTTATTCAGTCAAACTAAGCCTAGTTGGGCCTAAGTTAGATTGCAGTCAAAGGAATAAAATGACTCAGTTTTACTTATTTGTTCCCAATACTTATGGACCACTTTTCACCATATTATTTATTATTACCATTATTATTATTATTATTATTATTATTACTATTAATTAAATTTATATACTGCCCTTCATCAAAAGATCTCATAGATGGTCACACTGCACTTTACAGAACAATTTTATATTTATTTATGGCATTTCTACCCCAGCTTTTTCTCCAAGGAGTATGTGGTTCACCCCTCTCCTCAGTTAACCTGTGAGGTAGGTTAAGAGGCAGTGACTGGCCCAGTGTCACCCAGTGAGCTTTGTGGCAGAGTTGGGATTGGAACCCTGGTCTCTCAGGTCCTGTTCTAACACTCAAGCTCGATACCGCACTGTCTCCCAATTAATAAAGTAATCAATCAATGCAAATAATATGGTGTTTAAAATATAAAATGCAGGTAGAAGCATAAGTTGAATAAATAGGCAAAGCTAAAGGTCAAAGTATGTATATGTCTGACTTGTATGTTTGGCAAACATTTTCTTTTGGCCTTGCTTTAATTAACAATATTGCTCATACTGTGATTATTTTGAAACAGCTGGCCTGACCACACCACCTAGTTGTTTCTTTTCATCCTTAAAAAGATAAAATACTTATTCAGGATATAATTAGCTTGTTTCTCAATTTTTTAAATAATCCCAGAATGGGTAACAAAAAGTAAAGGCACCTAGTTTTTTAAAAACACCTTTAAAAATACTTCAAATGACATCATAAAAGCAGCAGAATGAGACAGGCTAAGAAATCTAAGACCCCAGCAGCAACAGAAAAGCCCAATGGTTGGTAAAACAGAGGAATGCAGAACCACCCAAAATGTCGAGGCAAATGGACTTGGCACACAAAACCTAATAGTGAGGATGTCAGGTGAGTCTCCCTGGGGGGAGAGTATTTTCTGTGAATGAGTCGCCACCACTAAAAGGCCCTTTCGGTGGTCTCTGCTCTGCAGGCAGGGACACTTGGAGAAGAGCGCCTGATGCAGATCTTATTTCTCAAGCAGGTTTGCATAGCAAAAGGTGGCGCTTAAGGCCTCTGATTTGTCTTCAGTAATAAAGAAGGGATCAGCGGTGGCAGCTGAGACCCAGATTTTAGGGACTTACTGAGACAGCTTTCCCTAATTCTTGGCCGCTGCATAATAATTGCCTGTAGTGTCTGAGCAGAGCAGAGAGAAAGAGGGTCCTTTAGGACCAGCATGAGTTAGGGACCCTTTCTCCAGGGGCCATTCCAAGGTAAACCGTGACCAAGTTTGAAGGAAGAAGTTGGGGCTTCTTCCTTCAAACAGTGAGTAGCGAGACAGAGATGAAGATGATTAATTAAGTTTATTGGTCACTTGCCAAAGGCAACTCAAAGCAATTTATGGCCAAACAAACAAAACCCTACATAGATCCATTCACCCATTAAGGTAATACATTAAAAAAAATCCCACCCTATCACATGGCCACAGGAGGCAGGAGACCCGTTGGATAATCTTTAGACTAGCTTTAAGTAAATCTCTTTGCAAGGGTGACAATTATTTCTGTGGGAAGCCTGTTGGGTAAAATGCACAATACTGATAATATGCAGGGA
Organism: Zootoca vivipara; assembly: GCF_963506605.1. Taxonomy (NCBI): domain Eukaryota; kingdom Metazoa; phylum Chordata; class Lepidosauria; order Squamata; family Lacertidae; genus Zootoca; species Zootoca vivipara. Next base: position 56,005,973 of record NC_083287.1, on the reverse strand, counting down.
CTTTTCCTGCCCTAAGGAAAGAAGCATTAAGTAATGCATGTCATTGGTGTGGTCTGTCAAACTGGTCGCGGAAACCAAATCTGATGGAGAGCAGAAGTCTGGATTCTGAAAGATAATCTAAAAGTTTATGTTCTGATGGGTGCTGGTTCTGGTTGTTAGAAGAAAATGGCAGCTGTGGTCTGGCATCATTTTAAAGAAGGGATATGTTCTTCCCTGCCTGCTGTAGAATAGTTTATTGATGTATAGTCCTCTTTCTGCAAATCAGAGTGTTATTTTTTAGAAGTGAGGGCCAAATTGTATGTTCTGTGATTGAGATGTCATTATCCCACCCCCACTTTTAATGCTATGCAGGTTTGTAGGGGGCTGGGTGGAGGCTGCTAGCTTGATAGCAGCGATGAAAAATAGCCTGCAGGGCAAGGGTTAAGCACCCTCTTCCACACTCCCCCCCCCCACTACTACAGAACAGTACAGTCAAATTCCCAGCTGCATTTGAGTAAAAAATAAAAATGGATTGTATCCAGATCTGTTCACCCTTCCATGGAAGGTCCTTTGATTCAGCAGAGGCTTCTATGACAGCAAGGGGGAAGAAACAATTCCCCCTTCTGCAGCTTCTCAGATCCCTCCTTCGTTCTGCAGGGTTCCCCCAACCCTCTGGGTCAGAGTTTCAAGGGCTTCAGAGAGGAAGGGAGATTTGCAAAAGCCACCTTGTTACCCTTTCCTTTCTGCAGAAGCCTCCCCAGCATCAAAGAGCCTTTTGTAAATAGGAGGAGTCAACCCCGTGTGAGGAGATTTCCATTGCCAGGAGAGTTCTGGTCCGGAACATCTGGAGGGCACGAGATTGGTGAAGGCTGCTGGGACACACCTGCTGGTTCCTTTTTTAAAAAACGTAAACTTAATGAAGATATGAAAATGCAGTACAGTAAGACTGTGACTTACGCACATTTAACTTGTGCGCATTCAGCTTTATGCAATTGAAAAAGGGGGGGAAGGGGGTGAGTGTCCAGCAGAAAAAGACTTTGGCAGTCTTACCTACCCAGTGTGTTTTGACTATACACGATTTTGCGTTTAGGCGTGACCCTCAGAACGTAACCATTGCTCACGTTGTGGGCTTAATGTACTGTAAAGAAATAATAATGAACCCATCCACCCCCACTTCTTGCCTGCTCCTTGAAGCAGGAGCCCTAATGCTTAATGTGAACAGGACACTAGGAAGGTGACGGGGAGGATCCTGTCATGGAAATATTCTTGCAGTGGAGCCAGTCGTGAATTGGAGACTTGCACTCCCAAGTTCCTCGCTGCTCTTAACCTCCTTTGAGGAAGTTGACGTGTAGTTCTTTTCTTCCTTAACAAAACTCCCCAGTTGAGGAGAACCTCGGCTGATGGAGGGGACGTCTCAGTCTTTCCCCAGAAACAATTCCCCTGAAGTCATCACTGGACATCGTTCAGTCCGCCTGGCAGGAGACGCCTATAGCAGTTATAAACCAATGCTGTGATTTACCTCTTCGGCAGCAAGGGGTCGTTTAATTTTACCAAATTAGCAGTTAAGGGAGGAGGTTCTTGGGGCATCTGTCCAAAGTGGCTGGACTCTGTTCTTAAGGAACCATCTTGCTTGCCAAGCCTTGGGCTACAGACGCCTCCTCCCCACCCCAAACACCCTCCTTTGGCAGTGGCTTTGGCAGAGTTGGAGCTTGCGATATAAATGCTGGATTGGCTGCCTCTCAGACTGTGTTCTCTCCCCCCCCCCCCGCAATGGCTGCTTCTTTTTTGTTCTGCACTTTGTAACTTGCCTGTGGCAGAGCCCTTTTTTTTTGGTTATTTTTTTTGTCTGCAGGGTAAGCGTTCCAGGTTCAGCTGAAGGTTGCGGGCTGCAAAAATCCATCCTCATGTGTTGGTAAACAATATGACACAAGATACTGTTCTGCCTCTCTGCATCCCTGTGGAACTTGATGCTGACAAGGCAGAAAACCTCCTCTGGAGGGCATTGGGATAATAAGGGTTCATTCAGGATGCCAGGCCAGATGCGATGGGTCTCTCCTTTCTGCGGGCAGGGCAGAGGAGGCTGGCTGTTAGACTGAATTATCGTTCACTGCTTGGATGGTTTTGCGGGAAAACGGCCAAGCCTTATTTTAAAGGAAATAAAGTCAAAGACCCCTGTGTACATTGGCTTCCCAAGTCTTGTTTGTGCTTTGAAGGGAATTTTGTGCTTTATTTAGTGAAGAAGCCCAACTCGTGGATTTGAATTCTCTGCAAACAGTGCTTACCAGTTATTTCTCCCAGTTTGGCTTGTTGGGAGCGCAAGAGAACTTTGGGGCACACAGATCTTTGGAGTGCAGAAGTCATGACAATATTAATATTTATAGCTGCCCATCTATAAGTATTTATTGACTAGCTTACAAAAGGAGACTGTTTGAAGGCTACGGGCCTTTTTGCTCTCTTTTTACTGTATATACAAACTCGACTGATTCTGTGAGGCAGTAACTTGATTCGGAGCAGGGATGTGTCTAAAACTTGGCTGCTCTGTGGAAAGTGAGCCTGCCATAGCCCCAGCTTAAATGCTTGATTTAAGACCGTGGCAAGTCTAGATGCTGGCAGAAAGCCCAGGTAGAAGATAGTAGTTATCCAAGAGGTGAATTGTATTTGGTTCCATCTTTTGACAAGCTAGGATTACTATTAAGAGGAACAAACGTTCCTCCTCTGCCAAAAGAGACCTAAGGCAGACTTCCCCAACCTTGTGCCCTCCAGATGTGTTTGGGCTATTCACATCTGCCCTGGCCAGCATAGATGACTGTGTTGCCTGGGGATTGTGGGCGAAACATCTGGATGACATCAAGTTGCGGAAGGTTTCATGAGGGGTTACTTAGTGTTCACCCTAGACAGCTTTGTTCCAGAAACCAAGAGGTGTGGAAAATCACACCTTGTGATTTTAATACATCCAAGTCTGACTAATCAGAGGCTCACGGTGCATTCGTGGACAGATCGTAATGTTAGAAGAGCTTGGTGGCTGAATCAGCACCCACTTTTCAACATGGCTAACCAGATGCCTGTGGGAAGTCTGCAAGCATATTAACAGATTCGGCCCTTGCAATCATCATCTGAGGTCCTTCATGTGCTTCCTCCATGGGGGAGGTTTGGAGGACAGCAACATGAGCCTTTTCTGTGGTGGCTCCCCACTTGTGGAATGCCCTCCCTAGGGAGGCTTGTTTGGCGCCTTCATTACATTTCTTTAGGCGCCAGGTGAAAGTGTTTCTCTATAACCAGTCCTCTAGTTGATTAACATTCTATGTAGCCTTATAAATAGGTTTGTGGGAGGGAGTTACTGGTTTGTTTTTGTTTTATTATGTATCTTGTGTTCTCATTTTGTAATTTTATGTTGTGAACTGCCCTGTGATCTTCAGATGAAGGGCTGTATACAAATTTTAATAATGATAATAAGAATGTGAGTGCAACAGCAAGTTTCACAACTGGTGATTCTCAGGAACTGGTATAAATGAACTTGGTGAAGTTGGTAGACATTATTAAGGGGCATTATTGACCTTTACCACCATTTCTCTAGAATGGTGGTTCGTACAGATTAAAGTTGAGAGCTTGCACCTGTCAAAATCCCAGGCTGAAGGGAAGCAAGTGGCAAGTTGCTTGCTTCCGTCCGTCCAGGTTAGTTTTTTTGGAGGTGGGCCTGCTAATCTTCTCTGTATTGTTCCAATTTTAGTATATGTGCTGCGATAGTGAGCACCTTTCAGCTTAGTTCAGTCATGCTGTCTATTCTACTTTCTACTACTTTCTGCTAGCCTTTATTGGCACAAGAAGCTGTCTATTCTATTCAGAAGCTGTGTGCAGAAACCCTCTGTTCCAGCTGGGTTATGGGGTGCTCTCTGTGTGTATGTTGGGGGGGGGAGCAAACAAAGGTTCATTTCAACTGACTTTGATTTTCCTGTATACCTGTGGAGGTCTCTGCCCTTTTCTGCTCTCCTTGCTCAATATTGGGAATGATTTGGCCAAGGTGAAGAAGCACCAGTTCCACTGAGTCATGCAGAATGTAGTTTGTGTCCTCTGATCTCTGTTGACAGAAGCAGATGAGCTGTGATGTCAGGGTGGAAGGCCAAGTCTCGAGTGGTTCCCTGCTCCTCACTCATTGAGAGTGTGCCGTCCCTGCTCTGCCCTCTGTTTTCTCTGTCTCTTCTTAAAAAAAACTTTGCTTAAGCTGCTGAAAGTAGAGCAAGCATGTTAGGAAATTTTCTATCAAGAGAGCTGTGTGTGCATGCAAGAGAGAGAAAGAGACAGACAGACAGACAGACAGAGAAGAATGACAAGTTGGAAGGAATCAACTACACAGTAGAAATCACACCAGCACGTTTGTCCTATGCAAAAAAAAAAAAAAAGTTAGTTGAATCCCTGCCAACAAAAATCCAAATTTTACCCTCCGGGCAGCTGAATTTTGTGATTGGGATTAAAAGTGCACATTACGTGAATTGTAACTAGCATTTTCCTGCAAAGTGCAATGAAGGACAGTGGGGTGCTTGGGTTGAGGGAGCCATAGCTTTTGGGGAGGTGGCGCAAAACTGTACGCTCCAGAAGCTCTACTTAGTGCTGCTCTTATTTTCTGAGCTGGTGGTTTTCAGACATCAGTCCTGGAATCCCTGGGGTTTATCGATAATGAAAATCGGTAAGGGCTGCCAAAGTGTATATGCATGTGAAAGTCAGCACAGAGAGAATATTGGGTGTGGGGCTCAACTGGGCCTGTCTGGCAGCCAATGCTGGCTAACAGCGTGCCCACGGAGTGGTTTGTGCAGAAAGGGTGCGGAGAGGATAGAGCAGGATGCTTCAAAGCCACCAGATGCTGCCAATGCTATGTTCTTCAACCAGTTTTTCAGCTAGTACGGTATCTTTGAGTGTTTGAAACTCGTATATATAAGCTAATCACCAAATGCTACCTTAAACCTAGGTTATGGTGGCCACAACAGAATGTCTAGGTGCCATTTACCCCCCCCCCCTGGAATTTATCATTGTTATTAATTTAATTTCTATACTGCTTTATTTTTTAAAGGAAAAACCTGAGAGCAGTTAACAACACATTAAAATATCCAATAAAACAACTTCAAGCTTCAAGGAAAATATTTCAGATCCTTCTCTAAGTTACATTAGGCTTTCCTCATATTTATTTAACGTACTTAATTTATAGTGCTGCCCCATAGCAGAAGGACTCTAGGAGGGAAGTGTGGTCAAGTGGTTAGAGTGTCGGACAAGGACCTGGGAGATCAGGGTTCAATTCCCCACTCAGTCCTGAAGTTCACTAGGTGACCTTGGAGTCAGTCGCAGCCTCTTCACCTGCCTCACAGGGTCGGTGTACAGATTAGATGAGGTGGGGTGTGTGTGTGAACCATGGACTCCTTGGATAAAAAGGTGGGAGATAAATGCAATAAATTAGCTTTTCTGCCAACCCGCTTAAGAAAGCTGTAGGGACCAGCCAGGTAGAGATGTTAGCCGCCAGCCTGGCATCCAGAGATCTCCACCTGGTCACAATTGGACCAGTGGTCACAGTTTTGCCAGTCACAAAACACTCACGACACCTGGCGGATTTCTAACACTGGCATTTGCCCCGAGCATGGCTTCACTTACAACCTCCAACGTGCTTGATTAACATTTAATTGCTTCTGTGACCCGCCCTCAGTGTCGCAACGCTGGGCCCTTGCTGAAAAATATTCTGCTCGTGGTGTGAGCGCATTCTAGCCTTGGCTGTTGCTTCTGCATGTCTGCTGACATACAGCGTGGGCAGGGCTCTGTGCTGCACCTCCATTTGGCGTTACATAAATGTGGATGGAGGTGGCAGGGTGTGTTGGGTGGGGCTGTGTCTGGTGTTACCATCCACGGAGCCCATGTAGATAGCAAGGTTGGCAGAACATTTGTTTGTTTGTTTGTTCATTCATTAGATTTCTATACCACCCTATACCTGTAGATCTCAAGGTGGCTCACAAGATAAAATCACAAGATGAAATCACAAAATACATAATCAAAATAACCCCCCCCCCGAAAAAACCCATTTGTTTCATTCCTTGCTGAGTGTTGACTGTAGGTAGTGGCCACTCATAGCTGAGTTATCCAGGCACAACTTGGGTTAAATGGGTCTAGAGCTGCTTCTGTTGAACCCTTGGCCATCCCATCCATATGGCTTTGCATTGGGAAGCGCAGTTTGCAGCAGCGGGTGGGTCTTCAAAGTTGCTAAATTCGAACTTTCTTTTAGTCTGGTTAAGCATGGTTTTACCTGTTGTGTAGTTGAGTTAGAGACATCTGACTGCTGTGCGAAGTGCTAAACCTTCTCTCTGATTACATCATTGTTTACTTGATTAGAAATAATTGTGCAACTAATTAAAGGGGTGTGCGCTCGCTCTAGCCGGGTTTCACTTCTGTGCGATGAGGAGCTCCACGCTGCTGCAAAGTCTGGTGCGTTTCATTGCCTCGGCCTTCCTTAATGGGATGCTATCTAGGCTATTACCTTAATTGAAGTTTATATTGAATGGTGCGCAAGAAGCCTCCTAGATCTGGATTAGTATCCTAATGACTCTCTTGTCTCTCGAGAGAGTGGAGGCTACGTGGCTAGGACAATCCTAGACAATGCAGTGACACGGATGATAAAGAAAAGCACTTTAGGCTCCTCTGACAAACAAATTAGCAGGGTTATGTGTATTCTGAAACAAGATCAAATTATTGGAAACTCTGCAACTGTTTCTTTTAAATATTTTATTTTGCAGATAAGCGGTTTGTGAGATCCAGGACACACTACGGGATTATCTGCTTAAGGTAAGAGCTGCTTTTCGTTATAGGCACTGCATTGCCTATTTCAGTATCTGCAGGCTGTTCCAGCACTTGCAGACTAGCCCGAAGGTTGCTAGCCCATCTTGCTCCTCTGTTTTGCAGAAGTTGTTTGTTTATTTGTTTGTTTATTAGCTGACACCGACACATTTATATACTGCTTAAATATTCCCATTTCTGAGAGGTGTACAGACACAGCAACCCACAGTAAAATGGCGTAATGAAACTGTAAAAAATACACCATAAATTTCCTGCTGGAACAAGGAAGTCTTAGTCGTGGGTCTGAAGTTTGGCAAGGAGGGGGCCTGTCTAATCTCAGTTGGGTGGGATGTTCATCACACTGACTGCATGGCTTCTAGTGGCTGCAAGCCATGTATCTGGGCCATGAGGGGGGTCACCGAATATCTCACTGATCAAGCTGGGAACCAGGGGAACCCTAAGATATTCTGGACCCATTTTAAGGGCCTTGGAAATTAATGCAAGACCGTTGAACCTAGCCCACTAAACAAAGCTCCCTGCTTGGTCACCTAGAAGAAATGTTTTACTTGCCTTATAGGTAGCTGGACTGTACGTACAATTGGTGCAGAACCATTCAGATTTCAGTAGCAAAGACCAGAGTGTACTGGAGCTGGAGACTTAGCAGTGTAGCTTTACGGGGCTCATCTGGCCATCACAGGAATAGACAAAGATGAGGTCATTTTGCTACAGCATTTCAAGTGCTGACTTGGCGTGTGTAGGAGTCCCTTGGGGGAATCTTTGCCAATGAAATATGCCGCTACCTCACCCTTTCAGGGTTCGTTTGCCTTGAGTTGTCTTTGGGGCTTTCTGTCGCTTTGGATCTGTTCTACCTAAGGGCCTCCTGAGCAGTATCGGAAGCAAATCCATGTTTGTGTTAAGCAGTTTGCTTGCTTTGGTCCTTGGTGTAGAAATTTACTTGCGCAGTTAATAGTTTTGTCACCTTGGTGCAGTATAGATAGGAGGGACATCTGTGCCACATATGTTCAAAGCAAAGCAGAAGAGCCAGATAGGGCACAGCACATCTGTTAATGATGCCTCTTGCAGGCATTGCTTGCCGGAAATGAAAATGTTGCTGAGCGAGTCCACATGGAATCTAATTAGTAGGAGAAAACCTCTTGGTAGAACAGGGTCCTCTTGCAGATCGCAGGGCAGCCGCACTTAACACCTCCATCTAAGAGGAGTGTCTGATGAAAAAGCTGTATTTCCTTTCCTTTCGCTTATGCTGTTCTATAAAAGGCTGTGTATGTAGTTGTTGCTGTTTAACCAAATCCATTTCACTGCAATATCTGCTGTGCAGAATCCCACAGCATGTTATTCACCCCACCCCAGAAGGTACCACAAATGGCTTGTTATGCAGAATTGCCTGTGATAATTCTGTAAGTTGCTGATGCCCTTGACTTTACTGGAAACTACTCAGGCAACTCTGCTGTCACCTGAAATCCCACCAAGTGTTGGCCCAGGTGCTTTGAAGACTGAGGGACTAGAAACTTGATTTCTAAGTGAAAGCTGCAACTCCCCAGATGACTAATTTTTGTGCGCATAGCTGGAATATGTTTTCCTGACTGTGATGACGCATTATTATACCTGCAGAGAGTAGCATAAGGAAACAGCATTGTGGGAAATTGTAAGCAGGAGTTTCGCTGCATCGTGGGGCCCTGTAGTTAGCAGCAGCAATGAGGCTTTCAAAGAGAAGTTAACTGCTTCAGTGGGGTTGTTGCATGACAGATCACCACAAATGTTATGTGAGTTTGCATTTTTGGTATCCACTTAAGTACTTTCATGAACTCACTGTTATTCCTCTAGGATCTTGACCTCTGTTAAAAGGGGGGTGGGTTACATTAGCCACAGCAGAACAGCCAATTTACTGCAACACACCTCCTTTATAACACCTGTGCTACTGAATGTCAAACTTTGGTATTGTTGATTCAGGTAGGTAGCCGTGTTGGTCTGACGTAGTCAAAATAAATAAATAAATAAATAAGTGCCCAGTAGCACCTTAGGTAAAGGACCCCTGACAGTTAAGTCTGGTTGCGAACGACTCTGGGGTTGCGACGCTCATCTCGCTTTACTGGCCAAGGGAGCCAACGTTTGTCCGCAGACAGTTTTTCCGGGTCATGTGGCCAGCATGACTAAGACGCTTCTGGCGAAACCAGAGCAGCGCATGGAAATGCTGTTTACCTTCCCGCTGGAGCGCTACCTATTTATCTACTTGCATTTTGACGTGCTTTCGAACTGCTAGGTTGGCAGGAACAGGGACCGAGCAATGGGAGCTCACCCTGTTGTGGTGATTCGAACCGCCGACTTTCCAGTCAGCAAGCCCAAGAGGCTCAATGGTTTAGACCACAGTGCCACAGCACTCGAAAGCTTATACCCAGAGCAAACTTAGTTGGTCTCTAAGGTGCTACTGGACAATTAAAAAATAATAATAATTTATTTGGTATTGTTGAAATATATACAATAACAACAACAAATCCATTTTTTGTTGTGAAACAAATTGGGTCCGCTAGATGTGGCTTGTGGGGCCCCTCCAGGATCAGAGGCTCTGAAGTTTAAGCTTCATTAGTTTCACAGTAGATCTGCCCCTGTGTGAATATTCCGTGGTTATTAAGACATTTTGTACCCTCTCTCAATCAGTCAGAGCAAAGTGCAGCCCCACGTTAACCCACCCCCCAATGATATTTCAGTGAAACTGGCCGATTTCTGACGCAGGACATAGTAGCCATAACACACAGAGCAATCCTCCTTTTAAGGATTGCTGTCTCTTGAATGATTGGGGAGACGCCAAAGCAACATGCTGACGAGAGCCTTCTCTGCAAGAGGAGCAATGCTTACCTGCACACTCACCTTCTACGGCCCCTTTGAGAGAAGGGAGGGCTCCTTGCCTTATGACCCTGCCCATGACCTAGGATTTAGATCACTGAAAATCCTCCTAGGATCCTCTCTTAAGAATCAAGATTGTGTGACTATTTGGAGCCTCCTCATGCCTCCACCCCTTCGCTAGCTAAAGAAGGAATTAAAACAGAACATACACAGAAAAAAGCAAGAATCACAACTCTTTGCATTATAACTCCTTGGTCTGCGCAAAAGTGTATGGGGGCTCATAGGAGACCTCTGTGAGTGGGTAAAGCCCACTTTAGTTTACTCCCCACATGTTGGCACCATGTCAGGGATCCGTCATTTGGATGGATGAAAAGGAAAGCTGTTATAATTATAAAATTGCATCATCATCACCATCATTTATTATTACTTTAACCTGACCTTCACCCTAAGGTCCCAGGGTGTGGGTCACAGAATTAAAACAAAAGATCAAATACTGTTTAAAGCAACTTGCAGTTGTAGAAGTAAGGTGGATCCTAAAAACATATACCTAAAGTGTCAAAAGAACAGGGCAGGAGCCTTCTGTCAAGTTCCCACAGTGACCAGCCCACAGGGCAGATGAAGAAGGCAATTGCTCTTCCCCACTGTCTGTCCTTGAGGAACTGTTATTCAGAAGTATGCTGCCTCCGGACATGGAAGTTTCATTTAACTAATGACCCACCCTTCACCTTACTATTCTAGGGTGGTTTGTAACAGTGTGACACACAGTATTAAAAACAGTTTAAAGCAAACTGCAGTCACAAGAATAGGCTGGGCGCTTAGAATATGTGTCTGAATTGTCAAAAGCTAAGGTAGAGAGGTGCATCTTCAGCATACAATGAAAACTGTATAATGCAGGTGTCAGACACACCTCTGTGGGGGAAGGAGTCCATAGGGTCATCTAGTCCAACCCCCTGCAATGTAGGAATCTTCTGCCCAATATGGGGCTTCAACCCACAACCCTGAGATTAAGAGTTTCCTGCTGCACTGACTGAGTTATCCATAACTTGTGTGTTAAGAAATAATTTCCAACTCGGATTCCTGGCAATCGAAAGCTGGCAGGGTAGCATGAGTGGCAGGTACTTCCGTCCACCTTGTGATGAGATCTCCCGGTTTTATTTCACATGTAAAGGAGTGGATCAGAGCTTTTGCTCCTTGCAAATAATCCCTTTTGAAAACAGAGGGGGGCCCATGTGAACCCCCTCCATCTGCTTAGCGCAGCTGTCCTAGTTGACCATGCTGAAATGAAAAGGAGCACCCTGTGTGTGTGTGTGTGTGTGTGTGTTTTCACACCACCATGCCAAAAGCCCCTGAAATCTTGTTGGGTGGGGCTGCTTTCCAGGACACTCCTAAAATATGGAGTCTGCTGCTGTTTTTCTATTCCAGCCACATACAGGGAGGGCAGAATGAGAGGAGGCAGAAGTTTAATCTGGGTCCCTCTGATTGATGATAAAAACCGTAGTCCCATTACGGAAATGGCTTTTGGCTAATACGCTATTCCCTGGCTTTGCTTTTAGTTCAATGGAAGCTGCTTTCCTTTTTGATGCCTGTACTATTAAAGGAAAGCAGCTGATGGGAACAGCTGCTGACCACCCCTTTTCGGTCCGTGGCTTAGCAGGCTATCTACGGAACAGAATGAAAGTGCTTTATTAACATCAAGGGTTGTGTGTGTGTGTGTGTGTGTGTGTGTGTGTGTGTGTGTGTGTGTGTTGTTTGTAAAAAGAGAGGAAAATCCCCATTAGTCTCTCTCCCCTAGAGAATAGCCTTACCAGAAAGTGAAAAGAAAAACAAGGGAAGACAACATCCTACACCAAAGCATTAAGTCCTCTTTTACAAAGTTTCTTCATATTTTGGGAAGGTTGCATTGATCTGCAGAATGCAAACTTAGCAGCTGGTTCTTGGTGCAGTGAAATATTTACTGGAATATCTATACAGCCACCCAAAGAAAGACTTGAGTGCTTTTGCCTTGATAGGAAGTAGTAGAGGAAGAAGAAACTTAGAGGACGTTGAGGACTGCTTGCTTGGAGGCCTCCAGATAAGCCACTTTTATAGTAGAATCCCCTTTTCTAGAGAGTTCAAAATGGTGGTTGAGGTGGGGTTACTCTGGCACAGGAATGTGGAGGAAGGACAAAAGCGCTCATTCTCGCTGAACTCTTTTGGGTGAGTGGGGGATTTGTTGTTGTTGTTTAGTCGTTTAGTCGTGTCCGACTCTTCGTGACCCCATGGACCAGAGCACGCCAGGCACTCCTGTCTTGCTAGGCTCTAAACAGCTGGTACTGTGTCCATGTGAATGGCTTGCTGACAACGTGAAGCTTTAGGGGTGACACAGCCAGCTATTTTTTTTTTATAGCAAGAGTCAAGTAAGTTAAAAGTTAATTTCCATTCAGCTTTTTCTCCTTTCATGGCTTTTTTAAAGTGTCAAACAAAACCCTGAACTCAGGGCTTTTCTTTTTCCAAATTCTTCTGTGCCAGCTTTATTGGAGGGGGGTGGGAAACATGCCAGCTTCACACAGAGCTGTGTAAAAACATCAGATTTCTAGGTGCTATAGCATGCCATTTCTAGAAGCAATTTCCAGACTGTACTCCTTGCAACTGGCATGTTCACGAAAACATTTTGCTGGTTGTTTCACAAAACCTAAAATGTGAAATAGATGTACCCCCTTTTAGCTTGGACAGGCTTGCTTTGTTGTCTAGTGCCAGTCAGGAGGTTCATATTGCATCTTGATGAGAGTGCTCTTTGAAAGCCTCATCTATCTTAAAAATGTGTGTGTGTGTGCTGACTTCCTTGGAAACACAATATTCAAAACCACATTGCAGAAATAATGGTAAAATCTGCTTGTGACAGCTACCAAAGCAGCCACGTGTATGTTCTGGAAACAACATGGGCAGGTTTCCTGCAGTCAAGGGGAACTTGTCTTTTGACACACAAGATTTGTACTGGGGATGGTTTGCCATTGCCAACCTCATCCTCTCCAGGTGTTTCTATTTCATGCTGTCTGGGGTCGATTGGAGCTGTAGTCTGAAGCATCCCGAGGGTGCTGGGTTGAGGAAGCCTGGCTCTAGGGGTGGAGCACTTTTAAAAAGACTGGACTGAGTCAAAGTATTTCAGGGTCATTAATAAAAGCCCTAGTAGGAAGCGGAAGGGGTGCCTTCCCAGGCATCTGGAACAGAGGAAATGGTTCTGAGCCTTGGTGGCATGAGGAAACAATAGCATTTCCAGCTGTAGCTCTGTCAAAAGCTTCTCCCTATGGGCTTAAAACTGCAGCTGCATTAAATGAAAAAACATATTTCTTTTAACAATAAGCCCTTGTTGGGGGAGGGGGGTGTCTTGCGTGGGGATTCTGGTCTGTCCTTGCATGTAGTGAAAACTCCTGGTTTTGAAGAGTTTCATGTGCTCAGAAAAAGTCCGCAAGTTTTCACCAGGGGCTCTGCACTTAAATAAATAAATAAAATTTCCCAGCAAGAATAGTAAATTGTGGCAGGAATAAAAAATGCAAACTGAGCTAACTTGCAAAATCCTGATTCATGGTCATAGGGGCGGCATAAGGACCTATCCTTGGAGAGGGTCACCTGTCCTCTTCAAGCAGGCCTCCTGCTGATTAATATTCTACAGCAGGCATCCCCAGACTTCGGCCCTCCAGATGTTTTGGACTATAATTCCCATCATCCCTGGCCACTGGTCCTGTTAGCTAGGGATCATGGGAGTTGTAGGCCAAAACATCTGGAGGGCCGCAGTTTGGGGATGCCTTTTCTACAGTCTTAAATGTGTCTGTGGGAAGGTGGGTTATTGTTTTGCTCTTTTGGTTTAACTTTTTACTTGTGTTTTATATTGTATTTTATTCTGTGAACTGTCCTTGAGATCTTTTGATGAAGGGTGGTATATAATTTTTTAATAATAATAATATACACACACATTTATACATTACAAGCTTCTCAGCATCAGGTTTAAACTGTTTTATCTTACCTGGCATTTTAATGTCTATTTTGTTTGCCTTATATTTTGAAGTTCTGTTACTGCCTTGTTTTGCTAAGTCATTGTGAATATTGATGATGTTGGACTACAGCTCCCATCATCCCTGACCATTGGCAGTGCTGGCTGCAGCTAATGGGAGTTTTTCTGGTCCAGCAACATTTGACTGGTCACAGATTAGCCAAGCCTTGCTTTGCTGTTTGATTGAATTTATATCTGGCATGAATGTTTTTATTCGTGCCGCTTGTGCACTGCCCTGGAATTCATTTTGACGAAGTTTGGTCCACAAACAAACAAACAAACAAACAACGGGCCTTAAGGCTGTCCTCAAACCCTGTAGATCAGGCATCCCCAAACTTCGGCCCTCCAGATGTTTTGGACTACAATTCCCATCTGCCCTGACCACTGGTCCTGTTAGCTATGGATCATGGGAGTTGTAGGCCAAAACATCTGGAGGGCCGCAGTTTGGGGATGCCTGCTGTAGATCTCACATAGGTTTGCATCCAAGTTGGCTCAAAGTTAAAGGCACTTAGGACCATGGGAAGCCAATTTTACTGAATTAGGCCAATCTAGCTCAGTATTGTTTACACCAGGCATCCCCAAACTCAGCCCTCCAGATGTTTTGGGACTACAACTCCCATGATCCCTAGCTAACAGGACCAGTGGTCAGGGATGATGGGAATTGTAGTCCCAAAACATCTAGAGGGCCGAGTTTGGGGATGCCTGGTTTACACCGATTGGCAGTGGCTCTCCAGGGTTTTAGACCAGTAGTCTTTCCCAAATCTACCCGGAGATGCTGTTGAGGATTGAACCTGAGACCTTCTGCATGCAAAGCCGATGCTCTACCACTGAGCTACAGCCCTAACCTCTCAGTCTTCCTAGACTTCAAGTGTTACTCCACATACTTTCTTCAATCATAAAGAGGGATAGAAACCTCCTTGAACGTAAGTTGGAAGCTGACATTGTCATGAAGATGAAATCTGCACCTGACCCCGTGTTCTGCACTCCTGCAGAACTGAAACACACAATTACAGTTTGTGCCGTTTGTAAATTTTAAAGTAAAACACATGGCAAACTAAGACCCATAGGACTTGGGACTCTCAAAGGGCCATCTCCTTCCTCCCTGTTGCTGATCCAAAAGGCAGAAGCAAATAGTAATGTTGAGCTGGAAGGATAATCAGATTAATTTTCCCACTTAGTTTTGCTTACAAACATTACAGAAGAAGCATGGGAGCCCCTGAATGATAGGCATGGTGAACAGTTGCTGATAAACAACTTTCCAACCCCTAACCCCTCAATAGATAGTGTTCTCGAAGCCACCAACACAAGTCTGACCAAACTGCGGGAGGCAGTGGAAGACAGGAGTGCCTGGCGTGCTCTGGTCCATGGGGTCACGAAGAGTCGGACACGACTAAACAACTAAGCAACAACAACAAGCCCTCAATATGTGTTTTATTTCTTAAAGGCTTTTTCTGCAATGAAGCTCTTTCAGTTGTGGGTATGGCTTCATCCAAGCATGTCTTAATTCCATAGCTGGAGGACTTGCCTGCAGAGACACCAAGTTTCTGCTTGTTGATAGGCCTGCTGCAAACAAGCAAACCTTGCAAAGCAAGCCTCTTTTGTTGAGCACCCCTTAACCTCTGGGAGCCCTTTGTTTTGTTGCCATACAAGTACCTGCATTGTACAGCAGAAGCTCTTTAGTGCTGGAGGACTGTCAAGGTGGATTAAGGTTTTCGGCCAGCCAGCCAGCCTGCCTCCATCTCCGTCTCCTTGAGAGGTGAGTGCATCCACTTGCATTCAAGGTGTTTGCTAATGGTGCTCTTTGTACTCATATTTGGCTGTTATTGTGCCGGCTGGCAGGCCTGTCAACAAGTCCCTAATTCTCTCCAAGGTGCTGCCAATAGACTAGAGGAGGAAGCATCTCCCTCTTTTGGGTAGCTGCTGTCAAATGCTTAGAAAGGACTGCTCTCTGAGGGTCTTCATTCTTAGTTTGCCCTGCTGGAGGGATAGGTCCGTCAGCAGGTATTACCTGTGATAGCTCAATGGAGCCTTCATATGCAAGAAAGTAGGCCACAGTGCACCAGGTTTTTTGGGGGAGCGGGGACACCAGTGGGAGGAGAGGGCTACTGTCCTTTCACTCTGTTTATTTCATGGACTGGCTGGATTCAGATGACTGGTGGAAGGAACCAGATGGTGGACCCCCAAGGGAAGAAGACTCAGAAGCAGGGTGTTGGTGGCGAGACGACAATGAGTGGACAGAAGGAGACGAAGGAACAGACTGAGCAGAGAAGGAGGTGTTGGAAACTGAAGAGGCAACAGGGTTCAGTGAGCAGGAAGAGTCTGTGGCAGAGAGCAGCCCAGAAGCAGAGGCTGGAGAGGAGAGAGAGAGTGTGTGTAAGAAACAGAGATGAGGCCAACTGCTGACAAGTTCAGGGAGTCTCCTCCTCCTGCTGCGGCCAGTTTCTCTCCCCCCTGGTCTCCAGAACACGCTCAAAAATGAAAAGAGCAGAGGACAGATGGGTTGTGTGCAGACGCAGTCTCTGTTTGCTTGGAACAAACACCAGAGAGGAGGGGATTTAGGCAGCTGTGGGAAAGCGGGGGCCTTCAGTCCTCGCAACTGTTGCACTAGGGCAAGACCTGGGAAGAGTTGCTGAGATCACTAGACTTGAACTCTATTGTTTCCTTTGAATAAAGAGCTAACTTCACTGACACGTGCATTTTTTAATTGATGGTGTACACCTTACTCTGCCTCTGGACAGTTTGTGGGCTTTCTGGGAGCAATTTAGGAACGTACTGTGCCGCCATATCCTGAGGCAGGCGAGTAGTCCATCTAGGTTGGCATCATCTGCACTCTGATGGGCAGCGGCTCTGCAAGGTGGGGGCTTCTCTCAGTTCTTCCTGGAGATGTCGGGGATTGAACCTGGGACCTTCTGCATGCAAGACACATGCTCTGCCGCTGAGCTTACGGGTACCAGACCTGTGAGAGAGCAGCGGAACACAGTCAAGGAGAGGAGGCGGCGGGAGCATTGCTGAGCGCCTCTCTGGCTCCCCCTAGTGTCCCACCACCACAATGTGGATATAGGAAGCTGCCTCCATACCGAGTCAGACTGTTGGTCCATCTAATTCTGTACTGTCTACACTGCATGCATCAGCTCTGCAGGGTTTCAGACAAGGAACTCTGCCAGCCGTACCAGGAGATGCTACTGCTCTTCTTCAGCTTGCTGACTGTTGTGAGGAATTGGATGGTGGCCTGGGTAAACCATTGATCCGCTCCAGCAGGACTGGTCCTATGTTCTTATGAAAGAGTTTCATTCTCTGCTGTTATCTCTAGAATGTGGTGCTGATAGCACCAAGGTTGCAGGTTCAGTCCCCGTATGGGACAGCTGCATATTCCTGCATTGCAGGGGGTTGGACTAGAATCTAGATGATCCTTGTGGTCTCGTCCATGAAATGCCTTTCAGCAAGGGCATTTAAGTTCTAAAATAATGTGATATTTGAGGGTGTATCGGCAGCAACAAAAGCAGCTCAAGACCCAGCCGGGTGGTTAACTTAGTATAACTTGATAGTTTTCCATTTTCCCCGCAAGTGCCATGAATGATAACTGATTATTACTGCTTGGAAATTGCAAGTCCTGCTTCTAGTATAATGAGCTTGGCATGTTACCATCTTAACTGCTTCCTGCCTTTTTATAAGATCTTAATAGTTTAGTCGTATAAAAAGGTAAGAGTCTTTATGCTTTCCAAAATAACAAAGGAGACATTCTCTTAAGCTGATATTCGCTTTGGCAAACAGAGTTTAAAAAATGCTAATGGAATATCCTTCCCTCCCTGTCTTTTTGTCAAACAGAGGAAATTGGGAGTTTATATATAAAGAATCATTAATTGGGCGTCTGGGAATCTTCAGCTCTAGAAATGAGTTGAAACAAAACAAAACGCTTGGCCTTGAATGCCTTTCCGTCTCTTGATTAACAAGAAGAAGTCTCAGCATTCAGACAGACTTCATTAAACCATTTTATCTCCCAATGCATTAGTGAGCAGACAGATAGAGTGGGAAGAACCATCACTTTTTCCAAGAGTCTGAAGCATTTTTTTTAATCAGCAGTAAACTTCTCACCTCTGTCTCCTTGGGCGAAATGTTCTGTTTCATTTTGACAGACTAGAATCTCTGGCAACTCCCCCTTAGTCCTTTGTGGGGCTAGCTGTGTAGATCGGTACCAATATTCTGGGAAATAGGTGGATAATTAATTGGGTTCCTTAAAAGCCACACTCAAGCTGACATGGCACTTAACTCCCTCTTGATGTGTGTGTAGGTTTTAGCATTGATCAGCAAACATTCTTTTTTGTTGGCATTAATTTAGGGTTTCATGCTCTATACTAAAGAAGAATGGAGCCCACGTTTCCACAGTTCAGCACATTTTAAGTCTTCTATACTATGATACTAGAAATACTGTTTTGAAGATGGAATTGGTGTGCACTAGTTGTATTAAGTTACATGGCATTTTTGTTTTTTGTTTTGAATGGATTTTATTAACGTTTTTTAAAATACACATGTTAGTATCCAATATCTTTCTATCAAAGATAAAAACACTAATCTAAATAAAAACACAAACCGAAAGGAATGAAAGAGAGGGAAAGAAAGAAAGAAAGAAAGAGGAAAGGAAAATAAGAGAATTTCTTCTTCTGTCAGCTGTACATAGAAAATTGTTCAAAGCATCCACACGCCAAGATTAACACCCCAAAATTCCACTTTCTAGAAACCAATTCTTTAATCTTCAAATCCAGATACCATAAGTTCATTTACTTTTTCAAGCAAAAAGTCTAAGGAGTTTCCAATAGACAATTTTTTTTCTCAGTGCATGCCATTTTCGGCTGCCCAAGGTTACAAGATGCCATGGAAATTTTCACCTGAACTGCTGATTGCCTCCAGAGGGAAACAGAATATACGGTATTTTTGGGGGGGGGAAGAGGCATTTTTATATCTTGGTTATAATAAACACTCTTCTGTAAGCACTAACCTCATTTAAAGTGAAAAATATACTTGAGAATCTTTTAGGGTCTATTATATACTGAATTGAGTATATAATATCTATACACTATACTCTATCAAACACACAGAGTTCTTTAAGGCAAGAGATCCCCCATAGTTCTAACTTGGGACATTTCAGCCTGCCTTGCTGCCTCCAGGCAGCTGAACAATAGCCTAACATATTTTGAGGCAAAGTGGAGAAATTCCAGTGTGGAGGCATACTGTTTAGACCTTCCCATCCTCCTGGCGGCTAGCCTGGTTTGGGGACTCCCTGGCCAGCCTTGGCTCAGGGATGCGGCCTTCCCAGAAGTGCCTGATGTTTGCAGGCATTAAAGTCCATAACCCAGACTGCATGGAGCAGAGGGCAGCTCTTTAGGAAGCTCCCCTCTCATCATGCCTCCGAGTGATGGCTTTGGTTTTCCGTGGACCTCTTTGCATCTCATCATAGCTAAGCTTTCTATTCCCAGTAGCTTGCATGAGGTGATGCTAATAGCTTCACAGTTGCTTAGCATCGCAGTGGAGCATCGCTGCCCCTGATCTTTGTGGAGAAGCCAAGGGAATGAGGGAGATTTGATGAGTACAGGCGGTGCAGGGTAAGCGAAGCAATGGAGACATGAACTGTTTTGCAAGAGGAATCAAGTGTTTTGTTTTGAGGAGAGAAGTGGCTTGATGCAAAGGGGGAAGAGGGTGGCAGTTCACCCTGGAGAGGGCAAGAATGTGGGAAGAGAAACAGTGGGCACGATAAGTGGTGGGTTTGGAATATGGGAAAGGAAGACAAAAAAAGATGGCACTGCACAGACCTGGAAAAAGGGGACAAACTGAAAGGTTGTATTCGGTTTGTTTATTTAAAGTTAAGTTAAAGTGAAATTAAACGAGTAGATGGTGCCAGGCATTATCCATTGCTTTCCTGAGTTTATAGAATTGTAGAGTTGGAAGGAACCCCAAGGGTCATCTAGTCCAACCCCCAGCAATACAGGAATCTCAACTAAGGCATCCATTACAATTGGCCAACCAACCTCTGCTTAAAGTGCTTCAAGGAAAGAGTCCATCCCACTGTCGAGAAGCTCATACTGTCGGAATCGCCTTTCTTGTAATTTGAATCCATTGATTTGGGTGCTAGCCTCCAGAGCAGGAGAAAGCAAGCTTGCTCCATCTTTCACGTGGCAGCCCTTCAGGTACTTGAAGATGGCTGTCATATGTCCTCTCAGTCTCTACTTATCCAGGTTAAGCATACCCAGCTCTCTCAACTGTTCCTCATAAGGCTTGGTTTCCAGACCCTTGATCATCATGGTTACCCTCCTCTGCACACGTTCCAGCTTGTCAACATCCTTCTTAAATTGTGGTGCCCAGAAGTGGACACAGCACTGTCCTTATAGCAATGCATGAACTTCTGAGGTATAAGTGTAATAGGAATCTGGTTTAGGATAGGGGAAGCCTATGGAGTCTCTGGTCGGTCTTGAGGTCCTGGGCAGTTGCCTGACTACCCTGCAAACACTTATGGGCTTTTGCCTTCACAGATGCAAAAATAAATAGGGGGGGGGGGCTTTAGGATGATTATGCCTCATTTGAGTTGAAACAGATAGCTGCTGCTGAGCATCACCCTTTTAAGCTTGGTTGGATGTCTTGGTTTTGGACTGCGTGGGGTCCTTACCCTTGTTGCTCTGCAAAGAAAGGAAGCCAAGACAGCATCTTTACTTCCAGCACAATGACATAAACTCCCAAGAAGTACCCAAGATAGTCTTTCCTAAATCGTTTCAGGATTTCCCTTTCCCAGGTTACCGTTTATGCCACGCACACTTGCCCTGCCTGCCAGTTTGGTACACCATCAGAGACGTCCGCTTAAAAGATGCAGCATAATACAACATTAATGAACACATCTTGTGAATCCTTTCAGTTAGCGATGCTGACGTAGCACAGCAGTTAATATGCCATTACAGAATAGTGCTCCGCGTTTTCTGGTAGCGCTGAAATATTCTTGCAACTTTCCCTTAGTGTTGGGTGTCCAGGACACTTTCCAAAAGATACCCACCCACTTGGTGAATGGATCCCCATATCCCTTTGCTGGAATAAGTGCTCAAGTTGCAACAGTTCAAAGCCCAGCAGCTTGATCTGGCCAATGCCATATATCTTATAGCATTGTTTTCTCATAGTGGCCAACCAGATGCCCATGGAAATCCTGCGAGCAGGACCTGAGTGGATCTGCACTCTCCCCCGTTGTGATTCCCAGCTGTACTGCCTCCAATGGTGGAGGGAGAACATTGCTTCACCCACTCCCCAGCAGAAATCGATTTTGTCAGGTGAAGTCAAGACATTGTGTGCTTTCTCCTGTGTGGTTTTAAGCCAGGCTTCCTCAACCTTAGCCCTCCAGAAGTTTTGGGACTACAACTCCCATGATCCCTAGCTAGCATGACCCACTGGGTCAGGGATGATGGGAATTGTAGTCTCAAAACATCTGGAGGGCCGAGGTTGAGGGTGCCTGTTTTAAGCACTGGAATGGGCTCACAGGAAATGCATGGCCTATAGACCCCATGGGCCCCCTGCCCTGCCTAACTGATCGTGTGTGGGTTGTGCAGTTTGTGCATCTGGATTTCCTCCTGTTGAGTCAAGGCTGCTCCCGGAGATGTTTGCTGTTGTTCCTGGCTGTGTGGTGTAAACAGTCCATATCTTTGGAGTTGGTTATTAAACGTCTCCCCTTCAGAAACTTCATGGTGGTGGGATTCTGCAAACTTTAGCGCCTTGTTAAGACTAAACACAAATGGCACCGCTTGTGGGGAGGAGATCAGTGGATTTGACCATTTGCTCTCACCCCATGGTAACCATAACAAGCCCTTCCCCAAGTGTTGCTGTTGACTAGGATCTACATATACGAAACAGAAAGTTTCTCTGTGTGTGGATTTTCATGGCGACCACAGCACCTGTGTTTCATGCCCTGAGCCTGTGGCTGTTGAGTTTGCAACGCAGAACTATGTGTTGAATCTTGGGCATAGCCTGACCTTTAAACCATTTTTTGAACACCCACCTGGTATGTTCATTGAAGAAACAAGAAGCCATGGAGGGAGCTTCTGCAGTACCTCTGGGGGGACTCGCTGCATTACCAAAGCCTTTCCAGGGACCCAGCCTGAATCTGCTGCAGTTGAAGCGCATGGACATTAGTCTTTTTCTGGACTTGCCTCTGTGTGAGAGGGTTTTGGAGATTGGGGAGTTAGTTTCCCTCATCTGCAATTCTTTTCTGTAAGCTTAATGGAAACTGGCCCAGTTTCTTCCCTTTGGGTACATGCTGCCACTCCATCCTTTATCATATTTATTGCATTCTTCAGCATCCTCTCCTACAAAGATGCACAAGAACCATCAAGAGGAGCTAAATGGTCTTGGTTACAGAGCCTTACCAGCTCTTCTCCATTAGAGCTTCCTCCCTACCCCAGCCTGCTTTAATAGCTTCAGAGATGAGAATATTTTGGCAGGTTTTCTCATATTTGCACTGCCTTGGCTCGGAGGCACTTAAATCCTCTCGTCTGCATAGCCTTTAAATGTAGAGGCACCCAAACAATTGTCGAAGGGTCCTTTGCATGCAGAAGTTTCCGTCCCTGGTGGCATCTCCAGATATGGCCAGGGGAGATCCTGGTCTCCAACCCTGACAACCCTGAGCTGGATGGAGGCAGCTTCTGAAATCTAGCCGTCTCCTGTCCATGCTAGTACCACATCTTGAAAGTGCGCTAATCTCTGTGGCACATGTAGTGTCTAAAGGCAGAACTTAGGAAATAACCGATCAGCTGGGCAAATGGGTTTATCACATCAGTTTCACCCGAGGAGGTATAGAAATGATGGGTGGAGTTCTGGCTATAAATGAATCTCCTAGTTCGAAAAATGGCTTTGGTCCTGTTGCGCTGAATGGAGTGGCTTAGTTAACTCTTGGGCTGCTGGTGAGGAGGTAATGGAGGGCGAGGACTGGGGGAAGCTTTCCTTCCAATGTAAGTAACAGTGGCTTAAAAAAAAAGAGGTTATTGACATGAGCTGAGTCATCTGAGGACAGAAACCTGCTGCAGGCTCTCCTCTATGGAAGGGATAAATGGGCCTTGCTGCGATTTTGAAGGATATACCTCACTCATTATGTAAAGAGTAATCTCCATACGGGAGGTTGGAATTCAGTAGGCGGACAAGATGCTGGAGCTCCCCCCCCCCCCCGCTTGCCCTTTGCTCTTGAAATAGACTGAACTTTAATGACCTGGGTTTTTTCTTTTTTTAGGTTGGGGAGAGGGATTATTTTATTAAAATAATGAAATTCCCCACCTCGTCCACAGTGTTTTCAGGTGGCCTTCCCCCCCCAAATAAAAATGCCACCGCATCTCAAAAGCACCTTTTTCACTTTTAACGCACCAACCAACTCCATGATCTAGTCTCAAAATACTGTCGCAGAAGGTTTTTCCACTTCTTCCAAATGGGGGAAAAAAGATGCTCATCCTTTTATTAGAGAGCCATTTGAATCTCTGTACTGGGTTCACATGGAAGTTAGTCCTGGCCTGACTTCTCTGTGAGCTGTTGACTGCAATGCCCGCTGTTGTAAGCTACCTTGGTGGCAGCTTTCAAAATTCACCAGCTGCACTATCGGCCACTTGCAAACAAGTGAAGATGCCTGGGCAGCAAGATGGCGCCTGAGAGCTCTACCATCTGGAGATGTGTGCCTGGGGATCCTTGGATCTGGGCTGTTTTCACACACTAGCAACACATCCTGTAGAATTCTATCCATGATATTTTATCTGCGCAATCAGAACAAATTTCAAGAACCAAAACGTATCCACCCGGCCCCAAAATGGCAACTAGGCATGCTGTTTTGGCAACTGTAACTCTGGTTCTAGGAGCCATTTGGCGCCTAGCTTACATATCAGAATTTCTAACCCTGCTTGGAAGTAACTTGATTGTAAAGTAAAGCATAAATTATTGTAATAAATAAAACGAACTGTTGCTTCTCTGGAATATTTGCTTTCATGGGATAGGAGCAAGAGTAGGGAGTTCGTGGCTATATTTATTGGTGTGGGACTGCAGATCACATACCCCATCATTTCCAATTAAAAAATTAGAGCAGCAGCTCTCGAAGAGACCCCAACCAGTCAGAATGAAGATAGAATTATTAGTATCCGGCAGCCTCCATATGTTTGCAGAGAAGCCTGAAGTGTGTTCTCTGCAATGATAGGTGATGGCTTTCTGTGCCGCCATCTCCTCTGCCTTTCCCGCATAATTCCTGAGAACCTAATTCCTTATTCAGATAGTCTTACTTGAGCCCTCATAGATGGCAGTTCTGGCAGCTTGATCAGTGTGTAAAATTCTGAATAGAGACTTTTTTTTGCCAGGTGATGCAGAGCTTGTATTTTTTTGTGTTGAGCAAATTTCATTTTGGTGTCTTGGCCCTTTCAGACAACAGCAACGAATTTAAATCAATATTTAAAATTCTATTTTCAATTATGATGCTTTTATACATATAAAAAAGACTGGTTTAAAGCAAAATCTGAACTCAATACGCCTGTTTCATCTCTCAGCTAAATTTGCAGCGCTCTCTCAAAGACATGCAGTTGAAAGCCACTTTCATATATAATGGAAGAGCCATGCAGTGGCGGCAGCAGCGAATGGTCCTTAAATAGCTGGATGTTATGAAGATGGCACAGTGGAGCTTTGGGGCCTGATATTGGGAGCCAAGGGTTGTCAAGCCAGCACAGAGGTTGGGGGATCTACTCTGGCTCTAGACATTGCACTCCTGTCTCTCACCAGAATAATCTAGTAAACACATTCACGTGGTTGCACACTCCCACATGGCTGCCCAGATAGGCAAGCACCATGGGTTTTCTACCCCACAGACAAACGCTTGCCTCTTTTATTTTGTGCTTTTGGAAAATTCTGGCACTTTAGTCCAATGCATGCATATATATATTTCTTGATCAGAGTGGTGTAATCAGGCAGCATTTTGCCTGCACCAGGTTTTCATTTTGCAGTTAAATGGTCTTGCTTAGTGTCCTTGCACATGTTCCGAGCGAAAGGAACAGAAACCAGTGCTTGTCAGCCTTTCTCCCTTCTTGTGTATAAGTGGACAGAATGTGGCAGAAAAGCCAAATTGCTGCAGAAAATGGTTAACTCATGTAAGTAGGACAAAGGCATGATTTGATCATCAGCCACGTTGTGTCAGAACAACCATTGCCAACATCACGCCCTCCAGCTGTTTTGGACTACAACTCCCATAAACCTTAGCCAGATGGTAGTTGTAGTCCAAAACAGCTGGAGCGCACCAGTTTGGCAAATGACTTAGTCTGTTGAGTCTTTTCCACTGTACTTTTCAGACTGATTACGTTGGTAGAGAGAGTGGCTTGTCCGAAACCTCCCAATCAACTTCACTGTGACAGACAAAAATTTCTAACAGCTCCTCTCCTTTTCTTTTCCAGTTTTTTTAGTCCGCAAAGTGTGAACCATGGCTGACTTTGACCACAACCTGAGTCTGGCGGACGCCCTGACGGAGCCGCAGCCGCAGATCGAGGAGGAAGTGAAGCGGGATTTCATTGCCACCCTGGAGGCGGAGAAATTTGACGACAAGGTTGGGGAAACAGTTGGCAAAACAAACTATGTCCCTCTTCTCGACGACGACGACCCGAAGCCTGGGAACCAGGAAGTGAAAACCAAACCCCATACTGACAATGTCCCTGCGGAGTGTAAGTGAAGTTTGACTGTGAATGCTTTGTCAACGGTGCAATGTCTTCCAACACTGCCACACCCCCTGGGAAGGGCACAGCACTTTTGCTGTAGCATCCTCTGAGGGTGGGTGGGGGTGCTTTTCTTGCCCTTTCTTCCGCTGCTCAGGAAAGCAAGGGTGAGGCGATGAGTGGGCAGGTGTGTTGTTGGCAATGTCTTTGCTTGGTCTGACTGTGGTACCTTCTGTGTGTGTGCCGCGTATTGCTAAATGCTGCAAGGCAGGACGAGGAGAGTAGAGGAGAGATGGGATTTGTCAAGACAAAGGTTAATGCCCTCAAGCCCAGAACCCCTGCAACTGTCACTATATCCTGTTCAGGTGAGGGTAAACTTGGCCCTCCAGTTGTTTTGGGACTACAACTCCCATGATCCCTAGCTAACAGGACCAGTGGTCAGGAATGATGGGAACTATAGTCTCAAAACACCCGGAGGGTCAAGTTTGCCTATGCCTGGCCATGAGTATGATGTCGGCAAAAAACGTGTGGATTTTTTGTTTATCCAGTGGGAATGGTGAGTTACTGGGCAGAACCCAGTTTCCTGGAAAGTTTGGGGGATTCTGGGGTCGAGGTTGCTTTGGAGTCATCCTTTACTGCATTTATATCCCAGCTTTTTCTCCAAGGAGCTCAAAGGGGCATACATGCTTCTCCCCACTCCTCATTTAATCCCCACAACAGCCCTGTGAGGTAGGTGCGGCTGAGGGGCAGTGACACCCATTGAGGCCACCCATTGAGCTTCATGGCTGAGAGGTCCTCGTCCATCAACACATCTGTTGTTGTTGTTGTTGTTTAGTCGTTTAGTCGTGTCCGACTCTTCGTGACCCCATGGACCAGAGCACGCCAGGCACTCCTGTCTTCCACTGCCTTCCACTCCTGTCTTCCACATCTGTTGTCTTCTACTTATTATTATTATTTATTAATTAAATTTGTATACCACTCTTCATCTGTAGATCTCAGTGCGGTTCACAACATAAAATTACAAAATGATGGATGAAGTGGTTGCTCCCTTCATAATATTACCTTCACACACCCTTATTATGCATCACAACACATTCTTTGAAAGGAAGCAGTAGCATTTTCTTCCATTGCATCATCTCCCTTCTCAGGCCTTGCCTCGCTGTCCCCTCCCCTTTCTCCTTCCTCCCAGTACCCCAGCTGGTGCCATCCAAGGTCTGTTTCCTCTCTCCGCTCGTTGCATGAAATTCTTTGGGCACCCTCCTGTCATTGCCTGTTGTCTGGACTGTCACTGTTTCCTGTCTGGCTTCCGCTCTCCAGTCAATTGAGGATGCTTTTGCTGAACTCTTTTCTTTCCGTGGCTCCGCATGTGTGCGCCCTGTGCTTACCATGCCTTTTATGTCCTTAAACTGAGACCACAGCATGCTTTACACCAGCCCTCCCACCCCTGGTGCCCTCCAGGTGTTCTGGACTACAACTCCCACCGGCTCCAGCCAGCATGGGGTGGTTGGCAGGAGTTATAGTCCAAAATATCTGGGGGGCGCCAGGTTGAAGAAGGCTAGAATCATAGAGTTGTAGCATTGAAAGGGACCACAAGGGTCAGCTAGCCCAGCCCCATGATGCTTTGCTCCATTCCATGCAAGTTTATAAACTTAAGCTCATAAATCCTTTGCCCACCCTTTCCCCTCTTTCCTAAGTTGAGTACAGTAAATAATAATTCCTAACTTCCCCGTCTCCTGTTTCTTCCCTCTTTTTCGGCTTACGCAATAATGCTCAAGGCCCTGTCTTTAGAGAACCCTTATTTATATAACCTTTCTTTAAAAGTAAACATACATCTTGTGTCAGGATGTATAACTTGTCTCTTCTGGTGAGCCTAGCCATGTCTCGCCCGAGAGCGCCTGAATTGTGTTGCCCGTGAGGGAAAATACCTAATATTAGCTTCCAAAACCAAAACAGGTTGGTGAGCCCTTGGGGAAGGCGGCCGGGGGAGGGGGGCTCGGAGTGGGGAGAGGGCAGTGGGGAACTTCAAGGGAAGTGAAATATTGCAGGCTCCATAGCAAAGCTCTTGCCTTGATCTCTTTCTGAAGGGAACTCCGGTGTTTGCAGTGTAGATTTTGTTTGCACTGTCTCCCTGCTTGTGTCTGACAGGTGAGAATCTAACCAGCTTACTGGGCCCAAACCGAAAGGTTTGCCATTGCGCAGAGTAAGTGGTACAAGGTGGAGGGCCTCAGGTGAGAGAGGCTCACAATTGCGTCTAAAGATTTTGCAAGCTGCTAGGAACTGTCGTCAGCTGAAACGCATATTCAGGGTGCGAAAGCTGGACTGCATTTCTGCATGCCCATTTTGGGCTGCTGTGGGAGGCGCAACAAGGCAGATGTGGCTGCTTACAATGCCAGCTTTTTATGTAGCACTTGAGACATCTTCAGGTATGTACCCTGCAGTTCTTACAACAACCCTACAAGGTAGGCCAGTGGTATGATCCCCTTGTTAAACAGACTGGTGGTGATGATGGCGGCGGCATGCCTAAGGCCAAGCTGTATGATCATGGCAGAGGGGAGGTCTGAGCTGGGGGTTTCCTGGTTCACAGTTTCCTGGTCTCTGCAGTTGTTGTGGGACACTAACCAGGAGAGGCCAGTTCTTGTTAGTTCTTAGGCTACATGATTTGCCTGTGTCCCCAACATGGGATAGTGGAATGGGCTGCAGAGAGAAAATAAATGTGAACCGAATGAAATGAGTTAGTAGAGTATATAGTATATTTTACGGAGTAGCTGAACCCAGTCAATGCATTCCAAATGTATTGCGTGTCTGTCCTAGTAATGGGCAGATGGGCTGATATGCACCTACTTATTATCTACGGACATGCTTGGGGTTTCTCTAATGCTTAAGTTGCAGTCTTTGTGCCTATGACAATTGGAAAAAAGTATTTTGAAAGGTACAGTCTTTCATGATCTTTAAACTGGTGGCTTCCTGACATTTTCTTCTTCTTTTCTCTCTCTCAGCCACCAGAGTAGTATCAGCAGGTATAAAGCAATAGGAGAAAATGTTACCTTTGAAAGGCTAAGGGGATAGCTTTTGGTTGATAAGATACCCCATTTTGAGACTTGGACAGACCAAAATAAGGTTTATCTGGTCCCTTGCTTGCTTCACTCTGGATTATTTTACTACTTGATACTGAACCCTTTAAGGGACGCGGGTGGCGCTGTGGGTTAAACCACAGAGCCTAGGGTTTGCCGATCAGAAGGTCGGCGGTTCGAATCCCCGCGACGGGGTGAGCTCCCATTGCTCTGTCCCTGCTCCTGCCAACCTAGCAGTTTGAAAGCACATCAAAGTACAAGTAGATAAATAGGTACCGTTCCAGCGGGAAGGTAAACAGTGTTTCCAGGTGCTGCTCTGGTTCGCCAGAAGAGGCTTAGTCATGCTGGCCACATGACCCGGAAGCTGTATGCTAGCTCCCTCGGCCAGTAAAGCAAGATGAGCGCCGCAACCCCAGAATCGTCCGCGACTGGACCTAACGGTCAGGGGTCCCTTTACCCTTTACCTTTACTGAACCCTTTAGTAGATTAATGCTGTCAGAGAAAAGAGGAGGAAGTGTGTTCATCTGAGGGATCTGGTGTGAAGGATCCTGGGTGGGTCAAGGGTTGGACTGGGGTGATCTCATTCTTTCTCGGCCTGCTGGTTCTAGAATTTTGGGAATACCTCTTGCGGTCCGCTCTCTTCCTTCTTACTAATTTCCTCCTTTCTTGAGGCAAAATGAGATCAGTCCTGGAGGAGAGGAAAATATTACATCCGTGGGTGTAGCTATTTAGCTAGGTACTTTTGCCTCTGGATCTTAATGAGACACCTCTGTTTCATCAGACTTACTGCTGGGTGGATCTTTGCGGAAATACCTGGTGTATGGACCTAATAGATGTTGAGATGTTACTTTTCAGGGGAGAAGGGGTTGCCACAGACACATTGCTTGGGGCCTGCATTCTTCCAGGTACCTGGCTGCCTTGTCTGGGAACGTAAACTTGTGTTAGAATATTCTTCATTGTGAATCAGATGGTCTGGGGTGGAGAACTCATAGCCTGCATGTGTGGCCCTCAAGCTGATTTAATGCGGCCCCCAGCACCGTCCAGCTCTCCAAATGCCACATGCCTTCTCTTAGTTATCAGGTCTGCTGCTGGCTTGGATGAGAAGGATCAGAGAAGGAAGTGAGAGAGATGACAATAAAGAGAGAAATGCAGGGGAAAGCTGAAATTTTTTGGGAGGGATTAGCAAGGTGAAAAAAGGGGTAGGGGAGAGGTAAAAAGAACCCAATTATCTTGCAGGGAGCCATGAGTTGTTGGAGCCCAGAAGTCAAGAAGGAAGTGCAGTGTGAACCTGGGAAGTAGGAGGGCTGGTCCTTGCAGGGGCTTACTCTAATGGAGGCTAGCAGGCATCTGTTTTCCTGTGTTTGGGGGCTGGAAGGGATCAGTTCTCTAGAAATAAGAGGTGTGTGGGAAAGAAAGAGAGAGAGAGAGTGAGAGTGTGTGTGTCTGTGGAATGGTTCTCTACACTGCTGGCTCTGATCCTGTAGGCTGGTTACCCCTGAAGGAATTTGGTCCACGACTCTCAAAAGGTGCCTTACCTGAACATAAGGAGGCCCTGCTGGATCAGGCCAATGGCCCCATCTAGCCCACCATCCAGTTCTCAGAGTAGCCAACCAGATGTCTGTGGGAAACCAGCAAGCAGGATCTGAGCACAGGAGCCCTCTCCTCTCTCCTCCTGTGGCTTCCAACAGTTAGCATTCAGAAGCAATGCTGGCACCAGCTGTGGACCAGTGCCCCATATTCGCTTTTGCATAAGAGTGAAGCAGTGTTGGCTTCTGGAGCCCATTTTAAGTCTGCAATCTTCTTGTGCCTTTGTGGAGATCTTGCAAGCTTAGTATTTTTTACTGATGTTGGGCTAAGTAGCTCATTCCGCGACATTGCCTAAGACTGCCCAATGATCTTGGAAGAGGCAGCACTTGAACTCAGCCGGCCATCGCAAGAGCCCAGCACTCTATTTCCAGCTCCATTCCAAGATGTATTGTCAGGATCCTTTAAAACTTGGAGCTGCATCTGGGCAAAGCAGGAACCAAGCAGAACCCCCCCCCCCCCCGGGCAGGAAGAGTACTTCTTTTGCATGCAGAAGCAACCCAGGTTCCATGTGTGACATCTCATCTTGAAGCATCTTTGATAACAAGTGAGGGGACGCTTCTGATCTGAGACCTTGGAGAACCACTTCCAGTTAGAGTTGATTCTTCTAACCAGATGGGCTGGTGGCCTAACTCCTATGAGGCAGCTACATGTAGAATCATAGAATTGTAGAGTTGCAAGGGTCCACAAGGGCCATCTAGCCTCAATGCCGGAATAATCCACTGCAAAGACACTTCCCTAACCATTTGTGCAGCCTGCAGTGGGACGATTGTGTTGTCCCGCTGTCTCGATCCTTAGCAAAGCAGGACTCTGGGGCATTTGAATATAGACTTTCTGCTGTTGGACCATGACCTGTGGGAAAAGAACTTGTGCAGGCGCCCCCTTCCATTTTCCTGCACGCAATCCTGGCGGGGCTGTAAACAACCCTTCAATCTCCACTCAGAAGGGGGTTGTGTCTAACTGAAATCCTTCAGCCAGATTAGACAAGGCTTACGGAGCGGTCAGATGGAGTCCCACCTGGACCCGCAGGGCTTGGGCTTGGAGAGGAGGGGCTGCCAAACCAAACAGAAACCAGCCAGGATTTCATCTTGCACAAAAGCGTTTGGGGGCCGCTGTGCATCTCTTCCCTTCCCCATTAACACATCATTGGGACGACATTATTTTTTCCCCTCCCACGGGGATAATAGCCAGCAAGTTGGTCTTTCCAAGTGGCTGAACGTCATAATTTGACATGTGCCGGCTAATCCTCTTACTCCATCCTTTATGTAATGCCAGGGGATTGCTTGGGGAGCAGGCGAAGCCTTATATCTCCCCCCCCCCTTCCTGGAAGCTGTGCTTGCTTTAACCTCAGAAAGTTTGGCCTTGGGTTGGTTCTTGATATGTGCTGCCCCTAACTTTTGACGGGGCAACAAGAGATTAACAGTCCGTCCCAATAAAGATGGCGTTTGAACTCTGCACTGACCAGATAAAGTAAGGCAGTTGTCGTGGAGGGATATCCAATTTATTGCATAAAATGATAAGGCTGTGCATGACGGGAGAAGGAATTGAAGAGAAGAAATTGCAAGCCGTAATATTTCTTCACCCCGCGACCCAACGAGAAGCAACTGGAGTTGCAGCTTCAGAAGCCAAACATTCCTTACTCTTAAGCAGGAATATTATCCTTTTCTTCCAACACAGACCCTTTTGTTAGGGTCTCATTTGTATAAATTTCCTTATTCCAAATTTCTGATCTAACTCGGCTTGAACATTTAAATTTCTCCAGTGCCCAGCAGAGGGTGCTGGTTATATTCTCTTGGTGAATGTATCCAAATCCCCATAGCAGAATGAGGACAACAGCTTCACAAGAGATTGGAAGAACTGAGCAGAAGTGCCTGAAATGTCTCCTTGCATCTCCTTTCCCCCGTCTCCGTGCAGTAATATGAATCTCATGCAGCCAACATTTATTTTTCCTCGCAGATTTTGGGGCTGGAAGTTTGATAGAGAGAAGCATTTGCATGCTTGAGATGAAAGATGGTGGGTGTCTAACAAAGTGCACTCTAACCTCAGGATGGGAGAGAGACTTTCTGCTGCCCACCAGGCCATGGCTTTTCCACCTGCCTTGGCACCCCCGCCCTCCCCCCCCCAAATCCCTGGGAGTCTTTCCCAGACCATGACTTTGAGAATAGCAGAAGCAAGGGAGAAGGGGAGTTCAGGGATATTTTTAAAGAACAGTTTTATAAGTTGTGTGTCTTTGTTTCTCCATCTGATCCTTTTACATGGTCTTCTAGGTTTTGTGGTATTTTATGCATTGTAGCTTGCCATTATTTTTATTGATTATAGTTTAGCAATTCTTTATTGTAATTGATAAGTGCAAACTGTTTATTATTTGCTGGTATTATTTTACCTTCAGGTAGGTAGCCGTGTTGGTCTGATGCAGTTGAAATAAATAAAAAAATTGTCCAGTAGCACCTTAGAGACCAACTAAGTTTGTTCTGGGTATAAGCTTTCGTGTGCATGCACACTTCTTCAGATACACACAATGTTTACTATTACATTCTAATGGATAATTGAATGTTGCTTTATTTGATATAAGTTGTTTATTTTAAAGTTATTGTCACTTTTTTGTATTGGATCAGATTGTTATTACGTGTCTGATCTTTGCTGTCTTATTTTGCTGTCTCTTCATCTTGTAAGCTGCCTTGTGTATAGTAATAGAGAAAGGCGGTACACAAATTGAAAATGAAATGAAATTTTCATGGCACTCTCAAAGAACTGGCACATAGGTTACTCTAGTGCTTGAGACTGAAATTGGTAAAATCGCCATCATTCAAAGGCACATGCTGCTCAGATCCTGAAGGTAGCATATAGTCATCCCATCTAGCAGCCATTGATAGCTTTATTATCTCTGAATTTATATAATCCCCCTTTTAAATCCTACCAGTAAGAATGTAAGGGGTCCATTGGTTACATAGAAGCTGCCTTGGACCAAGTCTTCCCATGGACATCTAGGTGGGCCCTGTGTGAACAGGATGCTGGACTAGGTGGTCCATTGGCCTGACCCAGCTCCCAGGCTGCTTCAAACCTGTTGGGAACGATCATAGATGTTTGGTTTCCCTCATCTCCTGATGAACAGCCCTGTGCTTTGAAACCTGTTGGAATTGGAACGTTATGATTTGAATTAATACACCCATCTCCTGTGCCTGCTGGGTTTTCCATTTTATTCCTCTTTCGCTCAGCCCATTCCCAGAGTAACATATTCTGCAGCTTGTCCCTGGTGTTGGGATGTGGGTCCTGGGACTGAGGCATGACTTTTAAAAAATAATTTTAAAAATCCTAATCAGTGGCTATTGGATCAGAGTATTGAAGGACACAGCCTCATCCTCAAGTAACCAGCCTTTCTTTAGAGGTCTGGCTGCAGCAAGACAGATCTGTACGCTGCACTGCCTTGGTTCTGCTGCCTCCTTGAGGCATTTTCTTTTGCAGCAGCAAGAGATGGGGCGCTGAGCAGGCCGAACCATCTGTCCAACCCTCCTCTGGCGGCCTTTATCGGTGTGCCCTTACGCGTGAAATCATGCGACTGCACGTTTCTGAGGCATGCCTTTGGGGGGGAAAGTGATTAGGCTTAATATATTGGCCCCATCTTCCTTGCTCGAGATTATCTGTTTTAGGGCATGCTGCGGCTCCAAGGGTTGTTTATATAAAAACAAAACCCAATCCTTTGATCCTTTAGCCAGATGTAAGTACCATCTAATCATTTGGGCCAGGATTACGGACTTTGGACATCTTGGTTTGTTTTGGGGCTCTTAAAAACCAGGTTCTTAAAATAAAAGGAGTTTTTAAATAGTTGGAAGGGGTGTGGGTGTTGGGAGGGGAGGGGAGGGGAAGGAAAGCTAAAATGTTTAACTGCTGCGCAATGTGCAGGGAGCCAGTACTCCAAATTGCAGAGACACAAAGGCAATCACCACCACCTCTGGCTCAAGTGCTGCAAAGTTGCGGGCGGGGAGAGCTGTGGGCAGCTGTGCTGAGCCACATCTGGCCTCGTGGACATTGGTAATGGCCCGGTTGATTTCCATTTATCCATGAGCTGAATCCTTTTGTGCAGGGAGCCTCACTCCTCTCCGTTAGCTTGAGGGGGAATTGTAAGCGAGAAGAGCGAAGGGAAGCCCCACACCCCTCTGGGAGATGGGATGGAGCAAGCTGCCTTTCTTGGGGCCTGTTTTTTATTTAGCTCTTGTCTGTGCAGCTGGGGCTGCTTTTTGAAGACAGTTGGGTCCTTTGATGGGGTTTCCTCAGCCCTGTTCTGCAGATAAGCTGTTTTGATTTATGCAAGCATCCCTGTTCCCAGATGCTGTCATTCAGAATGGAGTCTTCTTTCCCATTGGAATAGCTGGATTAGATCTCCGCAAAGCCTGTTTTCAGTGTGTGTAAAAGCGTCTAATTTATGCGAATCCAGCTCTTTAAAGCCCTTGAAATGGCAGTGCCGTGTGGCACCAGCGGAGAGCTCGCTTTGCCACCTTGTAAATTCAACTGCTTGATGTCCCTGAGAAAGAGGCAGAGGTGTAGCTGGGGGGGCGGGGCGGGGGGCACTGGGTGGCACACTGTGGGGGTGGCACTTACCGCAGGGCCTGCAGCATGCCCAAGCCAAGTGTCTCTCCTGCCTAGCTACACTGCTGGAAAAGAGGCGGCTGGAATGCGACCAACCCACTTTGCAAAATGCGCCGTTGGGGCCACCTGAGAATGCTGGAGGCGACAGCCTCTTATCGGAAGCCGCAGCCCTTTTGAACACTGGCTGCCTTTGTGGGGGCCATGTCGAGAGGCAGCCAAATAAGGGCACCTTCCAAAAGGTGCACATCAGAGGAAGGTTTTAACAAATCTGTCTCCCTTGAGTTTCCTTTGTCAGGTGTGTAAACCTGACTAGTACCACACTGCCATCTGTTCCCTAGCTTCATAGGGAAAGCTGGGCCAAGAGAGATTAATGTTGCATATGTGCCATAGTGGCGTAAGCTCCTGCTTTGGTCTTGCAGCAGGAAGATCTGCCACCAATAAGCAGTGTTTGAAATTAGCCAGGAGCCAGGCACATTTTGCTCCTGGCCTTTGACCACTTGCGACCCAAGTGAAAATGCCAGGATGGCGCCTAACATCGCCATCATCTGTTTTCACACACTAATACCCCATCCTGTAGAATTCTAGTGCAGGAACCTGTTTCCCTATATGTAGTTGTTGGACGACCACTCCCATCACCCCTGGCCATTGTGCCATGCTCTCTGGACCAGTCAGGAGTCCAGCTACACTTGGAAGGCCACAGCCCCCTCCCCATTCTAAATTATCTGTGTTTACCGCTTTGCTGTATTTTGAATTGTTTTCATTTGTTTTTAAACAGTACGCCACCTTGATATTACTTTTGCTCAGAAAGGCAAGATGTACTTAAGCAAGTACTATGCTGCTTTTCCTTGTATTTTAAACTTCTTTTCAGGCTTTATTTTAATCATTGTATTTTTGCTCTTTAAATATGAATTACAAGCCATTTGCAAGCCAGTCACGGTGCTGAGGTGGGATTGACCTTCACAAATTCCCATATTTAGGCTCACAGGCTGCCAGTGTTATAAACCAGCCAGGTGCATTTTGCTACTCACGCAGGTCCAATTGTGACCACATGGAGACTTCCGGATGCCAGGTTGGCGACTGGGGAAAGCAAAATATCACTTAGAGAAGGATCTGAAATACTTTCCTTGAAGCTTGATTTTGTTTTATTTGATGTTTTAATGTCTTGTAAGCCACTTTCAGATTTGTCCTTTAAAATATAGCGCTATAAAAACAAAACTAAATGAATAACAACAACAACAACAACAACAACAACAACAAATCCCACTGCAAAGAAGGTGCCTAGGCATTCCATTGTGGCAACAGTAACCCAGGTTTAAGCTGCCATTTGGTGATAAGATTATATATCTGAGTTTCTAACACTGCAGGCTGCTACAGAACGTGCTGCTCTTTCTCCCTTGCTCCTTCCTTGCAAACTACTTTGCTGGGCAGTGAATACAGCCTGCCCCTATGGAACTGGGTGCAAGAATGGCATGGCTGGCTACTGGTAAAAACAGTTGGCTACCAAACTCAGTCAAAAGTTGCAGAGAATTCCCCACCCCTTTACAGGGAAGTGCACTTGAAGAGGCTTATGCAGCCTGAATGTTAAAACCTCGTGAAGAGTGAAAATGAAGGCAGCGAGATTCCTCCCAATTGATGAGACTGTCTCTGTCTTTTTAGGTACGTCAGCGACCGGCCCAGCTGCTGTGGTCGAGAATGGCGACCATGGAATAGAAGGCACCAGGAAAGGTAAGATTTTAATGGCCCTTGATGATGTAAGGGAAATATTGGAACCACATGGGCTTCTTCCCTCCTATCAAAAAACCCCCAGTCTGTTAGCCATAGCTGCTGAACAGTACACAAGGCAACCTTTAATACGAACAGGTATCTCACAAAAATGTATGGCACCATCAAACATCTAAGGGGAACCTAGATTATATCCCAAGAATTAAAACATTTGGAACTGTAAGGTACATGAACCAAATTCTGCATAGAGGTTAATGTTGCCCCCATATGTCACACCCCTGCACAGTTCAAAAGTTGTTATCAATATAATCTAGGTGAATCCTGATGGTGCCAAATGTGTTTTGGCTTGAGCAGTCTTCAGTGGCATTCTTTCCAAAAGAAGCAATGCTTTCTGCATGAGTCCCGGAGAGCAGTGGCAGTTAATGCATTAATGCTGCAGTAGCCTTTGGATTAAGCCAGCAAGTGGCTGAAGAGGGGTTTATTGCTGGGGAACTGCGGATCTGGGATTCTCCCTTATTTGGATTAAGCCTACAAGTGGCTGAAGTATTTGGCTTCTTTTCTCTCTCTTTTTTTGGGTTTTTGGAGCGAACTGTGGATTAAGCCTATAAGTGGCTGAAGAGTTGCGAGACTTGGTTTCTTTGTTTCAGGTTTCAAGGGTGCTTTGACTGCTGGAGGGATAAAGAAGGAACTTGCTAGAAGGGTTTGATTTAATGTAACTAGAAACTGCTGGTTCTCTGTCTCTGGGAGTGGAAAAGTACTGGAAAGACTTGAGGTTTCAGAGTAATCCACCCAGTGGCAGACGGAATAACTGTTGATTCTAGGTATTGGAATTTATTACAGCGCCATCTGGGGGTGGTTGGGTTATTGCAGGTTAACTGTAGGAATTTATTAATACTGGTCCCCCTAGTGGTGAAGAGGGGAATTTCCCCTCTTTCCTGTTTTTTGTAGAAGAATGGCTGGTAAAGAAGAAAGGAAGGCAGCAAGCACACCAAAAGATAGAAGAGGTTCAAAGCAAGAAGAAGTCAAGGATTTAGAAGCTCTATGGCAAAAAATTAAAGATGAATTTAAACACAATGAACAACGAATGGATAAAAAATTGGGAGAGATCGATAAGAAGATTGAAGGAGCTGTGGGAGAATTATCAACTCAAATAAAAGATTTGTCGGTGAGATCCAAAACAATGGAAGAAACAATCAAGAAGACCCAAAAGGAGGTAAAGGAGGTTAAAAAAGAGACTGACAAAGTGAAAGATAGTATGAAGAAAATGGACCGGGCACATGAACAAATGCTTGATAATTTGGCATTAATTGAAATGAAGCAAAGGCAATTGAATTTGAAATTAAGGGGTATCCCTGAAGAATCGGGAGAAGATATTAAGTCAAGGATAATTGCCGAATTGGCGAAATGGATGGGAAAGACGGATGAAGAAGTGAGCCAGACAATTGTGAATGTATTCAGAATTAAGGTAAAATCAGCAAAGGCCAAGGCAAGGAAAGCACCTGGTGATTGCGTGGTGGTTCTCAATACAATGGAGATGAAAAATGAGATTTTAAGTTTGAGCTTCACCAACAAGCTAATCATCGGAGGCAAGCCTATAATCGTGTTTAAAGAAATTCCTGGAAGATTTTTGAAAAAACGCGACAATTATAAAGCAATGGTGGCCCTGCTTAGGAAAAATGGAATCCAGCATAGATGGGAATACCCCGAAGGAATAATGTTTTTTTATAAAGAGAAAAGACATGTGCTGAGAAGTATGCATGATATTGGGAAATTCTTGAGAAAGTACGAAAAATTCTTGGGAGAGCTGAGCCCAGACCTGGTTATCCTAGCTGAAGCGACTGCAGAAGAGGAAGAAGAACCAAAACCACAAAGAAGGAGAAGAAAGAAAAAAGAAGGAGAGGAAGAGAAATCAGAAGAAGAATAGGAAAAAGAGGAAGAGGATAAAGAGTCAGAGAGTGAAGAAGAGGAAGAAGATAAAGATTTAAGTAAAGAACCCGACCAAGACTAGGTAAAATCCTATCTTCCTGATATTAGGAAGTAAAATGGCATCATTGAAGATACATACTTGGAATGTACATGGATTGAATAATAAAGTGAAAAGAAATAAAATTGATCATATTTTGAAGAAGAAAAATTTGGATATAATCTGTCTTCAGGAAACACATGTGGCGAAAAAACACAACTATATTCTTAGAAATAAAAGGTTGGGTAAAGAATTTATAAATTCAGTAGAAAATAAAAAGAGAGGAGTGGTTTTGTACATAAAAGACAAATTGGACCCAAATCTGATGTTTAAAGATGAAGAAGGAAGAGTGATAGCGGTCCAAATATCGACCCAAGGAGAAAAAATGTTGGTGGTGGGAATTTATGCACCGAATGAAAACAAAGCGGAATTTTACAAGAATTTGGAAGAAAGGTTAGCAGAGTATATGGACCAAAAGATAGTGCTTATGGGTGATTTCAATGGAGTGACAGTACCAGAATTGGACAGGACAAAGAAAAGGAAGAATGAAGGCAAGTTACCAAAATCCTTCTTTGAATTGGTAGAAAACCTGGGCCTAGTGGATATTTGGAGGTTAAAGCATCCTACGCTTAAACAGTTTACATTCTTTTCAGAACCAAATCAAAGTTCTGGAAGAATAGATCATATATGGATCTCCAAGGAACTAGTACCCAGGGTGAGTAAAATAGAGATAATACCACGAACATTATCAGATCACAATTCAATATTTATGGAAATGAAAAGCAAAGATCAGAATTCCTTTAGGTGGAGAATGAATGAGGAGCTTTTCGAAGATAAAGAGGTGGTAGAAAAAGCTAAGAATATCCTGAAAGATTATTTTCATTGGAATCTACATAAAGACACTGGACTTGATATGGTATGGGATGCAAGTAAAGCAGTAATGAGAGGCTTTCTAATACAGCAAAACAGTTTCCTGAAACGAAAGAAAGAAAAGAAGAAGGAGGAAATCCTGAAGTGCCTCATGGAAAATGAGAAAAACCTGATAGATAAACCAGAGAATCAACAAATCAAATATAACATAAAGATGTTACAGACACAATTCTCTATGTTGATCAGTCAGGAGATAGAATGGAAAATAAAGCAGATGAGACAAAAAAATTTTGAATCAGCGAATAAAACAGGAAAATTATTGGCATGGCAATTAAGGAAACGTCAAAATCAAAATATGATAGTGAAGATAAATATGGAAGGAAAAGTGACTGAGGAGCCAAAGGAAATAAAGAAAGCCTTTCAAAAGTTTTACAAAGAGTTGTATTGCAAAAAGAAAGAAGAGGAGAAGAAGATCAGTGATTATTTAAGCAAACATGGATTGAAACAAATCCCAGAAGAGGAAAGAAAGAAACTCAATAACAGGATAACAAGGCAAGAAGTACACCAGGCAATATCGAGAATGAAAGTAGGAAAAGCCCCAGGACCAGATGGATTATCAGCAAAATATTATAAAGTTTTAAACGGACAGCTGATACCGATTTTAGAAGAAGTGATGAATGATATTCTTGCAGGAGGAAAGATCCCAAATACATGGAAGGAAGCGTATATTACATTGATTCCAAAACCAGGAGCGGATGGATTAGAAGTCAGAAATTATAGACCAATTTCTTTATTGAACAACGATTATAAGCTGTTTGCAGACATTATGTCCAAGAGATTGAAAGAAGTTTTGAAGGAAATGATATATAAGGATCAAGCTGGTTTTCTTCCTGGTAGACAGTTAAAGGACAACGTCAGACATATAATAGATGTAATAGAATATCTGGAAACCAAGATAGATAAGCCAGCAGTATTAATGTTTGTGGATGCAGAGAAAGCATTTGACAATATATCTTGGCAGTTTATGAAGAAAAATCTGGAATCAATGGTTGGCAAAGATTCTTTTTTGAATGGGATTGAGGCAATATATTCAGAACAAAAAGCAAGATTGATAATTAATAACACATTAACGGAATATTTTGACATCACAAAAGGAACTAGACAGGGGTGTCCCTTATCCCCTTTATTATTCATCATGGTCCTGGAAGTACTATTGAATAGATTAAGAGATCTTCCAACTATTAGAGGAATTAAAGTAGGTGCAAAGCAATTTAAAGTGAAAGCCTTCGCGGATGATTTGGTCTTAACTCTAGAAAATCCTAATGAAAGTGTTGCAGCGGCTATAGAAGAAATTGAGAAATTTGGACAATTAGCAGGATTTAAATTAAATAGACAGAAAACAAAGGTGATGGCAATGAATATGACGAAAGAGGAAAAGCAAGAGTTACATCTAAAATATGGGTTTGATGTGGCAAAAAAAGTAAAATACCTTGGAATATGGATGACAGCAAAGAACATTAATTTATATAGTGATAATTATGAACCAGTATGGAGAGAAATAAAGAAAGACCTGGAAAGATGGACTAATATGAACATGTCATTCTTAGGAAGAATAGCAGCAATTAAGATGAATCTCTTACCTAAAATGTTATTCTTATTTCAAACTATACCTGTGGTGAAGGGTACAAGACAATTTCAAGAATGGCAAAAGATTTTGTCAAGATTTCTCTGGCAGGGGAAAAAACCTAGAATAAAACATAAAATCTTGGTAGACAGAAAAGAAAGAGGTGGTTTCTCCCTGCCAGACTTAAGACTTTATTATGAAGCGTCTTGTATGTGTTGGATTAAAGAGTGGATAACGTTGAAAAATACTGACCTGCTAGATTTGGAAGGTTTTAACAATAGATTTGGGTGGCATGCATATTTATGTTATGACAAAAAGAAGTCTCATACTGGGTTTACCAACCATGTGATAAGAAGATCTCTGTACGAGGTGTGGGAAAGAAATAAAATGCTGTTAGAGACCAAAAAACCATGGTGGGTTTCACCAGCAGAGGTATTAACAGTGAAGAAAGTAAATATGGAGGGGAGGTGGGCCACTTATGAGGAAATTTTGATAAGAACTGATAAAGGATGGAGACTTAAACCCTATGAAGAAATTAAAGGAGTTTTAACAGGATGGATTCAATACCATCAAATAAATGATGTTCTTAGGGAAGATAGGAAAATAGGTTTTGAGGATAAAAGGTCCAAATTCCAAATAGAAGTGCTAGAAGGCAAAACAAAGCTTCTGTCAAAAATGTATAATTTGTTATTAGAATGGTATACGAAGGATGAGTTGACAAAAGATGTGATGATCAAGTGGGCAAAAGATTTTGGGCACAATATTGATTATGACGCGTGGTTGAAATTATGGACTCAAACGTTGAGTTTTACAGCATGCACTGCTTTGAAAGAAAATGTGTATAAGATGATGTACAGATGGTATTTAACACCAGTTAAATTAGCCAAAATGTATAGAATGAGTGACAAAACTTGCTGGAAATGTAAAGAGAGAGATGGTGAATTTTATCATATGTGGTGGACATGCGATAAGGTAAAAAGATTTTGGGAGATGTTATATAATGAGTTGAAAAAGATGTTTAGATATACTTTCCCAAAAAAACCCGAAGCATTTTTACTAGGAATAATGGGAGGAGAGATTAGAAAAGAAGATCAAGTATTGTTTATGTATGCGACAACCGCGGCTAGGACTTTGTTAGCCCAAAAATGGAAATTACAAGAAATTCCAACGATTGAGGAGTGGCAGATTAAAATGATGGACTATGCTGAACTCGCAAGGATGACTTGCAAGATCCGCGACCAGGGGGAGACAAGGTTTCAAAAAGACTGGAGTAAATATGTGGATTATATGGAGAAAAACTGTAGATCTTTAAAAACACTTGCAGGATTGAAATAAATCCTATGAATTGACCAAACAGTCAAAAAGGAACTGCAAAAATGTAGTAAACAAGAAACCCGCAGGAAGGGAGGGGGGGAAGTCGTAGCTCGGCAGAGCAAAATGTTAGATGAAAATTTATAATGTTGTGTATAAAAGAATGTTTTTTATTATTTTAATTGGATAAATTGGAAATTGAATAAAAAATTATTTTAAAAAAAAAAATATATAAAAACAAAACCCAATCCTTTGATCCTTTAGCCAGATGTAAGTACCATCTAATCATTTGGGCCAGGATTACGGACTTTGGACATCTTGGTTTGTTTTGGGGCTCTTAAAAACCAGGTTCTTAAAATAAAAGGAGTTTTTAAATAGTTGGAAGGGGTGTGGGTGTTGGGAGGGGAGGGGAGGGGAAGGAAAGCTAAAATGTTTAACTGCTGCGCAATGTGCAGGGAGCCAGTACTCCAAATTGCAGAGACACAAAGGCAATCACCACCACCTCTGGCTCAAGTGCTGCAAAGTTGCGGGCGGGGAGAGCTGTGGGCAGCTGTGCTGAGCCACATCTGGCCTCGTGGACATTGGTAATGGCCCGGTTGATTTCCATTTATCCATGAGCTGAATCCTTTTGTGCAGGGAGCCTCACTCCTCTCCGTTAGCTTGAGGGGGAATTGTAAGCGAGAAGAGCGAAGGGAAGCCCCACACCCCTCTGGGAGATGGGATGGAGCAAGCTGCCTTTCTTGGGGCCTGTTTTTTATTTAGCTCTTGTCTGTGCAGCTGGGGCTGCTTTTTGAAGACAGTTGGGTCCTTTGATGGGGTTTCCTCAGCCCTGTTCTGCAGATAAGCTGTTTTGATTTATGCAAGC
The DNA here is from genome assembly GCF_963506605.1 of Zootoca vivipara. Lineage (NCBI taxonomy): Eukaryota > Metazoa > Chordata > Lepidosauria > Squamata > Lacertidae > Zootoca > Zootoca vivipara. Next base: position 55,963,026 of record NC_083287.1, on the reverse strand, counting down.
ATCCCTGTTCCCAGATGCTGTCATTCAGAATGGAGTCTTCTTTCCCATTGGAATAGCTGGATTAGATCTCCGCAAAGCCTGTTTTCAGTGTGTGTAAAAGCGTCTAATTTATGCGAATCCAGCTCTTTAAAGCCCTTGAAATGGCAGTGCCGTGTGGCACCAGCGGAGAGCTCGCTTTGCCACCTTGTAAATTCAACTGCTTGATGTCCCTGAGAAAGAGGCAGAGGTGTAGCTGGGGGGGCGGGGCGGGGGGCACTGGGTGGCACACTGTGGGGGTGGCACTTACCGCAGGGCCTGCAGCATGCCCAAGCCAAGTGTCTCTCCTGCCTAGCTACACTGCTGGAAAAGAGGCGGCTGGAATGCGACCAACCCACTTTGCAAAATGCGCCGTTGGGGCCACCTGAGAATGCTGGAGGCGACAGCCTCTTATCGGAAGCCGCAGCCCTTTTGAACACTGGCTGCCTTTGTGGGGGCCATGTCGAGAGGCAGCCAAATAAGGGCACCTTCCAAAAGGTGCACATCAGAGGAAGGTTTTAACAAATCTGTCTCCCTTGAGTTTCCTTTGTCAGGTGTGTAAACCTGACTAGTACCACACTGCCATCTGTTCCCTAGCTTCATAGGGAAAGCTGGGCCAAGAGAGATTAATGTTGCATATGTGCCATAGTGGCGTAAGCTCCTGCTTTGGTCTTGCAGCAGGAAGATCTGCCACCAATAAGCAGTGTTTGAAATTAGCCAGGAGCCAGGCACATTTTGCTCCTGGCCTTTGACCACTTGCGACCCAAGTGAAAATGCCAGGATGGCGCCTAACATCGCCATCATCTGTTTTCACACACTAATACCCCATCCTGTAGAATTCTAGTGCAGGAACCTGTTTCCCTATATGTAGTTGTTGGACGACCACTCCCATCACCCCTGGCCATTGTGCCATGCTCTCTGGACCAGTCAGGAGTCCAGCTACACTTGGAAGGCCACAGCCCCCTCCCCATTCTAAATTATCTGTGTTTACCGCTTTGCTGTATTTTGAATTGTTTTCATTTGTTTTTAAACAGTACGCCACCTTGATATTACTTTTGCTCAGAAAGGCAAGATGTACTTAAGCAAGTACTATGCTGCTTTTCCTTGTATTTTAAACTTCTTTTCAGGCTTTATTTTAATCATTGTATTTTTGCTCTTTAAATATGAATTACAAGCCATTTGCAAGCCAGTCACGGTGCTGAGGTGGGATTGACCTTCACAAATTCCCATATTTAGGCTCACAGGCTGCCAGTGTTATAAACCAGCCAGGTGCATTTTGCTACTCACGCAGGTCCAATTGTGACCACATGGAGACTTCCGGATGCCAGGTTGGCGACTGGGGAAAGCAAAATATCACTTAGAGAAGGATCTGAAATACTTTCCTTGAAGCTTGATTTTGTTTTATTTGATGTTTTAATGTCTTGTAAGCCACTTTCAGATTTGTCCTTTAAAATATAGCGCTATAAAAACAAAACTAAATGAATAACAACAACAACAACAACAACAACAACAACAAATCCCACTGCAAAGAAGGTGCCTAGGCATTCCATTGTGGCAACAGTAACCCAGGTTTAAGCTGCCATTTGGTGATAAGATTATATATCTGAGTTTCTAACACTGCAGGCTGCTACAGAACGTGCTGCTCTTTCTCCCTTGCTCCTTCCTTGCAAACTACTTTGCTGGGCAGTGAATACAGCCTGCCCCTATGGAACTGGGTGCAAGAATGGCATGGCTGGCTACTGGTAAAAACAGTTGGCTACCAAACTCAGTCAAAAGTTGCAGAGAATTCCCCACCCCTTTACAGGGAAGTGCACTTGAAGAGGCTTATGCAGCCTGAATGTTAAAACCTCGTGAAGAGTGAAAATGAAGGCAGCGAGATTCCTCCCAATTGATGAGACTGTCTCTGTCTTTTTAGGTACGTCAGCGACCGGCCCAGCTGCTGTGGTCGAGAATGGCGACCATGGAATAGAAGGCACCAGGAAAGGTAAGATTTTAATGGCCCTTGATGATGTAAGGGAAATATTGGAACCACATGGGCTTCTTCCCTCCTATCAAAAAACCCCCAGTCTGTTAGCCATAGCTGCTGAACAGTACACAAGGCAACCTTTAATACGAACAGGTATCTCACAAAAATGTATGGCACCATCAAACATCTAAGGGGAACCTAGATTATATCCCAAGAATTAAAACATTTGGAACTGTAAGGTACATGAACCAAATTCTGCATAGAGGTTAATGTTGCCCCCATATGTCACACCCCTGCACAGTTCAAAAGTTGTTATCAATATAATCTAGGTGAATCCTGATGGTGCCAAATGTGTTTTGGCTTGAGCAGTCTTCAGTGGCATTCTTTCCAAAAGAAGCAATGCTTTCTGCATGAGTCCCGGAGAGCAGTGGCAGTTAATGCATTAATGCTGCAGTAGCCTTTTCAGACACAATAATCTAAATTGATCTGTTTGTTGAGCCATATCTCCAAGATTGTAGCGGCATAAAAGAGTCCAATTATATACAATCTCAAGCCTTATTTTTTCCTGAAACCTGCAGCTCCTATCTTTGGAAGTGAGTGAGATATATACCTTATTCATTAGTTATATTAAAAAGTTCACTTGCCGCTTCACTTCTTGTGCTTTTGTTTAGTAGTCAGTGAAGAGGGTCTCTCTCTTTTTGGTTTGAGGTCTTCCCTCCTAGTCATTGCCCAGGGACCTAAGATTAGGGCTTTTTTGTGTTTTTTAAGCACAGGATTATATCTTTCCAGGAGCTCATTACTTGATGTAACCTTTTCCTTTTGCTGCAAAATGTTGTGTTTGTCTTGTCCTGTTGCTAGCATTTTGTGAAAGACATTTCTGACCCTAATAGGAGCCCCACCATCCATTAAGTTCTTCCTCTTCCCCTCCCACCAAACTGCTGTTCTGCTTCAGAACAACTTTTGTAAATCATTTTAGAAAATGCCATTGAGCATGAAGATGTTTCCAGGAGGCATCTTGTGGGCCTCACTGCCTCCGATCGCTGAGAGGTGTTGGGTTCAAACTGGCTTCTAGTGCCCCATTAAGAAGGATGCTTTTAAAATGTAACTCAGGCTGAACTCAGGGTTGCTTCTGTGCTGTTGGGTCACTTCCATCTCTGCCCCCACTCCGCTGCAAATTGGGAGAGTGCCTCTTCAGTGTGCAAGGAAGGGCCTCCCTTAGAAACAGCAGATGCTGTTCACCTGGGTGTGATTATGGCCTCTTAAATATGTTTGTGATCTGGAAGATGGGTATTCAGGCAACGTGCACATCCATGCCCTCTTTAACATTTTGGCTTGTCTAGTGGTTCTTTTTTCCATTATTTATTTTAAGGATTGATTTATTCCAACATATTTATGCTGCCTCACAGCGCAAAGCCCTGCCAATGTGGGTCACACAAGACAGTTAAAACAGAGCACCATTCTTTAAATATATGTAGTGCAATCCAGTTCTAAAAATGAAAAAGCAGCTGTTTAAAAGACAAGATTAGGCCCAGTTTATTCCAGGTGTGCACTCCTGCTTCAGAACTCAAGTATCTTGCGGGTTCAGATCTAGTGATGCTGGCTGGAGCTGATAAGAATTGTAGCCCAGCAACATCTCACGGGCATATCAGCTACCTCTCTAGTCTTCCACCAACTAGTTGTGGATGACAACTAGATGACTTCAAAGGCAGAGAGAGGCATGGAGGAAAACGCTAACAATGGCTTACTTAGCATTACAGTGGTTGGACTAGATGACCCTTGGGATCCCTTCCAACTCTACAATTCTGCGATTCTATGGCTTATGTTTCTACCTCCAGTGTCAGAGGCACTATGTCTCTGAATATCTGTAGCTGGGATTTGCAAGTGAGGAGAGCCTGATTCCTCCTTGAGGGCTTCCTGTAGGCATCTGGCCGGTCACTGTGAGAACAGGATTCTGGACTAGGTGGGCTGTTGGCTTGTTCCGGCTGCAGGGCGCCTCTCACATTCCTATTGGGCTTTCCCAGCCTGGTGCCCTCCATATGTTTTTAACCACTCGCATCAACTCCAGCCAGCACCGATGGAAGTTATAGACTAGCAATATCAGGAGGCCATCGGGCTGGGGAAGGCTGCGCTAGATTGCCCATTGGAAAATTGGCTAGTGGCCTACTAGGGGAAAACCATCTACTTCATGCCCACCTGATACATTACATGCAGAAACATTGGACCCTGAGGATCATTGTTGCCTATGAACCTTCCACTATTGGCTACCCAGAATAGCAACTTCCCTCTGCAATGCATTCATATCTCTTGACTTCACAGACTTGTAATTATACATTGTGATGAAATCCTTGTAGTCTCTGTGGCTTTCCTCTGTTTCCCCAATTTTTCACACCGTCAACTTTTTCATGGAAGCCTTTTGCACTCGCTTATATGAACAGCGCCTGAGCTGGTCTCAAAGCCAAGTAGGAGCCCATAGTGTGTGACTGGACCGAGGAGTACCTTGAGGGGTTGGGTGAGCGACCCACTTCCGATCACATTGAACTCTTCAGGCAGGAACAAGAAGGGTAAAGCTGAACTGGCGATAAATGCAAGGATGAAGGTCCGGCTGGTGCAAACTGTCCATCCCCTGTTTACCAGCTGCTGCCCTTGTTCTGCTCATATAATTCATGCACACAGCTGCCTAAAAGTCTTCTCTCCAACCCACCCCAGTCTACAGAGCGTCCCGTGTGCCCCCTGCCCATCTCCAGCAGTTGATGGGCAACCTGTGGCCTTCCAGAGATGCTGTTGGACTCTAGTTCCCATCATCCCCAGCCAGTGATTAAGGATGATGGAAGTTGTAGTCTAGAAACATCTGGAGGACCACAGGTTTCCAATCCCTGATTTGTGCTTCCTTGCTTCATAGGGGTGTTGAGGTGTGGCTATAAATCATGGGCCTCACATTTTGTATGTCTCTGTGTGTGTTGAGGGAGGGCTGCTTATGGTGTCCCGTGTACCTGCTGATGGTGGGTGGTAGCATCTCAGTCCTGCAAAGCTGCATTATTCCAAGCACAGTGAGAGCTCCTGGATGTATTGTGTGTGGTGCTGATGGAAGGCCCCCCTTGCAAGCTCTGGATTCTTTTCCCGCCTTGCACAGCAGGGCAGAGACCCAAGCATTGAGAAGTTCAGGCAAGGAGAGATATTAATTTACAGTTTGTTTATTTTAACGGTTTGCACAATACCCACCGTTTGAAAACACACAAAAAGAAACAAAAATTAAAACACATTAAATCTATCTGCAGAGCTAGCAAGGTAGCAGTATCTAACAAGGCTACCTTGGAAAAGCTTGCCTTGAATGAAAAGAAAACATCTTAAGGAGGTGCCTAAAATAACAGATTGTTGGCGCCATCCTAATTTTAGGAAAGGTGATTGCAGAGCTTTCAAGGTTGCATGCGCAGGGAAAGATGCACAGGCGCTTAAGAGTAAAAATAAGGAAAATACAGCTTTTCTTTGGCTTTGAGTAAATATTTTTAAAATCCTGGCAGCCTGCTGGGTTGCTTTTGCAGCCTTACAATGGCTTGGCATGCGCTACATAAATCATTCTCTGCAGATTGGAGGGAATGGCTGCAGAGGTTGGAGGTGAGTAGTGAAAAGGGAGATATTTTTCTTGAGGCAAATATCTGCCTGGGGCATCTTAAGGGACCAAGATCGTTCAGAAGATGGTATAGGCGTGGCTCCCCTTTCTGCAGTCGTATTTGCTGTCTGTGTTAGTCTACAGCAGAAATAAGGGGAGGGAGACAGATGTTTGCAGTTGCCCTCATCATGTCGGAACTGATGCATTGAGACTACCCACACAGGAATCAGGAGTAACTAGGCTGCATGGTTTGTCTAGCTGCATAAATTGGCTCAGGGCCCAAAATGGGTGGCTTGTGGAGAAATAGAGTAGGTCAAGCCACCTGGGACTCAAGACCCCTTTGGGATGGCAGGATCATGTCTTAAATCAGCCTTTGCCAAGCTGGAGATCTCCAAATGTTGCTGGATTCCCAATTCCCATTAGTCCTAGCCAACATGCCCAATGGTTAGGGATGGTAGGAGCTGGAATCCCCAAACTTCTGGAGGGCACCAAGTTGGCAAAGACCACTTTATAGAACTGCAGAAAGCCCATTTTAAAAACACAATTTTAAACCCCTTTTGGTATCATGCATTATGGGACACAGGTGGCGCTGTGGGTTAAACCACAGAGCCTAGGGCTTGCCGATCAGAAGGTCGCCGGTTCGAATCCCCGCAAGGGGGTGAGCTCCCGTTGCTCGGTCCCAGCTCCTGTCAACCTAGCAGTTGGAAAGCACGTCAAAGTGAAAGTAGATAAATAGGTACCGCTACAGCGGGAAGGTAAACGGCGTTTCCATGCGCTGCTCTGGTTTCGCCAGAAGCGGCTTTGTCATGCTGGCCACATGAGTCACTCGGAAGCTGTACGCTGGCTCCCTCAGCCAATAACACGAGATGAGCGCCGCAACCCCAGAGTCGGTCACGACTGCACCTAATGGTCAAGGGTCCCTTTACCTTTTTACCATGCATTATGGTAGAAGAATCATAGACTCATGGAGTTGGAAGGGACCCTGATGACCATCTACTCCAACCCCCTACAATGCGAGGAACGCAGTGTGTCTGTGAGGGTGTGTTTGCAGCGTGGGGTTCAGGCTCAGTGGAAGAAACCCAGTCTAGGAAGGGCAAGAGGAGCTCCAGCACCCTGTGGAGCATGCCAGCTGTGGACTGTGTGTGTGTTGAGTTGTGACATTGCTGTAGGGACACTCTTCCAATCGTTTGTCTTATGTGGCCTTCAGGAATGATTCCCGGCACGTTGTCTTGGGTGCTGGTGGTAGGGACGACCAGGTTTCTTAACTGCAAACATCCAGGTTCAGTTCCAGAACACAAGATGATTGAATGTCCTGAGACTCGGAAAATGCTGGGCATTGCTTGTGTTTCCGGGTCTCTTGAAAGTGCTGCTGCCTCGGTTTCCTTTGTGCACATGAAGCAGTGTTTGGTGGTTGGGTGGGAGTGAAGACTGGGTGCTGACTGTTCCAGCACAAGACCTATTGAAATAAGTGAATGGGTGCTGCATATTCAGTCAGGCCTGATTTTTTTATTTCTTATTTTTGCTTGACGTGGCTAGCTCAGTTGGCCAGAGCAGTGGTGCTGATAATGCCAAGCTTGCAGGTTTGCTCCCCCTACGGGACAGCTGCATATTCCTGCTATTGCAGGGGGTTGGACTAGATGATCCTTGGCGTACCTTCCAATTCTACAATTCTATGAATAGTGCTGTTCTTTGCATCCTAGCAAGGTCCTATTAGCTGCATAGGTCCCTTGCAAACCCAGGCTCCCTTCAAAGGCAAACTTTTCTGCTCAAGGTCGCAGGGTCTGCAGCCTTAATGCATAGACAGAGCCATACCCAAACTCATCGACTCCCAGCAGTATTTTTAGGAATCTCCCCCTGCCCTGCCCTGTGACATGACCAGAGAGGGGCTCCCAACTTACTGCTGCATGATGTTTCGTACTTTTGACTGGCTGCTTCCTTTCCACACAACAAGCATGACTCTCTCTCTGTCTCTCTCTTGCAAAAGAAAGCTCCCCTGCTTGTCTCCAGTCTGGCTGCTCTCAGTATTATATTGCTTGATGTGCAGTTTACTGCATTAATGTTCATGTTTACTAATGACTTAATGCTTTTATGCCCCCCCCCCATTTTCCTTCTCCCCCATCACGTTCCTCCCTCCCCTTTCTATCTTTCTTTTTCCTTCCTAGAAGCCTAGACCCTGGGCACTACCACCAACAGGAGACCAGTGCGTGCTTTTCTTCCCGTCATTTACACTTCTTTTTTAAAAAATTACAAAAAAGCTGCCACCCAAACACTCTCCACATTTTGCAGAGCTCTTCGTTTACCTATGCGGAGTTCTTTGAGGCTGAAGAAACAACGCGGGGTGTAGATCGGCTGCTGTCCTGCCATATGCCAGCGGCACCCTGGTCCTCCTCCTCTTCTTCCTCCTCTCCTCCTCCTCCTCCTCCCCCCTATCTCTGCTCAGCAGCGCTCATTGAGACCTTCCTTTGTTGTAAGCACAGGTGGTGCATGGCAGCTGTTGAAAGGGCACTTTATTAACTTTGATTTTCTCTTTTTATGATTTCACATTCTTTAAATTTAATCATTGGTTCTTTTTCCTTTTGCTACCCCCCCCAAGCCCCCACCCATGTATGTGTTTCTTTTCTTTTCTTCTTACAACCAGCAGGGCTTGCCTTCCAGAGTTCATCCACAGTATTGCAGGGCTTAGGGTCTTTAGCTTAGATTGACAGCCGCATTTCTTTGCCCTTCACTTGCTCCACCCCTTCATCCCCCTCCTCCCAAGTTCCCTGGTGCCTTTCCATATAAGGAATTTGATTTTACTGTTGTCTCCCCCCCCCAAAAAAAACTTTCTTTGATTTGAAATCAGCAGGGTTCCCCCTCCCCCTACTTTTAAAATGACTTTGAACAGGAATTATGCCCAAAAAATCGCATTGGATGAGACCTTAAAACACACACAGAAGAAATAAACATTGCTAAATAATTTTTTCAAGAGTGGAGCTGTCGCACGTCTACTCTCAGAGCTTGAGTAACCTTGATCGCATTCTGCTGTTCACATCAAACTCGGAGCCGGCAGACGGGTTCTGCTTTCATGAAAGTTTAATGCGTGTTGAAGTCTTACCTTTGCGCTAAGACTTTGCTCGGATGCAAATTCTTGTTTGCCTTCCCTGTCAGAAAACCAAGGTAGGCATAGACTGACAGGAGGGGAGGGGACGATGGAGCAAGCACCACGGAGCCAGACATCAGACATGTCAAAACCGCTAATGAAATAATTATCTGACAAGGCCGCAGCCAGAGTGGGAAGGAGCTGTTGTCTCTTTGAACTCCTCCTGATCTGTCTGTAGGTTTAGCTTGTCACTTGCAATCTCCCTGGCTGTCCCCTCTCGGATATAAATTGGCCCCTTTGCATGGAGAAAGCAGTAACAAAATTTGTAACAAGGCCTAAATTTGGGCTCCCTTTATGCCTCCAGGCTAGCAGATGGATAAAACTTTCCTTAAGCATAGCTGACTTATGTTCTTGCTGCCTTATTGGCTACTTAAAAATTGATGTACCGTATACGTTCCTGAGCACCATTGAGCCCAGCTGTGATGCCCCTGCATGCATCTGGATGCTGAAGAATACCCTGGCTCCAAACCGGCTTGTGTCCGTATTAGAGATGCATGAAATAGAGTAAGCATGAAAAAATAGTGAGCAAAGCAGAGACTCTGTTTGAAATACAGAGCATATTGCCAACACCCAACTCACAATTAACCATATGCAGAGGGCCAGAAAGGTCCAGAGTTTCTGTGCAAGAGGTGCATTACTTTGGTAGACAACATTTAGAGAGCTCTGGGAAAGGAGGATAGTGGCTGACATTAGAAGAAGAGTTTGGATTTGATATCCCACTTTATCACTACCCGAAGGAGTCTCAAAGCGGCCAACATTCTCCTTTCCCTTCCTCCCCCACAACAAACACTCTGTGAGGTGAGTGGGGCTGAGAGACTTCAAAGAAGTGTGACTAGCCCAAGGTCACCCAGCAGCTGCATGGGGAGGAGCGGAGACGCAAACCCGGTTCCCCAGATTACGAGTCTACCGCTCCTAACCACTACACCACACTGTAGAAGAGCGAGTGACTTTGCCCAAGGCTTTCAGTTGTAGCTAAGATGGTGTTTCAAGATGGGGCAAATTCCAGCCTGCACCCCTGGCCAGTTGAGAGTCTTTCACTTGGCTGGGCTGCCAATGTTGCCCTTGACCCAACATGTTTTATTTATGTGTGTACAGATATACGCGGCCCAAGCAAATCCAGCTTTCTGTTCTCACAGTGGCAAGCCAATTGCCTAGTGGGGAAGTCCGCAGTCAGCAGCAGCCCCCATGTGCAATTCCCAGTTGGTTGCATTGAACCCCATATGGTTCTCTGCTCATTGTCATGCCTTCATAGGAGCATTCCCTTCATTGTCTTGGTGGCTGTCGCTGGGCGAGTCGTCTTAGAAGAGTGCAATAGGGATGCCTGCCCAAGTATAGCCCACTGGGGTAGGCTAGTCGTGCTACTGATGATGATAGACCAGCCAAGAAAGGCTCATCCCTTCACAGGTGGTCCAATGCAGCCCACCCCACATTCCCCCCTCACGTCGTTCCAATTTAACATCCTTGCACTGCTAATTGAAGTCCCCAGGAGATCTCCAAACCCCCCCCCCCCCGTCCGTCGTGCAGCATAGCTTAGGACCTGGTGTGATCCCTGCATACTCTGGGCATGCATCCCAAAGAGGGTTGCTTTTGAACTTTTCCAAGAGAATATCCCACCAAGAGGGGAAGCATGTTGGAATGAAGGGGCCTTTCATCCTCCTTGCTTAGTTTGTTTAAGGAAACGGGAGTGTGTTGCTTTGACCTGACATTCACTCACAGCCTCATTAGTTGGAAGCTAGCTATTCCACGGTGCCAGCTCGTTCTGAGCATCCAAACACTCACTGCTCTTTGTTAGCCTTGCCTTAGGGAGTGTCGGCATGCTGAGGCCCTTTGCAATCGCATCTCTCCCCTTACCTGTAAGATGGTCTCTCCCGTAGAACTCCATGGGGTCCCACTAGATCATCCAGCCTCTCCTCCCGGTATACCTGTAGCATCCTCTGTAGATTGGGGTGGGGTGGGGAGAATCTGGTCTCTGTATTCAGGAGGTGCTAAAAGCTGAATTAATGTAGTTCTTTTGGTTCTGTGGATTTGTTAGAGGAGGTGGTATTTGGGAGTCAGGAAACAGGCAGGGATCAATCACGCCCAGGAAGAAGCAGTGATCACTGCCCACGGAGGCCTCTCTCATCTTCACTCATTTCACTCTCCTAAGTGGTTAATCATGACGAATCTGTCCTAAGGATTTTGGCCCCTAGAGTGAAAATCTGGCTTTGTGGCTGACGAGCAGAGAAGTCTTGCAGGCACTTACAAAACTCTTGGATACTGTGACTTTCCATTTTCCCCTTGGCAAAAAGAAATATTTCCAGCGAAGTGTGAAAGAAAATGCACTTGGAGCAAATGGAACTTGAGGTGAAAATGGAGACTTGGGGCTGCAAGAAGCCACTTGCGCTCCAGTTGAGTGGCTCTCTGGGCCTCCTTTTGGGAGCTGCTGACTGGAGGAGGCCCATTAGAGTACAGTAGTTCAAGGGTTAGGGCCATGCAAGCTTTCTCCTTCCCTTGATGCAGGAAAGATGTGCCTGGACTCATAATTGGGCAACGTCTGCAACCTAGGCCCCTACAAATACTTTTAAAGATCTTCCAAATAAACCAGAAGCATTTTTCAGCTCTGTCTTTTTTAGCCAGTGGTGCATTGGCCTAACAAACACATTTTGCCAAAGCAGGCAGTCCAGGTTTTTCGCCAAAGCAGGATTGGCACCTATCGTGGCCAACCAGCCACCACGAGGCTGAGGGTAACTGGGGCAACCATTCCTGCAAACATCAAGCAGCTAGACTGGTGACTCCATCACAAGCCATTCTACTCACTTCTTAGCAGGACCAAAGTGAAACTCCTTGAGTTTCTTCTTTCTCCGTGATTCCACCTCCCACCCTTCCTTTCTTTTTATGCTTGTTTTATATTCAGTTTCTGTGCATATTTCGGTTCATCTCTCCTCTTTTCAGTTTGCCAAATTTGCTCGGGTAAAGCCGATACTTTGGCATAGAGTGCAGTGCATGATTTTCACCACTGGTGGGTGGTTGGGTGATTCTGCTGAGGAACAAAGATTTTTATGTGCTTCTGTTGTAGTAATGTAACACGTATGTTGGACTGAGAAAATCCGAATGCTTGAGCCTGGGCTTTTTAATTCCTCTGCCTTTCTGCATATGCTCCAATCATTAATAGAACACGCCCAAGTGCACTTCTCAAATCTCCAGGCCTGTTTCTTTATTTTAAAAACAGGCCCTCATGATTTGTTGCTCGGTTGCCTGCAATAATTATAGGAAGCTTCTAGAAATATTTCCTAAGTCAACTCATGTCTCTCAAGTCTTGTATGCAATCCTGTATACTGATCCTGTACCTCTTTGCTGAATAAACTACTAATAAAGCTTGTGTGCTAACCTCTTACCCGTCTCTCTCGCTTGGTGGAAATGTTCTTGTCATGGATTTAAAAAAAAACTTCTATTTAGTTTCAAATTCTTCCAGATTTCTCTTGATTGTAGTACTCGGGCAAATCTTGGGTTTAAATGTGTTCTGACACTTTTTGTTGGTAGTATTGGATAGATGATTAAGGTCAGGGCCTCTGAAATGTGGGTCTACTGAACCTCACTGTACAAAGGCATTTTCCTTACTCTCAAAGGAAAGCAAAACTTAAAGCAGGCAACACAGAGGCGACAAGATTTTGACAGGAACACTTCTTGATTTAGGAAACTTGTGTGTAGGACAATACAAAGTTAGCTGTTTCCCCCAGTGAATGTTGACTTCCCTAGCTAATATAATGTAATTTTATTCCTGCATTGCAGAGGGTTGTACTATATAATCCTTGGGGTCCCTTCCAACTCTACAATTCTGTGATTCTCTCTTCCTGGTTGTGCTAAGATGGGTCGGCACACTGTTGCCTTGTTTGCTCAGGGCACAAGTGTTTTGCAGAAGTTTTTACACCTCCACAGCCCTTTGCTCATTTCCCAGTGCCCTCTTTGAAAACTCATGCACACTCAAGAGCAGGCATAGGCAAACTTGGCCCTCCAGATGTCTTGGGACTACAACTCCCATGATCCCTAGCTAAGAGGACCAGTGGTCAGGGATGATGGGAATTGTATTCTAAAAAATCTGGAGGGCCGAAGTTTGGGGATGCCTGGTCCACTCTGACTTGCTGCTGCTCTCCAGGGGCCTCTCCCAGCCATTTCTGCTGATACCTGGGATTGAACTAGAAACATTTTACATGCAATAATAATTTAATAGTAATTTTATTTTACCCCACCCATCTGACTGGGTTGCCGCAGCCACTCTGGGGATCTGCTCTACCTCTGAGCTATCTCTCTTCCCCATGGAATCTTTGTGTGTGTGTGTGTGTGTGTGTGTGTGTGTGTGTGTGTGTACGTACGTACGTACGTGTGTATGTGCATGTACACTTCACACCTTACCCTTCCTTTGGACCCTGGTGCAGCTGAGAGAACAAAAAAAGAGGGGCAGAGCCCTGTGATCCCCACTCTGAGCTCTTAGGAGGGGAGGATGAGATTAATAGATGCAAATGTTTCTTTGGCATCTTGAAAGGCAACTTTTGGCCAGGCTTCAGAGGCCAAGTGTTTGGCTCACAAAACAAGCAGGGAGAGAGTTGCCTCAGATTAAGCAGCTAGAGAAATCTTGCCACAGACCCAAAGCAGGTAGTTTGTTATGATAACACCAAAGAAGGAAGCGCATCTGCCAGCGTGAATGGAGGGAAGGGGACCAGGAGCAGGCAGGCTTTCATCTCTTCCAGTGAGCAGCAGGGAGCCTCTTAATAGGAGGCTGATTCCTGGTTTGTGGCAGGGATGTATCAGTGTTGTTTTAAATGAGCACCCTTCCTTTGCTTCAGCTGCGCTGCATCTTCCAGTGTGAACATCACTCTCCTTTACAGTTTGGTGGTGCTGTTTTTCAGTGGGTTTGCTAAATTGTATGCAATTGTAGATCAGCCTTCAGCAACCTGGTGCCCTCCGGAGGTTTTGGGCTAAAGCTCCCATCAGTCCCAGCCAGCCATAGGAGTTGTAGCCCAAAACATCTGGAGAGTTCTGGGTTAATGGAGGCCATGCTAGATTGATTCAGTCAGGTTGAGAACCAAGGCCCTGGTCCAATTTGTTCAGCCGTGCCTTCTGTGGGAGATTTAGCTTGCAAGCCCACCCCATAACCCTTACTCAGCACCATGCTTATCTCTGAACATGTGCAAATCAGCCCAAGTAATGCAGAATGCTTAATGAGAAGGTACTAGTTGACCTTTCCATAGAGTGCAACTTTGGGCATGGGCAGAACCTACAGAGTCCCACCCATAAAGGGAGAGTTGACTGTCCTTGGCTCTCAACATCCCAGGATCAGTAATCAGCTTCAGCAGTGCCGAAGGGAATGGTAATGGCTAGATCCTGTGCAATCCCTAGTTCCCTTCAGAGCCTCATTGATATGTGCATGACCCAAGGCTTGTTGGCAAGATTCTGCTGTAGTTGAAACTTCCTGTACTTCACGGGCATCAGGTCCAGCATTTTGAGGCCTCAGACAGAACATCCACTTGGTGTTATTGCACACTAATTAACATGAGATTTGTCTGTGTAGAAATGCATAGAAAACTGCCTTATATTGAATCAGAAGGGGAAGATGGGGCTTGTCCACCTGGGAAGGGAGCCCATCTAGGAGAAGGAAAACTCTGGTCCTAAACCTCCGCTGCCTTTGGGGATATCTTTGGGAGAAGAAAAAGCTCGGGAGTAAATCCTACACAGATCTGGAGTGGAGGTTGGATGATGCCTTGTATGCCTCCTTCCAGCAACTCCTGCAGCCAAGCTGGTGCCAGACATCTTGCTCTGCTTTCCTTTGGGCCACATCAGGGAGGCCAAGAGGGGGGTGGTCTTGTTGTTTAGGCAGCCCAGGACATCCAGACACACTGCCCAGGCTTGTGCTGCGGGGAGGTCACATCAGTGATGTTAACAGCGGTTTGACTTCACCCCTGGAGGTGCACTCCATTGTTTCTCGAGGCAGTTGGGTGGCAACAACAACAAATTTCCCTAGAGTGCATTGTCTTTCAGCTTGCCTGTTAATGAGATTGGCAAGTTCAGATCCTGTGCTTTGTTTTTTTTTTATAATCTATTTTTATTAATTTTCCAATTAAAACACAATTATATCACATCCATAAACCGAATATTATGCCAAATCATATAAAATTTTGGAGTTCCCATGCTTCAAAAATTGGGGTTTTCTCGCAACTGTCTACTGCCGTCTTTGTTCTAAAGTCCAAATAGTCACTCAAAGTCCATGATAATCCCGATCTTTCGACTGCAATCACTGAAATGTTTTCTTCTTTCATCCAATTTTTCCACCGCTGCTGAAATAAGTATCAAACGAGATTTCCCATATATTCATTCTCTTGTGTGAGTTTTAATCAGTCCGGCCTCCCCATACAGATCCTGTGCTTTGGAAGGGACCCATGGGTCATCTAGTCCAACCCCCTGCAATGCAGGAATCTCAGCTAAAGCGTCCGTGCCAGATGACCATCCAGCCTCTGCTTAAAGACCTCCATGGATGGAGAGTCCACAACCTCCTGAGGCAGACCAAGTTCTTCCTGATGTTAAGTTGGAATCTCTTTTCTTGTAACTTGAAGCCATTGGTTTGAATCTTACCCTCTAAAGCAAGAGAAAACAAAGCTTGCTCCATCTTCCATGTGACAGCCCTTGAGATATTTGAAGATGGCTGTCATTCGGGTTAATCCCAGGGTATGGTCTGAAAGAAAAGACCCTGATGTTGGGAAAGATTGAGGGCACTAGGAGAAGGGGACGACAGAGGACAAGATGGTTGGACAGTGTTCTCGAAGCTACGAACATGAGTTTGACCAAACTGCGGGAGGCAGTGCAAGACAGGAGTGCCTGGCGTGCTCTGGTCCATGGGGTCACGAAGAGTCGGACACGACTAAACGACTAAACAACAACATGGTCTGAAAGAGGTGCATGAGGCCATTGCCCTCGCTGAAGCTAAGCAGACCAGGGTATGGGCAGTGCCTGGCAGCCTGGGGATGTCTTGAACACAGTTGAGCTCTATAATAGAAGAAAAGCAGAATAAGAAAATGCTATTTCAGGTAAGTTTGTAAGCAGTACATCTGTGCCTCCTCTTCAGCAGGTTGTTTGAAACAGATGCAGAGGGCTGAAACCTGCCCCGTTAATTCACTTTGCAGTCACAGGATTCCTTAGTGGACAGATAAAGAGGGGTGGGCCTGAGGCTCCTCGTCCCTTTCTTGAAGGTGAGGCTCTCTTGCCAGGCACTTTGCACTTTGGAGATGATGACTCTCTGAGTTGTGCCTGTATAGCTCAGTTGGTTAGAGCATGGTGCCAATGACGCCAAGGCTGCAGGTTCAATCCCCGTATGGGACAGCTGCTTATCTCTGCATTGCAAGGAGTTAGACTAGAGGTTCCCCAGGGTCCCTTCCAACTCTACGATTCTATAAACTGGAGGCTGGATCGCAGGGAGCAGATGAGCTTGCGCAGAGCAGCTGAAAAGAATGGAGTTGGATCCCATGTGGCTCTGGCCGCCTAGTCATTTTAAATATTTATTATATGTATGCATTGCTATGTATACAGCACACATTCAGTCTGTGCTCAGGTGTCTCCTGATGGTGGGAGATCTCTTTGCTCAACTTTGGTCTGACACACTGTGGTTGAGCTCTTGGTTGGGAGCTAACGTCCGACAGATTGTCACCCATGTCCTGGGCACAGAAGAAAGCACAACACTGTTTCTCCATTGAGGATATGAACGCTGTGGGTTAACCAGTAGAAGGTTCCTTGAACCAGCTGAGGCATCCAGCCAGTCGACCAGAAGGAGAGCATAATAACCACATTAATCCACACTTCCAAAGATCTGGGTGTAGACAATCAATGGGGCAGGGTTTTTTTTGCCCAGTAACCACAATGCCTTTGGTGGGGCTTGCTAACAAAATGAATTTCTGGGTTCCAGCCTGTGGCACAGATCAAAATGAGACCTGTCAGCCAGCCAGCCAGCCTTCTGGGTGGCCTAATGCTCATCTGTTGACCTTAAAATAATTAATTTCTTATATGAATGGGTCTCAAACAATTTCTTAGCTACTAGCTTACTGGTACTGT
This sequence comes from Zootoca vivipara, assembly GCF_963506605.1. Lineage (NCBI taxonomy): Eukaryota > Metazoa > Chordata > Lepidosauria > Squamata > Lacertidae > Zootoca > Zootoca vivipara. Next base: position 55,946,226 of record NC_083287.1, on the reverse strand, counting down.
CACTACAGTAATTATTTGTTTATCTTACCCTCTTCTCCACCTCCGGGCACTTGTGGGATGCCACCACAGAGTACCATGCTGTCTCCAATTCTATTTAACATCTATACCAGTGGTTCCCAATTACCTAAGTACTGTGCACCCCCAGTTTTTCAAAAGCCAAGCCATAGGCTCCTACTTTTGAAAATTTTGATACTTCTATGGTTGTTTTTGTTACGTGAATGGTGCCATGGACCCCTTGGGAAGCAATTTAGGGGTGAGAATAAGCTAATGACAGAGCCTTGTGACACCCTATACTAGCCTTCCCCAACCTGGTGCTCTCTGTTTTGAACCACCACTCTCCTGCCTCTCAACATTTGCTTATTTTCCATTTCCAGTAGTCAGTCACCTTGTACTAGCTTTCTCCAACAACTGTGCTGGTTGGGGCTGATGGGAGTCATCAGAATTCCTGGGTCTTGCTTTTGAACTTTAGCTTTGTAGCGTTAGACTGATTGTAGAGGAGAAAAGAGAAGGAGGCAAATCTTGGTGGTGGACATGTTTTTCCTTTTTGAGGGGGGGAGATTTGTGTCTCTCCAAGATGTTGATGGACTCTACTCCAACCAGCCTGGGCAAATTGTAGATCAGCAACATCTAAAGGTTCCCCATCCCTAAACTAGAAGCTGGTAGGATCCTCGTGCTTAGAGTTTAGACCTAGACAGTCTCCAAAAACCCAATTCAAGATGGTTACTTTAACCTATCTTGCCTGTTCTTTTGCATTGCTGTTATGTTGCAGAGATCTTTCTAAACTTTCCAAGGCGGCCGTTTCAGAAACAGATCCTTTCCAGTCTGACGAAGTGTGTGTTACACACGAAAGCTCATACCTTGAAAGCTTATATTTAGTTGATCTTAAAGGTGCCACTGGAATTATTTTTAAAAAATTTCTCAACTTGTTATTTATTATGACTGTGACAAAGCAACATGGCTATCCACCTGAACGTTTCCAATCTGTTCTCCCTGCCACCCTTAGAATAGTGGGATAGTGATCTGCCCAGCGTGCTATAAACTGAATTTCAGGTGTTTGTTGCTCCCATGTTAATTCCATCCCACTTTTGCTTTTAGCAAGGAATGCCAAGTCATTGTTTCAGGAAGGGGTTGCTGTTTTAACCTTGGACCGCTTCAGTGCCTCTGTCTGTTCCTTTCAGAAATAACACTGTGACATGTCTCCTCAGAGGTTGGGAAGGGAGGACGGGGAAAGAGAGAGAGAAAGAGAGAGAGAGGAAAGAGCAGCAGAGACAGAAACCGCTGCCTTTGCATATGTGCTGGCTCTTTGCATCCAGTCATTTGAATATAACCCTCTGCAAAAACTCACCCATTGCCCCTTAGGAGCCACAGTTCATCTCAGGGGGGGGGGGCAGGGACCATTCTCCTTCACGGACAGTTGAGGCTGCAGGCAGATGCACAATTAGAACGGAGTTAGTGAGCCAGCAAGAAAAGTGACATGAGAATATTTGGGAGCCGAATACGTCATGACCCTTTCAGGAAGAGAAGTGGTCTGGAAGGGCGCTTTGCTTTGGCCAGGAGACTTCCTTAGCTTTTGCATAAGCAAAGGCAAACTCTTCCCATCTGTACTTTCCCCCAGGTTTTTCCCTTCCTCCCCCTGTTTCACTCCTGTCCTCTTACAAACAAGTCCCTTGTGCACTTCCAGGTTGTTGTTGTTTTTAAGGAAATAAAACTTTGGTTTATGATCCACAAGTTTTCTTGTGAAGAAGAGGAGAGGGCTATTGATGACTGTCAGTCATGGTGGCTGTGCTCTGCCTCCACAGTCGGGAGGCAGCAATGCTTCTGAATAACAGTTGCTGGAAACCACAGGATCATAGAACTGTAGAGTTGGAAAGGATCCCGAGGGTCATCTATTTCAAACCCCTGCAACGCAGGAATCTCAGGAGGGGAGAGTGATCTTTTGCTCGGATTCCTCCTTGCCAGTTTCCCACAGGTATCTTCTTGTGCCGCTGTGAGAACAGGATGCTGGACTAGATGGGCCATTGGCCTGATCTAGCAGGCTGTTCTCTTAAAAGTTTAAAAATACCCTCCTCTAAAATGAAATGGAATATGCAGACAGCTGTTCAGGAGGACGGGGTCTATAGAAGTTTGCTTAGGGGCAGTTTGCTGCAAGAGACCATTTTACACAGTCATGTGTAACAACACAGGCAGAGACAACTTGCCCGGAATTGCAAAATAAGACTTCTTAAGAAATGATGTGCAGGTGCAGTTTGGAGGATTTTGTGGTTGGAATTGGTCTCTGGAGGATGGAGGCTGAATGATGCTTGCTGCAGGACCAGCACTCTGCATGTGATTTACCCTGGAATGGCTGCTCAACCTGTACATGCTATTGGGACACCATATTTTTCTGAATTTTTCTGAACTTGTAAACGCTTCCTGGAGCTTCCTAGTATTCTTCCTAACCAGCAGCAATAAAACCCTTAGCACATTTGCAAAGCTAAGCAGTGTTGGGTATGGGTGGGGAATCACATGTTGAGATTCCTGCATTGCAGGGGGTTGGACTAGATGACTCTCGGGGTCCCTTCCCATGCAACAATTCTTTGCTGCTAGTGGCTGCTGCACTGCAGCACATATTTGGAGATGCCTTCAAAGTCCACCATGGCCACTGTGTCACAACAGTGTAGCAAGGCGGTGTTGAAATGTTCCTGTGCAACATGGAGAAGTCTCTCTGTCTCCCAAGGAGGTGGGCGAGGCGGTCTAAGCACTGCTTCTCTGAGCACAGCCCTTGAGCATCTTCACATTGCTTATCACTGAAGCTGGGTGCCTGCAAGGGTGGTTGATGGTTTGGGGCTTCGCCCATAAGCTGAAAGGAGAATAGAGAGCTGTGGGAGAATAGAGGGGGTAGCCCAGAATCTGGAATAAAAGGGTAATAGAGGGGAGATGTGGATTCTTGCTTGGGTTTGGAGAGCCCTTGTTTTCTCGTTCTACGCTTTATTCATATTTCAAACAGAAAATGCAAAAATTTGGGGAACGGTTAGAAAATATTTCATCGGGTTTTATTTTATTGGAATTAAGGAGATGGGTTTTCTTTCATTCAAAATGTGCTTTATGAGGTCTTTATTGTTAGGCCACTGCAGCACCCGAGTGTTATAATTCCTGTGCATATACTTTAACATATGCAGCATTCGAATTCACGGTGCATTTCTGCATCTAGAGAGTGCCACCAGCTTCGCAAGAATGGCAACACTTGTGTTTTTGGGATTCAACCTAGATACAGTAGTTCCCCTCTAGTTTCCAGATGGCAAAAAAACTTAAGATACATCTGCTTAGGTAGCATTTTATTACGGTATTTATTTATATATTGCCCCCATCTTACCTCCAAGAAACTCAAGGTGGCGTATGTGGGTCTCTGTCTCCACATTTTACCTTCAAGAACAACCCTGCGAGGTAGGTTAGGCTAAGAGGCAGTGACTAGCCCAATATCATCCAGTGAGCTTCATGGCCAAGTGGGGATTTGAACCCAGGGCTCCCAGGTCTTGGTCCAACACTCATAACCACCACACATCCCCTGCTAGATTGGTTGTTTCTTGAGGTTGCTGTTCATCTTAGGAAACCCCTTTGCCTTTTGTAGCACTACTTTGCTTGCTCAGGACCCATCCATGCCAATTAAACCCATTCCAGCTGGTTTTCATTTGCAGTTGCCAATTTTTCAATCTGAGTCCTTAAAAAGGGGGGGGGGGAGAGGCATTGCCATTTGCCAGCAAATAGTAACCTTGGGCTCCTTGTTCATTGGTCTGGAAGAGTTGTCCAAGCCCTCCCCTGTGTTAATGAGCGTTGAGTGGGACGTCAGAGGGGCAAAGGTGCTTGGTGCCTGAATTTTGCTTTTGATACGATGCCATCTATTTCTTAATTGGTACCCGGGATTCTGTCTTCCAGAGCTCCCTCTCTCTCTTGGTGTGTGTGTGTGTTCTGGTTGCTTTAAAGCAAGGCTGCTGGAGGGTTGCATTTTGTCAAAGGCGGGAGAGAGTTCTAGGCTCTGTCTGAACGGAGAATAAATATTTCATTTGCTGTGGAGTCTCGGGGACAGCCGGGTCCCGGCTGATACAACAGTTCTGTCTGGTGCTAATCTTTTTAAGCTTCCCTTCACTTCTGAGGCTGCATGTTCCGTCTGGGTCTTTGCATGGGTGTCTCTTCTTCCTTTACTCGCGCAGGAAGGTAAGGCTGCATTGCACAACATGCCATATTGCTGTAATTTCTCGTGGAGAGGCTGCTAGCCAAAACTTGGAAACTAAGATTTGTTGGGGATTTGTGTCTGTGGCCTTGCAGAGTGTCAGTTATCCATCCCATCGTTTCATAAAGCAACTTCGAGTGTGCTAGGAGATGTCTATACAACCTAGGAGTGATCCTTTCTGCCCAGAGAGGATGCATTTTGTAAATATTTCCCCCCTACTTAAAAGGTGTGTGTTCTCCTCTCTCTTAGCCTGCTTTAATTAATTTTAGCAGCAGAAAATGCTTTGCTTCTGTGCAGATTTAGTGCTTCTCTAAATTTTTGACCCTGTGCTGAGCATATAATAGTGAGTAGTTTGTCTTCTCTGGGTCTGAATAAGGAAGAAGGGAGATGGTAAGAGTTCTTAGCTCTATTGCTTCTGTCCAGGAGAAACATTATCAGCAGCTGCTCTCTCTACGATGCTCTAAACCTCTGCTGGATTGAACATTCAGCTACTTGCTGACCAAGCAGTGAACACTATGGTGGCAAATGTGTGTTTTTGTGTGATAATTTCGGAAGTGAATAGATGGCAGTTTGCCACCAATATATTTTGATTGTAATATGGAGTGTGTGCTGAACCAAGAAGGCTAATCTATGGTGAAGCATTTTGGAAGCTTTTGTCTAATTTCTGATCAGGGTGTTTGACAGGTAAGGGTGCATGTGTGTGTTGCATATTATTTGTTGCGTAGGGTAAGGAGGGACTGCTGAGATAGCCACAGACGGCCCATGGTCACTTCAGCTATTGTGCGAAACAGCCTAGATGATGTCCATTGTGGTGACTGATCATTATACTTCAAATACTTAACTATATTTTTTCCCTGTAGAGCAGTGGTTCCCAAACCTTTGGGGGCAACTTTTGGGGGACCATAAATTGATCCCCAGTGCCCGCTATCCTACTCCAGAAAAAGCATTATTCGGAATAGCAGTTTGCATGGCCCAGTATGTAAAATAACACAGCACAGCAAAATTCAAAACAGTAACAATTAATTGAACATTTATTCAAAATCCGGTTAACACTATTTAATTTAATTAATTCAACATAAATGATTAACTTGATCTAGCGATACCAGCCTTTCATATCCTGAAAGTCATTTAGACCTCCAGTGCCCCCTTGCACCCCTTTGCCTCTTAGATACCCCAAGGTAATGCCACCACCCACCCAGGGGGTTGTGCTACCCCCTCTGGGAACCACTGCTTTAGAGGCACCTCAAAACGTGCTGCTGGTGACAGATTGCCTCTTTGCATGTGTGTGAGTGTGAATAAGGATGGAGCCATATCTCTGTGCTGGGGCGGGTGCCTTGCTGTAGAACAGTAGTGGGGAACTGGATCTGACCAGTGGACCACCCGGATCCTAATCTCTACCCTGCCGCAGAGACCAAGTTTGACAGGTGGGCGAGGCAGCCTACCTGCCAGTCACCTGGTGCCACAACAACAGCAGGTGCAAAAAAAAGTGTGTGTAGCATTTTCAGAGCTCAGACATTGAGCTAATAGTTGGCTCTGGGGAAGCACTGTACAAGGGACTTTGCAACCACTGCTGATCAAGTCTTTTTACCTGACCCTGCCTGATGTCATCTATGATGTCATGCAAGACACTACGTGTAAGGCAGGCAGGTGTGGCTTGCCCCAAACCGCCTCGTAGGCCAGGTCTGGTGGAACCCATTAGTCCTGCAGGCCAGAGAAACACCCCCCCCCCCGCGATCGCATGTTCAGTCAGGATTAAATTGTGTCAGTTTGCAGTATTGGAAGGTAATACTGTACTGTCTTTCCCGAGACCTTGGAGAGCTTCTTCCAGTCAGTTGTTTGCTAAACACACAGGAGATAATTTGTCTGTCTCTCTAGAAGGCAACTTCACCTGCTGTGTCCAGGCTGCTTCAAGCTTGCTTCTCCACATGTTCTTGGACCCCCATCATCCCTGACCATTGGCTAAGCTGGCCAGGGATGATGGGTGTTGTAGCCCAACAACATCTGGGGACCTGAGGTTGAGCTGTCCCTCTCTAGTGCAAGACTTTCTCAAGACATGATCAAGGGAAATAATAGTTGCCTTGGTCAGACCACACCTGGAATACTGTGTCGACTCCTGGGCACCACAATTTAAGAAGGATATCAACAAGCTGGAACATGTGCAGAGGAGGGTGACCAAGATTATCAAGGGTCTGGAAATCAAGCCTTATGAGGAATGGTTGAAGGAGCTGGATATATGATAGCCATCTTCAAATATCTAAAGGGCTGTCATGTGGGAGATGGAGCAAGCTTGTTTTCTCCTGCTCTAGAGGGTGGGACCTGAACCAATGGCTTCAAGCTACAGTGGTGCCTCGCTTAACGAATGCCCTGCAAGACGAATTTTTCGCTAGACGAATGGATTTTGCGATCGGAGGTTGCCTCGCAAGACGACGAGTTTTTCTATGGCCGCCACTTCGTCTTGCGAAGCCTTCCCCAATTCAAGGGGAAGGCAGCCAGCAAAACACCTCCCACATCGGCGCGCTTTGGCCCCATCACCCAGAGCCAAAGCGCGCCGGTGCGGGGACGCTTTTGCTGGCTGCCGAAAGCCCCGCTTTCCCCTCAGCCCGTCTGTGTCGGGCTGCTTTCTCTTCCTTCGTTCCCCCCCCCCCCCAAACAGAGCCCGCATCTGACGGGGGTTCGGAAGCCCTGTAAAATGCCGGCTCTGTCGGGCGAGGCGGTGGCACACACCTCTCTTGGCTCGGGGAAGGCAGGCAGGCAAGAGAACAAGCGCCTGCCTGCCTTCCCCGAGCCAAAAGAGGAAGTACCGCTGCCGCCGCCAGGCCCCCGGAGCCCATAGGAACGCATTAATTGACTTTTAATGCGTTCCTATGGGAAACGGTGGCTCGCTACACGAAATTTTCGTAGGACGAATTGAGTCCTGGAACGAATTAATTTCGTCTAGCGAGGCACCACTGTACAAGAAAGGAGATTCCGACTAAACATACGGAAAAACTTCCTGGCAGTAAGAGCTGTTTGAATGGTCTCCCTCGGGGGGTTATGGACCCTCCTTCCTTGGGGCTTTTTAAGCAGAGGGTGGATGGCCATCTGTGCTGGATGCTTTAGCTGAGATTCCTGCATTGCTGGGGATTGGACTACATGACCCTCGGGGTCCCTTCCAACTCTACCATTCTGTGATTTGACGCACCCACTATATCAATGCCAACTGAAATGATTGGGAAAGCAGCTATTTTAAGAACATATAAAGAGCCCACATGGATCAGGCCAGTGGCACACCTAGTACACAGCATCCTGTTCTCATGGTGGCCAGCCAGGTGCTTGTGTGAAGCATGCAGCCCAGGACCTGAGCACAACAGCACCTTTCCCTTCCCAGCAACTGGTATTCAGAGGCACAATATCTCTGATAGTGAAGTTGGGAGCTGGCCATTGTAGCTAGCAGCAAAAATGTATTTTGCTACATTTCACTCTGCCTGGGATGCCTTCAAACATACTGAATGCATGCATCCTTGAAAATAACACCTGAAAGTAAGTGTATTAGGGTCTCCAGGGCATTCCGCCATGCACCATCCGGTGGATCTTAGTTCAAAATGATTGTACATATGCATTTAAAAAAAGCATGTGGCATTGCTGGCAGGAGCTGATGCAAGTTGAAGTCCAAAACATTCAGAGTAGGTTCCTAAGGTTTTGCTCAGGTCATGAATGTCGTCTTTTGGCTAGACTCACATCAAGCATTGTTCTGACTTTCTTGAAAATCCAGAAGGAGCAATATTTTTGATTCTTATTCTTGATACTTGCTAAAAGCTGAGCCAGGAAAATTAGCTCTGATTCCTAGTCATTTGGAGTCATTGATCACATTTGACATTAAAAAAAATTAAAAATGGCAGCATGTATTGCCCGTACTTCTCAATGCCAAAATGCAAGGGTGGGATACACAGTCCTTTTCTGCTTGCAAGGTTCATACAGCTCTTAACTTCATGTCAGTTCTTCTGTTAACCTGCAGAGGAGCCAAACTCTTTCTGGGGTATAGCCGTTCAGTATGTCAGTAACTGTTTGGCCACAGTGCCCAGGGAGCACAAGAGAAAGCAGATCTCACTGCAAAGGTTATAGTCTGCCATCTAGAGGGATGCAGGTGCGCTGGTAACTGGCATTGTGAAGTTTGGTGAGTAGCTTTTCAGGGAGGCAGGGGAAGAGGGTGGGGTTCCAGGCCCTTCCGCTGATACAGCTAAGAGACCACCAGCATTGGGACCCTTCTTTCTTGAACTCTTTCCATTTCAGGTGGTTGTCATAAAAACTCTGAAATTGGGAACTACTGCCCGTTTGATCACACACACCATTCATCCCTTTCCCTCTGTGGTGGCTGGTGCCAACTATAATTAGTATGGCAGAAGGAAGGGATGCTGAGCTGTAATGTGAAGGTAGGAGAGCTGGGTTTGTGGCACAGCATGGCTGCGGTTCAGACCTTTGTTCTGAGGCCGTTGTGGGATGCCGGAGCTCGCCCTTGTCCTGAATCTTCCAACATCCTGCTTCTTTGGATGTCCTACTGTAAGTTTAGGCTCATACAACTAATGTGGATTAAATCGCTCTGCTGCTTTTGTGCAACAAAGCCACTTAAAACAAACAAAAAAAACCACTCACTTTTTGCAGTTAGGAAAGTGGTGGAGAAATGCACGGAAGAAGTGTGCAATGGGCAAAGAATTAACTGGAAAACACACCCATGAGAAAATCAGGATGAATTCTCCTTGTTGCATAGCCACCCTGCAAACAAATGAGAAGGGATGCTCGCTAAAGACCAGTCATAGTCTAACCACCACGTAAGCTTTTGTGCAAGCACATCAGAACAAACGCTCAAGAAATTGCGAGCCTTTCCCCCCCCCCCCAGTAAAAATGCTGGAAATAAATAAGGGCTGCCCTAGTGCTTTGAAGAGGGTGTGAGGTCCCTGGCTTCCAGGTTTATCTTTTTGAGAGATAACTTGATTATTAAAAGCAGGCAGGCAGGCAGGCAGGCGCTGTGGTGTGGAGTGCTATTTCAAACAAGATAAGCAAAGCTGCGAATTCCCTGTGATGCTGGCGTGCTTTGCATCAATAATGCACCAGGGGGAAATGAGTGATCTATTGAGGGCAATCCCTTGATGGGGCTGCTGCTTTGTTTTCACCTCCTCTGGGAGAAAGGAGCCAGTCTTTGCATTGCTCACCTAAAGGAATGTAGTAGCTTACAGTACACTCCCCCTGCCCCCCCAGTTAAATGAAGACAGTTTAATTTATCCAGCTTCCTTCATCCAGTCATCTTCCCAGCTTTGCAGCCATTATTTCTTGTAATGACTGCAGCCAAAAGCTGGTATTGATATCTGCTCCCCCTCTTTATTGATTTATGCATCTTTATGCTTTGCATGGATTTCAGATACCTAAAGGTTGGTGGGGAGGGTTGAGCAGGAGAGAGACATTATGTAATGTGGCACCTTCTGCATGCCAGGTCTGCAGCATCTTCAACCTTCCAGACAGTTATTGTGGCATCACTGCAAATTGTCCAATATAGGGCTAAGTTGTGTTTTTGTTGCTTACACACACAATCAAAAGTTGACATTCCAGCTGCAAAGTGAATGAAGTTTATAAATGAAAATCTCTCTCTCTCTCTCTCTCTCTCTCTCTCTCTCTCTCTCTCTCTCTCTCTCTCTCTCTCTGTAATTTTCATTTTCACTTTTCCAATACACTAAAAGCAATTATAACAACAAAAGCAAGTAAGAGAAAAGATCCAAGCGAGACAGGAAAAGAAGGGATATCAGGAGAGAAGGGGGAGTGGTAGTTAATCAACCTGTGACCTTCTAAAGTGGGGTGGGAGATATTGTCTTTCTCTCCCTTTTACTAATATTATATTATGTATTTTGTGTTTTATGTTATAAACTGCCCTGTGGTCTCTTGATGAATAATAATTTTAAAACAAATTTAAAAGCAAAACAGATAAAATGCAGTGTGTATATATAAAGTAATTAAGCTATTTAATAGGGACCCAGGTGGCGCTGTGGGTTGAACCACAGAGTCTAGGGCTTGCTGATCAGAAGGTCGGCGGTTCAAATCCCTGTGACGGGGTGGGCTCCCGTTGCTCGGCTCCAGCTCCTGCCCACCTAGCAGTTCGAAAGCACATCAAAGTGCAAGTAGATAAATAGGGACCGCTCCGGCGGGAAGGTAAACGGCGTTTCCGTGCGCTGCTCTGGTTCGCCAGAAGCAGCTTTGTCATGCTGGCCACATGACCCGGAAGCTGTCTGCGGACAAACACCGGCTCCCTCGGCCTATAGAGCGAGATGAGCGCCGCAACCCCAGAGTCGGACATGACTGGACCTGATGGTCAGGGGCCCCTTTACCTTTACCTTTTAAGCTATTTAATATAGAAACAAGAGCTATTAAAATACAGATCGTGAAAACAGCACAGCACTATTTTAAAGCCCTTTCCCCAAAAGCCTGTTGGAATGAAACACCCTTCACTTGCTGGCAAAGAACAATAAGGAGAAGTCTTGCTTCCCTAGGGAGGGAGTTCCAGAGTCTGCTGGCTCTTAGTGAAGGGAGCATTTGCTGATGCAGGGCTGATGAGCCTTCAGTTTGGTTGTCTCAGTGGGGAATATGTACCGGTAGTATTGAGCTCTTTACCTTGCCACACATTAAGAAGAACCTGGCAACCTCCAGCTTCATCAGATGGATGAAGTGGGCAACACATGCGGGGAAAGTAAACAAAGTTCTGGGGAGCATCTCACTGGATGAAGACTCGAGGGTGGCCGGTCGCATTTGGAGTGCAACTGAAGTGCAGGGCTAAGTGGCTGATATACAGAAATCCCCACACTGGACAGCTTTTGTGGAGTCTGGGGTCTGCTGCTGGGGGCAGACAGCCAACAGATTGAAAGAGGGCAGTTTTCTGGCTGGGTATCATGTATACTGGGCTAACCTAAGAGGTGGAAGAAGGAGGAGTTAATTTACTACAATAACCACAATTTAAGAAGGATGTTGAGCAGCTGGAAGGTGCGCAGAGGAGGGCAACCAAGATGATCAAGGGTCTGAAAAATAAGCCTTACGAGGAAGGCTTGAAGGAGCTGGGTAAGTTTAGTCTGGAAAAGAGGAGACTGAGGAGATATGAGAGCCATCTTCAAATATCTAAAGAGATGTCACATGGGAGATGGAGCAAGCTTGTTTTCTCCTGCTATGGAGGGTAGGACTCGAGGCAATGGCTTCAAGTTACAAGAAAGCAGATTCCAAATAAACATACAAAAAAACTTTCTGACAGTGTTCGACAGTGAAACTCTTGGGAAAGTGGTGGACTCTTCTTCCTTGGAGGTTTTTAAGGAGAGGTTGGCTGGCCATCTGCCATGGATGTGTTAGCTGAGATTCCTGCATTCCAGGAGGTTGGACTAGATGACCCTTGGGTCCCTTCCAATTCTATGAAGCACTATTATTCTAAGTCAGTGTTTCCCAACCTTGTGCGTCCAGATGTTTTCGGACTACAATTCCCATAATTCCTGACCACTGGTCTTGCTAGCTAGGGATGATGGGAGTTGTAGTCCCAAAACATCTGGAGGCACAAGGTTGGGAAACACTGTTCTAAGTGGTAGTCACAGATTGGTCAGTGGTTGGTGAAGTGAGTCTTGAGGCTTTCCTGGCGCTGCATTTCTGTCTTTGCCTACCTGGCGTCCTCCATGTTGGATTTCCAGACCCCATATTCCGCCTTCACAGGGTCACGGCCCGTTCACTGCTCTTCAAGAGGCCACAGCTCTGCTTCTGATGCACAACAGTGTCCCAAGGTCAAATACCCAGTGCTGCATAAACCCTGCCCTTTCAAAAACTGCAAAATTGAAGACTCTCTGGCCCAGGCTTGGCAGACACCCTCCAGCACAACCACGGCCATTTTTCATGTAGGCAGAGCTGCCTTGTCCATGAAAGTCTTCTGACAACTCGAGAAACGTCATGTCTGCTTAGCATCAATTAAGGAAAGGTGGTGAGAATGGGGGGTGGCAGAGACTCTGTATCCTGGGCTTTTTTTGGCCTTGCTTTCAATTTTCAAGTTCTAAAAATATATCTGGAGAAGTGTGAGAAGCCTGGCTCACAGAAGCTGTCCAACCTTTTCTTGAAACTCTCTAGGAGATGAGATATTTTCTATTTTTCAGTAATGCACCGTCATGGTATGCGGTGCTTCATTGGAATGTAACAAGAAATAGACACAGGTCCTTCTCTGGAAAGGCTTAGAATCTTAATCTTAGAATCATAGACTTGGAAGGGGATCTAAGGATCATCTGGAAAGCCTTCTCTGGAAAGGCTTAGAATCTTAATATTAGAATCATAGACTTGGAAGGGGATCTAAGGATCATCTAGTCCTTAGCCCTGCAATGCAAGAATATGCAGCTGTCTCATACAGGGATTGAACCTGCAGCCTTGCCGTTATCGGCACCATGCTGCAACCAACTGAGCTATCCAGAAAGTAGATGACAAAAGGAGGAGAGAGGTGGAGAGGCAAGAGTAAGATGGGAGCAATATGGGCAAATTTCATCCCAGTCTATTTAGGCTTGGTTTCAGTAGGGCAGCCTTCTCCAACCTGGTGCTCTCCAGACATTTTGGACTATAATTCTATCAGTTCTGTGGCGTAGTGATAGCCCAAATCGTCTGGAGGGAGCCAGGTTGGAGAAGACTGCAGTTGGTGGGTAGGGATTTCAGGAGGCCAGACACTGTGTAGCTGTGCCTCAGTACAAGACTTGGGGCAGCAAGGGAGACAGGATGGTCATAGGAGGAAGCAGAAGAACTTCTGGTCATGATAAGAAGGGCCTGTTGGATCTGGCCAATGGCTAGTCTAGTCCAGCATACTGTTCTTGCCTTGGCTAACCAATGGGAAGGCCACAGGCAGGACCGGTATGCAACAGCAGCCTCCCCACTTCCTGATCTGGCATTCAGAGGCATGCTGCCTCCACCAGTGGAGTTGTAACATAGCCATTGTGACTGGCAGCCTTTGATGTAGTGGAGAGGCTGGGATATTGATAAAAGTGGAAAGATGCATCAACTGCTCCGAATTGGTCAAGGTTTAAAGAGTCTACCTCACCAATAGACTTGACCTACTTGTTCTTCTCCTGTCTTTGTCGACTGGTAGAGCATTGAAATATTCTCTCAGAATCGGAGCATCATATCCGTGGAGCTTGGGTGACTGAGAACATTTGACATTTCGTACAGCATTTGTGATGCTGCTGTCAAACCATTTGTTGTTGCTGTTTAGCCGTATCCGACTCTTCGTGACCCCATGGACCAGAGCACGCCAGGCACTCCTGTCTTCCACTGCCTCCCACAGTTTGGTCAAACTCATGTTTGTAGCTTCAAGAACACTGTCCAAACATCTCGTCCTCTGTCGTCCCCTTCTCCTTGTGCCCTCCACCTTTCCCAACATCAGGGTCTTTTCCAGGGAGTCTTCTCATGAGGTGGCCAAAGTATTGGAGCCTCAGCTTCAGGATCTGTCCTTCCAGTAAGCACTCGGGGCTGATTTCCTTCAGAATGGATAGGTTTGATCTTCTTGCAGTCCGTGGGACTCTCAAGAGTCTCCTCCAGCACCATAATTCAAAAGCATCCATTCTTTGGTGATCAGCCTTCTTCACGGTCCAGCTCTCACTTCCATACATCACTACTGGGAAAACCATAGCTTTAACTATACGGACCTTTGTCGGCAAGGTGTCAAACCATATTCTGATACAAATATCGAACAAAGGAGAGCATAGCTTGGCTAATTTTGGTGAATTTATGACAATGCAGCTACTGTCTAGCTGAAAGAGGAAGGGAGGTGTTGCATTCAGAGCTGTAGGATTTTCTGTAGTTGCACAAAAACAGTGAACAGTTTTTTTTATCATAGCAGCTGCTGGAATGATGAGTATTTAAGACATATTCATCTGGATGCTAGTGAAAGCAATATATTTATTGAATATAGTGAACATACATTTTTCTCAATACCTGTTGAGCATAATGAGCACACTGACTAGTTATGCCATTTTAGAATTCTTTTGGAACCTTTTTTAAAAAAAATAAAAAAATACTCTTCTGTACTTTTGGATGTTGATGTTTACTCTTAAAAAAGTGTTCCTCAGCTTTACCTTCATGTTATTATTTTGAATATAGAAAAAGAGGGCATCTCCCAGTTTCGAGAGTGTGAACCAACCTTTTGAAATCAGTCCTTCATGTAATGTAAACTTTATTGAACGAGGACTGATGGATCTTCACAGTTTTCTTCTGCTGAAGATTAATATTCTCCTCTTGTGCCATCTTCTCCCTCCCATGCCCCACCTCCCAAGTCTTGAATTAGCAGCTGGAAAAACAGCTAGTTGGTCATTGGGGGTGACACACACACACACACACACACACACACACTTAAATGGAGGTTTCCTGGCTTTAAGTTGCTAAGTCTCGGAGCTGCAAGTCCCCAAGACTCTTCTCTCCTTATGCAAATAACCGCCGAGCTTTGATGTCTTTCATTTCATTTTATTTGGATGCCCTCTGGAATTAATGGCCTTGCCTGAGCAGTGCATGACGGATTGGGGAGATCTGTTTCTCGCCGCCGCCGCTGCTCGTGCAGCATGTGAATTTGCAGCTCTTTGCCGGTGGGACTTGGGAAGACGAAACTAGGTCAGCGGCACTTGTGCGTGTGCGGATATAGGCAGAGAAACGGGCTATAATCTCAGCATTAAACAAACCCGACTGTAAGGGCTGCGGGGGGTTTGCTATTTTAAGCGCTCTCGTCTCCGTGATTGCCAGCGCTCAGCACAGAGCAAACAGATAGTTGCAGGAGCCTTTGTGCTGGAACCGAGAGGACGCTTTTTCCGTCGATTGCTTTTGAATGGCACACATTTAGCAAGCACAATTCTGTGCTTCTGTGGGCAGAAGGTGGGCAGGGTCATGGGTTTGAGCCCCATGTTGGGCGAAAGATTCCTGCATTGTAGGGGGTTGGACTAGATGGCTCTCGAGGTTCCTTCCAACTCTATAATTCTATGATTCTATAATAAGGTGTCCTGCAGAGAGGCGGAAGGGGCAGGGGAAACATGTTAAGGCGAAATGTGACTGGGACTCGATTGCTCCTCTTCTCTCCAGGATGTTAGGCAGGCAATAGCAGATCACCTATAATGTTTAATCTCAGGCTATTCCTTCTTTTCCTTTGAAGCCACAGCTTCATTAGACTGCATAGGGCAGATTTCCAGTGGGGTACAAGAGATCCTGCCTTCCTCTTCCCTGCTCTTGTTCTCACCCATTGGACCTCTGCGGTCTCCGTCCCAGTAACTGCCAGCAGCTCACACAGCCAGGCCTGGCCATGAGCCACATCTGTGGTCTTTGCCCCAGCCAAACCAAACTTCCTCCCCTGAGAGAAGCTGGGCGGTTGGTCAGCATCCTGTGGCTGGCTTTCTCTCTTCGGCCTGTAAGAGCTGTGTGTGCTCCACAGTTTCACAGCTGGCTAATGGCTTAGGGGCAAAGCAGCAACTGCATTTTTAGCCTGTATTTGTTGTATGGCATGTTGCTTGGCTTGGTTGCATTCTGCCTCTGTTTGTTGAATTTATTCCCTGATTGTATTTTATTGATTTACTTCTGCGTCGTGCATTTCCTCCGAGGACTCTTGCATCCAAGAGGCGTCCGGCTTTGTCCTGGGAGGGAGATTAGACAGAGCAGGTAACTGGCCTGGTGTTACTCAGTGACCTCTAGGTCTGAGCAGTGATTTGAATCCAGGTCTCCGTGATCATAAGAACGTATGGAGAACCCTCCTGGATCAGGCCAATGACACATCTAGTCCAGCATCCTGTTCTCACCTTGGACAACCAGATGCCTATTATGGGAAACCCGCAAGCAGGATTTGAACACAAGGGTCCTCTCCCCTCCTGTGGTTTCCGGCAACTGGTATTTAGAAGCATTGCTGCCTCTGACTGTGGAGGCAGTGCACAGCCATCATGGCTAGTAGCTATCAATAGCCCTCCATGGTGAAGAATGTTGCAGTGCCTTACTCACATTCATAAAAACCTGACCTCGCATTGTTAAAAGTCCTTTTTTAATGTCCCCCCCCCCATAACAGTTAGCTAACCTGGGGGGAGGTGGTTGTACTTACTACAAATATACCTGGTTATGATTACTATTTTTGCTTTAATGAATTCAATGGTTTAAAAGTCCTTGACCAAATCTTCTCCTTCACCTTCTGTTTGGCTGTTTAAATGGCCTTAGCTGCAGAAGAAGGTGCTCTCCATCTTCCTTGCCTGCGTGCAGTCATGCAGATGGGATTGACCTGGTGCAGAGAAGCAGCTTGGAAGCCTCTGAAGCTCAGAAAGAGCTTTCTAGCCTTTTGCTTTTAGGTCTTGATGTCTCTGAGGAATGAAGCCTTTAAGTCAGCTTCTCTTCCAATCTGGTGCCTCTGTTTTGGACTACAACTCCCATCAGCCCCAGCGGGCGGGTGGAACTCATACTCACAAAGTCATAAATGTTGTTGTTGTTTAGTCGTTTAGTCGTGTCCGACTCTTCGTGACCCCATGGACCAGAGCACGCCAGGCACTCCTGTCTTGCGCTGCCTCCCGCAGTTTGGTCAAACTCATGTTCGTAGCTTCGAGAACCCTGTCCAACCATCTCATCCTCTGTCGTCCCCTTCTCCTTGTGCCCTCCATCTTTCCCAACATCAGGGTCTTTTCCAGGGAGTCTTCTCTTCTCATGAGGTAGCCAAAGTATTGGAGCCTCGGCTTCAGGATCTGTCCTTCCAGTGAGCACTCGGGGCTGATTTCCTTCAGAATGGATAGGTTTGATCTTCTTGCAGTCCATGGGACTCTCAAGAGTCTCCTCCAGCACCAAAATTCAAAAGCATCCATTCTTCGGCAATCAGCCTTCTTTATGGTCCAGCTCTCACTTCCATACATCACTACTGGGAAAACCCATAATACAAGAAGCTTTTGAGCTATTAGTTCTGCTCTACAGGGATAGACTTAACAATTTTCCCAAGGACAGAAGCTGCTTGAACAGGAACTGCCAGCAACCAACACATCTAAAACATGTTGATAAGAATCAATTTAAGCTCAAACATTTACCCGGTACCTGGGAATTGTGCACTCAGCTCCTGCTTGTGAGCTTTCCCTCAGGGACCAGAATGTTGAATTAGATGGGCTGCTGGCCTGATCCTGCTGTGCTCTTCTTCTGTTGTCATGTGCTCTTTCTCTCCCCCTGCCCAACACCAATCTTATAAAACTATCTCCTGATTGTTAGCATGCAGAATTTGGTACATGCTGGTAAGCAAGAGAACCAGGGTGAGAAGACCGTTCCCTGTAGTAGGCACAAAGAAGTGGGACCTGCAGCAAATTTATTAAATGCATTTCATGTCTCGTGAGCATACCGTTATTTAGCAATTCTGGGTTTCCAACCTGTTTTAGGGTCCCTCGTTTTTCTTATTTAATATCAGCAAACTTTGGGTTTCCCCCAATTCTGCTGATGCTTCCCTCTTGTGTATAGATGGTGGTTGGCAGGATAGTACCAACAAGTAACTGGAAGCGGTGATTGAAGAGAAGTGCAAGCTAAGGAGGGCACCAGCAGATTCTCTAGCGTCAGCCCCACTGAAAAGGGTGCTCTGTTGCTTAGGCACAAGGCTGCAGGTTCCTTGGATCTTGCAGCAGCTCCTGCTTTCTGTCCAAATGAGTCATTTTGGGGCCGCAGGCAAGTTTATGAAGCCTGCTGTTGTGAATCTCCCTTAGGCATAGCATCACGAAGCTTGCTCAAAAGGAAGAGAAGTGTAAAAGTGATGCAGAGAGGAGCACTTGCACCAACTAAATGTGACACAGCACAGTTGGATCAGCTAAAATTGCAGCATGAGATCAGGTAGCACTTAGTTGGCCTTGGGTTTGCTTAGCAATATCAGTCTGCAGAAACGAGTTGGCATCGTCGCTGCTGTCTGTCTCTTCCTCCCCTGGTGCTTTTGCTTTTGCTAAAAAAGGGTTATAAATCCACCTTTGAATCCAGAGGCCTGCAGAGCATTGGAGAGAAGCTGTTTTATATTTAGCAGCTCATAACAAGAGTTCCTGTGGTACTTCTCTCCCTGCCATTTCCCCCCTGTTCCCAGAATGCCTTGTGTTTCCAGGGACATTTCCCCTCCCACTGTTTAAAGACAAAGGCTTCAGTAGCTTTGGCTCCTAGGGATGCTTCTTCACCCTGGAGGAAAGCCCATCTTCCAACATCTCAGAGAAATTCTTTCCTTTGTATGACATGATCCAAGTTGCAGCAAGTGAGGGCTCCGTTTGGCCTGTGCGCCAAGCTCTTTGGGTCTTCGTGCCCTTGATGATTCCTTGCTTGTTTCACGAGAACACTGCTCTGAGATTCTGCTTTGGGAGGGTCATAGCTCAGTGGTGGCATATTTGTTCGCATGCAGAAGGTAGGGCTGGAGATAGCTTCCTCTTTGAAGCTCTGGAGAGCTGCTAGTGTGGACATTACTTAGCTAGGTGAACCATTGGTCTGACTTGGCATTCCTTCTTTCCACCTTGCTAGCTTCAGAGGAGTTTCTCACCCACTATGGATTAGATTTTTAACAGCATGCACGACACATGGATTACTGATTCCCACACTGCCCTTCCTGTGCAACCTGATCTTCCCGGTGCAGCGCATGGGGCAGCCTTAAATCTTTGGGCTGTGCGCTCCTTGCCATAGTCAACCACGTCACCCTCCCCCCTAGCTGTGCAATAGGCAGGAGGCCTTGGAAGGAAGCCACTCTGCCCTTTGCCAAGTTTGGGGCCTGTGCATGGCAAGTGCTAGAAGGGCTTTGGGGCGCTTAAGGGATTTAAAAAATTAATCAGCTGTATAATCATGGATATGTTAAACAAATAGACACATTGCAAAACACCGAATGAAAGAGCCTTTCTGGGAGGGTGAGAATGCTTACGCACCGGTATTAAGAACTTGCAATTCGGTAAACAGGGTACCACTACGCGAGAAGAAAATGATGGCAACAACATCTTTCATGTAGCATCATCACTGAGGGAGCTAAAATTTTGAGAGAAGGGGGCAGAGATAAATTAGTAAGACCCACCAGTATTGTGGACAATCTAGAACTGGAAAAAGCTAAGTGCTTGATCTAAGAGGATGCTTATCTGCGCCAGTTCCTGTGGTTCTTAACTGTAGCATGGTAACCATAAATGATCCTTGGGGTGCAGACTGGAAGAGAGAGTCACCACTTTCTTTAAAAATAATAAGGTTTGGTGTACAAGGGGTGGGGTGGAAATCTTGTAAGAAAATATGCACAAATGCTTTATCATTCTGTGAAAATGTATTCCCCAATTTAAATCATGTTAAATGTGCTTTATTTTCCCTTCCTGATCAAATATTTTCATTCGGATACATTTGTCCTTTGGAAGAAGTGTGTGGTCGCTAAGAGACTTCTACTTTGAGTATGGAAGGATAAATAAATATCTATTGTGCAGTGGTCTGCAGATCACAATTCCCTTGCTATATTTGAACATACTTTGCATGGACACCAACATTGGTTGGATGTTTATCATTTTGTGAATGCAAGCTGATTATTTTTTAAATCTCCTTTTCGTTAACTTCCTTTCTTCTTTAACAAAGCTGCAATAAAAGTCAGTTTTGAAAAAGAAGTGTGAGATGCAGATGCAATAAGCAGTCTGCCTTATTTTCTGAGAATAGCTATCTGAAAAGGTTTTGCTGCTTTCGAGGCACATGTTAGCACCCAGCGATGTGACCCTGAAACACAGGATGTTGGTGTTGGCTCTCTCTGCAGAGCACTGCACGGGTAGCAACCCCCTGTGTCGCTCCAACGGGGATCCAGTGGAAACAATGCAGCTCATTTGGGTATAAAGGGATGGCTGACGGCTTCTGACTTCCTGCTTCTCATGAAGTCAAGCAGCTGCAGCCCTCCCAGAAGTTTAAGAAACAAACAAACCCAATGCAAACGGTTGCCAATGGTGGAGCATTTTACATACCAGCTTTTTACTCGAACACAATCCTCTTTGTTCGCTTCTCTTGGACTTATTTACATGAGTAAGCCTTGTGGCTCATTCTGTCATTGGTCGTAGCTATCACTGAAGTGCACAGGGAGAGTGTCTGTGGCCAGAGGTTACCTGCTACCGTGCATTGAGGCGCTTGCGATAACATGGCCTTTGGCACGAAACCCTCTTGTCTGGTGACGGGGAGGAGAGTAAAAGGGAAATGAGGGTTAAGTTGCAAATGATGCATCGACTTGGGGTGATGGAGGACAGCTGAGAAAGCTGCTGGTTCTGTGTGACAGCACAATATTAAGACCAGCTAGTATTGCAAATTGTTCACCAAGGTAGGACTGAGGGGCTGTGCGCAGGTCAGTAGGCAGGTGGGGGAAAGGTGTTTATCTGTGTAGAGATTTGTACACACAGAAGCAACTGACAGTGAACATGTCTGTGTTTATGGCAGTGATTATATAAACAATTATTTAAACATGTTTGCTAGTCTAGGCTGCATCAACAGAAGTATAGCGTCAGGATCGAGGGAAGTCGTGGTACTGCTCGATTCTGCCTTGATCAGATCCCACCTGGAGTCCTCAGTCCAGTTGTGGGCACCCCAGTTTAAGAAGCAAATTGACAAGCTGTAACATATGCAGAGGAGGGTGACCAGGATCATCAAGGGCTGGCAACCAAGCCTTGTGGGGAATGGCTGAGGGAGTTGGAGATGTTTAGCCTGGAAAAGAGGAGACAGGGAGGAGGTATTAGAGCCATTTTCAGATATCTGAAGGGCTGTCATGTGGAAGATGGAACAGGCTTGTTCTCTCCTGCTCCTAAGGCTAGGGCTGAACCAATGGATTCAAATGACAAGAAAGGAGATTTCAACTCAACATTAGGAAGAAGTTGCTGATACTATGCACCGTTTGAAAGGGGAGCAGACTCCCTCAAAAGGTGGTGGGCTCTCCTTCCTTGGAAAATTTTAAGCAGAGGTTCGATGGCTATCTGGGATTCTTCAGCTGTAATTCCTACATTGCAGGGGGTTGGACTGGATGACCCTTGGAGTCCCTTCCAAGTCTACAATTGTGTGATTCTATACCGATGAGGAATGAGCAGGTGGGCAGGAGAAGGAAATCACTACTGTAATACTTCTGGGAACTTGTAAAAGAAACTTTGGAATGCTAAGGCACTACTTGGCTTGACTTGGAAAAGGTTCGCCCATAGGTCGTTGTACGGCGGAGGATTGACTGGAGACATGGATTTGCTTGAGAGAAGGGGGATGACCACTGCTTGCTTCTCTCCATTGTGAAAATTGTCCTTAGTTTAGTGGGCTGTAGGTTGTAGGTCCAACGGAAGTTCTTCTCTAGCACAACCAAGGGCTCGGCTTGACTTGCTGGTTATCATCGATGCTTTCCTTTTTCTCTTCCCAGTGTCCCCAGGAAAGATCATGGATGAAAAGATGTCCTACAAGGAGTTTCTGGACCGCAATGACTCGTGGACAATGGATGACAGGGCCCATTGCTTTGAGCCACAGCCAGCATTTAAGCCCATGGATGTGACAGGTAAGAAGTAGCCGCAGCTGCAGCTTCGCTGAGAACAGAAGCACGAAAGCCTGTGTTTTTATTGAAATCCGCCTGAAATTTCAAACCTGAACACCATTCCAGGAACAATGCCTGCTTCTGCTTCATTGCCTAAACGAGGGGCTAGCCAATGTGGTGACCTATAGATGTCATTGGACTACAGCTCCCATCATCCCTCTTCTTTGGCCATGCTGACTGGGGCTGATGGGAAGTGGATTCCAATGACATTTGGAGGCACCGCATGGACTATCCTTGGCCTAAAGCATCTTTCTGCTGGTGGGGTTGTCAGGGGTGGCTTGCATGTGCTCAGAACATTCCATAGGTTGACTATCTGCTGTATGAGAGAAACGGAAAAACACTTCAACCATGATTCCACAGAGGCTCACACACAGACAGCCAATATTTTTTTGGTCCTGAGTGCCTTAACTGAGATTCCTACATTGCAGGCGGTTGGACTAGATGACTGTTGAGGGTCCCTTCCAGCTCTACAATTCTATGATTCTATGCTATGATTCTGTAACTTTTTCAGTGCATACTCCAACGTGACTCAAAGATCTGTTTCTTTGGGTGTGGTCACAACCAGTTTAGACCCCGTGAACATACCTGTGGAGCTAGGTACATGAGACGAGCCTGCCAGAACAGGTCAGTGGCCCATCTAGTGCAGCATCCTGTTCTCACAGTGGCCAAACAGCTGCATATGGGAAGCCAGTAAGCAGGAGTCAAGCACCAGAGCACTCTCTCCCCTTGTGGTGTCCAAAAACTGATATTCAGAGGAATGATGGCTCTCACAGTGGAGGTAGAACACAGCTGCCATCATTGGTCCTCCTTGAATTTGCCTAATCTTCTTTAAAGGCAAACAGGTTGGTGGCCATCACTGCCTCCTATGGGAGGGAGTTCCACTGTTTAACCATGTGCCGTGCTTTATATTACTGTCCTGAGCATTCACTTCCAACATCTTCTCCTGACTGCCCCTTGCCCAAAGAACCCTTACAATATTCTGAAAGTAGATTCATGTTGTTTCCTCTGTCTGTAAGCCTCTTATTCTTGTTGCTTGTATCCAACCAAGTTCTAAAAGCTGGCATGCAGAAAAGCTCACCCGAGTAACGTTCCGATCCCATCTGCTGTCCTGGCTCTTTAAATGTTTTCAGCTGCCAGTACCCCAGGCTGCAGGGACAGGGAACAGACCATCCCTCCCATTCCCCAATGCCGAGACCTTCTCCGTGGTGGGAATGTGTGTGTAAGGATCCTAAAATGGAAACCCCATTCCCACGTCCTAGCTTTGGACAAGCAGAGATGGGAAAGTGGGCATGCTGCAGGGTCATATCTGCAAAATGGGTCAGCGGAGAGGCATCCTTTGCTCAGGTGTCCATCACCCTCAGGCAGCGACATGGGGCTCCCTTCTCATACCTCTGCTCAGTAAGTTTAATTCCATTAATAAGTCACCTGGAGCTGCGTAGCTGTCATGGATAGTAAAGCTTCCTTGTCTGCTGTGGGAGCGTTTGCATGATTTAGCTCTGTGTGCGGCGCTTAATGCCACAGTGATAATTTGTGTGTTCTGGAGCATGAAACAATTGGTCTGGTTGTTCTCTGCCGCTCCCCACCAACCTGATATTCCAGGCTGACGGGGCTCCCTCTGTGCTGAAGCACTTTGCATCTTCTTTGTGCGGCTGCCTGCATGAGCAGGTGCTCTCTGGACTCCTCAAATCCTTCAAAATTCAATTTCACACAGGGGTTGGCTTGGAATGGCTCTTGGGTGCTGGCCTACAAGGCTGGGGCAGAGAGATTAGTGTGGAGGGCATACAAATTGCATCAGTTAAACTGATATATCTCCTATCTGTGCTGTTTTTAAAGCTGCCTCAAATAGGCCATCAATCCTGAAAAATGGGGAAATGAGGGGGGGCCCTTTGGAAAACCCTATAATATATTGCAATGAGGGCTCAGTAGCCATTATTCTGACATGTGAAAATAGGCTTTTGGGTAGAAGTTGGTAGCTGATGTGCAAGAATATGCTCTACTGAAGCCTACACAGTCTGACTTTTGGGTGTGATTCAGTATCACTGGCTGTAGGAGCTGAGAGATTTTATATTTACACACAGAATGATATTTCAGGCTTCTCATGGCCACTGTGAGAGCTGGATCCTAGATTAGATGGGTCTTTGGCTTGACCAGCAGGGATCTACACACCCACCCACCCCTGCATCAAACAGCATACCACACAAACCTATTATGGATCCCCCTTTAGGATTTGGATAATCACTAAAAGAATATGTATGTTACTGTGATTGATAAAGCAGAGGGCTTTTCTCTCTCTCATGTGACACAACATTTAGGCTTCTGCCTTCATCAGCTGCTCTGGTAGAAATGAAACGACGCTGTCTTATTTATATTCATCTTCCTTTCTTTTTACCTTGGAAACAGCATCACTTCTTCTTTATCAAAGCAGCTGATGAAAGCAGAAACCTACACGTTTTGCCACATTAAAAAACAACAACACCCTTTTGTTAATCACAGTAACATATACATATGGGGAAACGTATAAACCCACTCAAATAGAAAAACCTAACAACCTCTAAGTGAGTAGGCTTGCTGAAATTTCATAATTTTTTAGCAAGTGTGGAATTTGGACTTGCTGGTTTCTGAGGACACCGTAGGGACTGTTGTCACAGGGGATGTTTTTGGAATAATACTTGAGCTCCTTCCATCCTCCAACGTGTTTACATGTTGAAGGTGCTTATTAAGAGTTTCAGGAACATGGAACACCTAGCAGGATGAGTGAGGCTCTTGGCGTGCTTTCAGTTCATTTGCCAACGCAGCACCCATGGGTGCACATGTACTCAAAGGGTCCTCACTCCTAGCTGAAATCAGGCTTGAAAGAACAATACTGTTGTAGATGATAAATAGAGTGGGCATTTTGTGTTCATGTCTGTGGGGTGTGTGTTTGGTGCCTGGGACAGTTTCTCTGTTTTGCAAATGGAAGGGACCCTGAGGATCATCCACTCCAATCCCCTGCAATGCAGAAATATGCAGCTGTCCCGTACGGGGATTGAACCGGCAACCTTGGCATTATCAGCACCATGCTCTAACCAACTGAGCTATCCATGCACTAAAACCAATTGATTAAAGAGCTGGCACTGAAGGAGAGAGGAATGGACGAATTAGCATCGATGCAGCTTCTTTTTGCACACGCAAGTCATGGCTGCCCCAGGGACAAGGAAGGATAAGACTGGATCATGCTTGAAACCTCTCGTCCAACATCCCCACCTGCCTTAGTTCTGCAGTATCTCAGTGTTGGTCTGGGAAAACCTACATCTTTGTTTCCAGTGAAACGTGGAAGGCTCTCTTTGCCCTGCCTCTCTTAGAAGCTTCCGCTTCCTGTAATGCCGCCCAGCTGCCAGGTAGAGGCTCGTTTTGGAAAAGCCGCTTTGCCTGCAAAGAGGTCACCGAGGCTCCTCTCTTGCTTGGCTGCCTCTGTCCAGTCAAGGGTGTAATAGGATTCCTGGCACAAGCTAACAAGATGGATTGTAGGTGGTCGCTGGGTTTGAATACTGTGTGGAAGTGGCAGGCCATTGGGATCACCCGACACACATGCAAACCTGTCCCTTCTGCACCTAGGCTTTGGGCTTGTTGTGTCTGAGCAGGTACCCATCGACTGAAAGTCCATTTTCACTTCCAGTAAGATGCCTCAACAATTTGAGCAGGTACACCTGAGGCATTTTTTAAATAAAACAAAATATTATACACCTTGCAAGCCCAGTTATTATGTCTTTAACTGCACAGAGATGCATTTTATTTCTTTTCTCATGTCAAGAGGCCCTGGTTAGGGTTCAAAATGTGCAGTAAAACCATGATTTAGGTTGGCTGCCTCCCAGTCCTGCCCTGAAGTGGGTGTCTGGGGTGGGTATTGATGAGTCTTGCTTATCATCATACAAGTAGAGGCAGGGAAACGGGTTTGACTGTGGTTTGCCCTGTGCCATGTGATAATTGTGGTCCAGCAACATTTTGAGTGCCTCACGTCCCTGACGCAAAGTTTAGTGACAGTAGCATCTTAAAGCTATACCTGGAACAAAGTTAGCTCGGTTGAAGATCCCACAGCAGTGAGCCTAGAATTCGACATCTGCTGGACTTTACAGAGCACACTTCTTGTTCCCTTGATAGATGTGGAATCATAGAATCACAAAGTTGGAGGGGACCACGAGGGTCATCTAGTCCAACCCTGTGCAATGCAGGAATCTTTTGCCCAATGTGGGGCTCGAACCCATGACCCTGAGATTAAGAGCCTCATGCTCTGTCAACTGAGCTACTTGTCTGGCTTTGGCTCATCATTAAAAAGTGCCGTGCTTCCTGCCTAGCACAGAACTGAAGCTCAAGCTCAGTCTCCTTTTTGACTGCTGAGTGGCCAAAATTTCCCTATAGCAAGCCCTTAGACACATTTTTCCAAGGGTTGGGTTTTTTTATGGTGGTGGGGGAGAGAGGGATATTCATCTTCCTAAGCCCTCCATCCCCTTGGACCCTGTTCTCAGTAGGTAGCCTGTAAGCCAGATGAGGCTCAGCTAGTCTCAGCTCCTTTGCACCCCATTGCCATGGCCCCCTGCACCCCTCTCTCGCCGATTGACATGTCTGTTGCACAGCAGGCAGGGCTGGCACTGCAGGTGGCAGAAGCAAGGGGCATGGGGGGTGTCCTGGGCTGCTGAGTCAAGGTGGAAGCTGTCCTGAACTGGGCCACGGCTCGAGACCCTGGAGAAAGACACCAACTATCTGCTGATTGTCCCATAGAGCCTTTTAAGATGCACCGCGAAGACGTCCTGTCCGACCTTCTGCTGCTTCCCCAGGAAATGACGAATGTGCCACCTTTCGGGGAGTATTTGGGAGCTTCGCAAGAAGTCCATGGTACAATTCTCTCCGCCGTGCTTGCCGGTTGCGTAACTCTCCCCGCTTCAAGTGCCACTAAGGAATTCTTCTGCATGGCTGACATCTTTCCTCCTCCTCCTCCTCCTCCTCCTCCAGTGTGCTTTGAAACTCGTGTTAATTATGGAGAGCACTGAGGGACATAATCTGTTTTCTCAGTAGACTTCTAATCTGCCAGTGGGTCTTGAAAAATCTGCATGCCGTCGGTCGTGAGGCTGGGCTCCTTCATGCCTCCCTTAGATCTTTTTTTGAAATTATAGACTGGCGTTTTGGTGTCTGGAGGAAATCTTGTAAGTGTGAAGAAGACCATGTTGATTTGAAAACTTTAATTCCTGCGCAAAGTGTCCCATTATCCAGGGTGGCGGTGAGGGAATTGAATACCACCACTTCACCAACGTTTTGCTCCTGTTGATCCGCCAGTCTCCCAGCCCTCCTTTCTCCCTGTGGCTGGTGGAAACTAAAAAAAATCCCAATCCTCTGCAGCCAGAATTGAATGGCATCAGAAGTGCAACATTTGGGGCTTCTGTGTAGCCCTCCTGCTTCTCTGGGAAGTTGTTTAACCTGTCCTCCTTCCTCACTTTCTGCTTCCCTCCCCTCTGCTTGCTCTGACCCCCAGTAGAATATATCCGAGGCCAAAGGCCAGTCCGCATTGATATTACTGTACAGCCTTGCTGAATGTTGGCCTAAGACTGGTGGCAGGGTGGATTTGATTTAAATCAATCTGATTTAAATCACGATTTAAATCACGATTTAAATCACTAGTCAGTAAGGCTTGATTTAAATCATAGTTTTCTACATAAAGACTAATTATTCCTGGTATAACTTTAATATGCAAGTAGATGAAGATTTTTAGAATAACAACTTTTCATATTAGTTTTTTATCCCCAGTTTAATGGGTTATTCATATTTGGACAACTTAAAAATAATCATTACCTTAATAATAACAATTTAAATAAATTTATTCAACTGAAACAATAACATTACAGCATATGTTATTTGCTTAAACAAACATCCATGTTTTTAACTAATTTGGCTAAACAAAATAATATATTTTAAGAAACTTAAGACTGTCAGCCCAGCCTACACATGAAAAACTTAAATACTGTCCACTCCAAACAATCAGAAAAATATTGTTTCTATTCTATTCACTGAACTTCTTGAAACTTAGCACTGAAGGGGTTGTTTCTGTATTCATAGGTTTGTAGAACAATAGGATTAAGGTCTTTTTCTCAACTCTGTTCATGTTATAACATTTTTGCTGTGAAGAAGAGGCATGTGATCTCTGTTGAGTCAAATTCAGTTTTGAGAACTGCAAAAGTAAACCAAGCATCTGTGATAATATCTTGTAGGGTTAGGGTTAGGGTTAGAAAATGCCCAATAATCTTACAAAAACCTCTGGAAGAGCATGACATTGTGAATGGATTAATGGAATTTATTTACCAAAAAAATTAAACATATACAACCTTATTCTACATAATTAAAAAACTAATCTTTATTTCATGATGGAATAACCTTTGGATGGTAATATATTTTCCTCAAAAAGCATTTTATTTTAAAAAATCCAATTTAAATCAAAAAAATCGATTTAAATCAAAAAAATCCGATTTAAATCAAAAAAATCCGATTTTTTTGATTTTTTTAAAAAAATCATTGATTTTTATCCACCCTGACTGGTGGGCAGGCCGCCTCTGAAGTCTGCACCACAAGGGTAAGATGAAGCCTGGGCCAAATGGAAACTCCCCTTCCCAAAAGGCACTCCCAAAAGGCACTCTACTATTGGGTGTGATGGGGCCTTGTTGCTACCTCCCCACTTTATTAATCCTCTTTCACCCCCTCTGCTTCTTCCACTGGTTGCCATTGCCGCACCCACCTGTCTCATGATGCTCTGCTTGTTCAGTTTTGCAAGGCTTAGGACTGGGGTGCCAGGTGGTCCCTTAGGTGCAGGCGACTGCTGCAGGACCAGAGGCTTTGTAAACTGGAGCTGGCAAGCAGTTACCAGGCAGATGCTGTGATTGTGCTGCCACCAAGTCTCTCCACCCCTGGTTTTAGAGAAACCCCCGGATGCTAGCTGGGGATGACGGGGTCCAAATCATTTCGGGACGCAAGGTTGGGGAAATCTATTAAAAAGGCACTTCATAGTTTTCCTTCCTCCTCCTGTCACAAAACATCAGGAAAGTAATAAGCTCAAGATTAGGACTTGGGAGTGCTGGTAGCAGCAAGAGGAAATGAACATTTTCTTCCTCATCTGGAAGTGTGTTTTTCTCAGTGCAAAATGCTACCTGGAAAGGAAATCCTGACTCAATTAGCTACCGGGGCTTCATTTCCTGCAAGGTTTGTATTGGTTTGTTAGTTGGTGAAAATGCATTGCTTCCCACTTGAGAGACCGAATCAGCCTCATCTTGGTTCAGTCTAAGCGTGAACACCCCCTCCCACATTGTGGGTGGCAGGGAAAATGTGGGAGCTGGTGGTGCAAAAAACCTGCCTTGTTTTTTACAGCACCTTACGGAGTTGCAGGGGTGCCTGAGCAGCCCCCTCTGGGACCCCAACATCCTCCTGCAAACATTTTTGACCCCATGGCCTTCCTCGATTCCAGGGCAGAGTCTCTGATGAACCAGAATGAAGCAGGTGAGCCCATGCTGATCTGTTGCCTCTGCCAGGAACAACAGCAGTCCTGGGGTCGAATGGGGGTGGGGGGAAGAGAGGGAAGCTGCAGCTAGTAAACTAGGATGTGAGGCGAGTATGGATGGGACTGCAAGCTGCATTTTAGGAAGAAGAGAAAAGCAGGAGCACATCTGCACTCAAGGGCTAATACGTGGCTGCCACAAGACAGCACCCAGGTCTGCAGTAGGCTCTGGGGCTGCCAGCTGTGTAGCTGACCTGTGTGGGTGTTCCAGGTGAGCCCCGGTGCGAATTGGAGCAATCCCGAGTTAGCCACAGCTGCTCAGTAAATACCACCTAGAAGATCTGCTGGTGGTCCTCTTAACTCCCCCTCTCTTCCGGTGAAACAAAAAACCTGGGGCAGTTTGACTTGGGGTCTGCAAAGGTAACCTGTCGTGAAGCCACCTTTTGGGTGGGCTTTCACGAGAGCCTGTGTATCTGCTCATTGTTTCCCGTAGCACCTGCAGGAGAGACGGGACTTCCTGAAGATTTCTGGTTGAGGCCTCAGCACTTAGCAGAGGGACAAGGAACACCTTTCTTTGAGCCGCCAGGTAAAAAAGGCAGAAGCATCTCCAGAGAGGAGGTGTGTGTTCTTTTGTGGCTCTTCAGTCAGGCATTGGCATGGACACACCTGCTGTTTCCAAACAACACCTTGATTCTCAGAGAGGAAGGCAGAGTTTTGGTGGCACAAAGTGGGGAAAGAGCAGCAAAACATCACGAGACGGTTCCCAGAATCCTTTGCTTCCCAGCTTTGGAGGTTCTGCCATTCCCACTCCCTTCTAGGTCCTGCCTCCCCACCCCTGTCTTCATGCATCCTGGCTGAAGCTGGAGGCAGAGAGAGATGCATGACC
Organism: Zootoca vivipara; assembly: GCF_963506605.1. Taxonomy (NCBI): domain Eukaryota; kingdom Metazoa; phylum Chordata; class Lepidosauria; order Squamata; family Lacertidae; genus Zootoca; species Zootoca vivipara. Next base: position 55,916,099 of record NC_083287.1, on the reverse strand, counting down.
TACCCATTCTGGTGCCCCCCAACTCCCTTCGTCTTCTTGCTCCACAGGTGGAAGCAGGTCAGGTCCTCTTGAAAGGGCGATGAGCAGGAAAGAGAGATGAATGGAGAGAATCTGGTGAAAAAAGCTTTTACCTGGGGAGGGGGGCAGGTCTGTGGCATCTACACTTGCCCCGTGCACCTTAGCACTTTGAATGACCCCCCCATTCAAGGCTTTCTCTCAACTACATGCTATGTGGATGCTGCCTATTTGCTGTCGTGTCACGCAGAGCGCCTGCCCAAAAGCCGTTCAGACTGGCTGGTGGCTCCAGCTCAGTTTCTGTGTGAAAAGCTTACCCCTACCCCCACCCCCACCCTCTCTTTGTGCCCAGCACCCGGCAAGATCCTGACGAACTTTCCAGGATGCTCCGACACAGGTCTGGTAGACGTCACAGAGCCCAATCCACCAGAGTCAAAGCAGTCCACGCCAGCAGGTGAGAAGGAAGAGCTCCGTGGAAAGCTGGCTCGCGTTTGAGATCTGGATACTACCCTTGCTGGATGATTGCTTGCAGCGATAGGCTCCAGTGCATCATTCCCAGAGCTGCTTCATGGACCAGCTGTGGCAGTGTGGGATGGATAGGCTGAGTGAGGTGGGGACAGGACTGCCCCACCCCAAAGTGGCATTTCTGGTGTCCTGTTCACCCCAAGCAACCTGTGAACCGAGCAGAGGAAAAACATGGGTTGTGGTTCTTGCCCCCTGGGGCTATGGAGTTTCTTGGGCAAGGGGTGTCAGGCTTTCTTCCCCAACTCACGACATTTGGGATGATTTATAATTGAGCTTCACAGTCTTGGGATGAGGCAAGTTATAAATAAATATAATATAATTATTGTCATGTAATTTATTTGTACTCCTGACTTCTGTGTGGTGGGGCAACCGGTTACTGATTTGGCTCTGAACTTGCTCCGAACTCACCCTGCCATCCCAAAGGCAGCAAAGATGACCCCCCCTTTCTTTCTGGGCCATTTGCCCATCTGTTTCCAAATGGTGGCATCGGCAGCAGGAAGAACACACACCTTTAAATCTTCCACTTAAGTTGTTTCTTTCCTTTTCTTTTCCAGCTTCTCCTGCGATCGGAGGTCCTGGACCTGCCCCTGCAGTGGAAGAGCTGATGGGGTTTGAACCATCATTTGACCAGAAATCTCTTCCTCTTAAAGAATTCTTGGCAGGTGAGCTTGCTCTCAAGATGTCAAAGCATGCATTTGTTTCTTGGCTTGCTTGCAATACTGCTGCTTGAAAATGAGGTGGGTTCTGGATTTGCACAGGAAACGCTCTTCAGTCAAGTGCCAATTGGTCCCGCAAGCAGGAACCCACAAGAAATGGGTCTGGGGTAGACACTTCTCCCCCTGCCCCCTTTGTCCCCAAACCTTCACCCCCTCCTTCTCTGTCTCACACCATCATCCCCATCAATGGCCCTCCTGATGCCCGCATCCTGTCCTGCTTTGCTCTTCCATGACCTCGTACTCTGCTGGAGCTCCCACAGTTGGAAAGATGGCACCAGATTTCCTGCAAACGCAGCAGACCTCAGCCAGCAGTATTCCAACATGCTAGAGTTCCAAATAAAGCTGCCATTTGGAGTCCTCTCTAGAGCAGGCTTCCCCCAGCATATTTTGATTACTGCCCAGCCATTACCCTGAGGTCCCAGGGAGGGCTGCAGCAATTGAAAATGCGTTGAAAACAGTTCAAACCAAATCACAACAACAAGAATAGGGTGGGTCCTAAAATATAAATCTAGTAAGAACATAGGAGCCCTGTGCAGATCAGCAATAACTCACAAGGTGTCAGTGAAGTTAACTCTTTATTCAAAAAAATAGAAGCTCAGGCCTAGTCAGCACAGCAAGTCTTCCTCTTGCCCCATTGAGGCAGTTGCGAGGACTGAAGGTTCCTGCCTTCCCACCACTCCCTAAGTCTCCTCCACCCCACCCCACCCAGTCCTTCCCAAGCAATCTGAGGCTGTTTCATCTTGTTTGTCTTTGCTCCGCTCTCTTCATGCCTCTTTTGGTTCTGGCAGACCAGGGGAGAGGGGAGCTGGTCACAGCAGGAGAAAGGAGAACCCCTGGCTTCCTCACCAGCCTACCTCATCTCTGCCTTTTAGCTTCCCTGCTCTCCAGCTTCCGCTTCTGCCTCTGAGTCTGGATTTCTCTCTGCCATAGCCTCTCCCTGCTCACTAAACCCTGTTTGGCTTCCAACACCTCCTCCTCCCTCTGTTCCCTCTGACCACTCCTTGTCATGTCACTACCAATCCCCAGGCTCTGAGGCTTCTTCCCTTGGGGGTTCCCCAGCTGGTACCACCTGCCATTCCTCTGTGTCCAGCCAGTCCATGGCATCCAATGGCCCATCTAGACCAGCATCCTGTTCTCACAGTGGCCAACCAGGTGCCCCAATGGGAATCTGAGCAGAAGCAGAATCTGCGCACAAGAGCTCTGTCTCCTGCGGTTTCCAGTAACTGGTATTCAGAAGCATTTGCAGCCTCCAACTGTGGAGGCAGAGCACAACCGTTGTTGTCATGCTCTAATGTGTCAAATGCTGGGGTAAAGAAGTGTGTCTTCAGCATAGGACGAAGACCGTACCTCTGTGGGTGAGACATCCCCCACCCTAAGGTCTGCCCCGCTCCGCACGCTTTTGAGGGTGCTGGAACCACGAAGAGGAGTCCCTTTGCTGATCTTGACACCTGGGAGGTTCTTTAGGGGTGGGGGGGTGGGGTGGTTTCAGGTATTTAATTTAGGCCTTTGACCGTAAAAACATAAGAAGATCCTGCTGGATCAGGCCAGTGGCCCAACAGATACCTGTGGGAAACCAGCTAGCAGGATTCGAGTACAAGAGCAACTCTTCGTTTTGGACCAGTTAAAGTTTGCGAGTTGTCTTCAGGGGCAGCCCCAGGTATTGCATTGTGCAGTAATCTAGCACAGAAGTCCCCAGCTCATGGATTGCAATGGCCAAGTCATAGAATTGTAGAGTTGGAAGGGTCATCTCGTTTTTCCCTTGTGAACTGCCCTGAGATCTTTTGATGGAGGGCAGCATATAAATATAGTGAATAAAGTAAAAATCTGGTCCAGCCCCTTGCAATGCAGTCCTTCCTGTCCAAAAGCCGATGAAACAGACAGAGCTAGAAAAAGGTACTCCAACCACTGAGGCCACCTGAGCCAAACATGACAAATACAGGAGCACCCCCAAGCTACAGATCTGCTCCTTCCTAGGTAGTGCAGCACCATGTAGGACAATTGGTCTCCCCACACCCTGGGAGGAAGCTCACAGGCAGGGCAGGAATGGGATGGTCACTGTCCATATGTCCCCAGCACCTGCCATACGGCCACTTGCTTCTTTTGGAGAGGTGTTGGTTGAGGACAGGCTAGTGGACAGGGAATCACTGATCCTAGAGGGGAATCATTGGCAGTTGGGTAGTGCAGATGAAAAAAGGCACATCTTCCTTCTTTTGCTATGTATAGGCTCTCCAGAAGCTGAAGTGGCGAAGGAACAGAAAGCAAAGGCCGCGGACACTACAACCGCTCCAGGTACTGGCAGTTTTCCTGTGCTGGGGAAACAGGAGGAGAGCTGGCCTTCCCTCATCCAGCACAAGGAGAAGGAAGAGACCAGCCAGTCTCCCAGCCAGAAGGCAGAGGAGCTCACAAGAAAGACTCCTCCCAGCCAGAAAGTGGACGACAGCCAGCCTTTCTTCAGCCAGTGGGGAGAAAAGGAGGAGGCAACCAAGCCTCCCGCCCAGAAAATGGAGGAAACCAAGCCCTCTCTCATCCTCCCCATGGAGGAAAAGGAGAGGCAGCCCCCAAGCCCGAAAGTTGAAGAGCCAAAGGCTCCTCCCGCCCAGCACACAGAGAAGGTCGACAAGGACCAGCATGTGCAGGAGGGGGCGAGTAAAGCTGCTCCAGCCCCGAAAGCAGAAGAGCCCAAAGCTTCTCCCAGCCAGCACTTAGAGAAGAAACCGGAAGAGAGCAAGATGTCTCCCAACCAGCCCGCTGCGAGCCAAGAAGGGGCTAAGACGCCTTCTTCACCCCTCCAGCCCTGGGAGACCTTCCCTGCTCTGGAGAAGCTTGGGGAGAAGGACAAACAGCCCCCCAGCAAGCCTACCGAGAAGCTGGAGGAGAACAAGCAGCCGCTGTCAGTTTCACCTGTGGCGCCTCATCCGGAGCCTGCAGGTAAGAAAGATGTGGGGAAAAGATGTCACTCCCTACGGGGAAAGCCGCTTTCCTTCCTTCTGCCAGCGCCAATTGAAGCCACACCCTCCTCCTATCAGGAGATTGAGCCTGATTCTCTCATGGCAGGGAGGCAGCAGCAGGGAGGCCCACCAGCGGTGCCCCCCCCCTAGTGCAATAGAGGTGGGGGCTGATCTGGGGATTGGGAAGTTTGGAAGAAACAGGGTGGGTGGATGGAGAGCTGCACACTGAGGATATTGGCAGGCAGAGCTCTTGAAACAGGCAATACTGTCCTGGTGGCTGCATCGGGCAGGCCAATGGTCTATATATCACTCAGCCCAGGATCTTGGTGAGGCTGACATCTTTATCTGTCCTCTGCACTCTTGGGCAGCTGGTTTTGACCTGTACCTAGAGAATGTGTTTTTGGTCATGGGAGCAAGCTGGTGGGGGCGGGGGTGTGTGTGACTCTCATGGAATCATTGAATGGTAGGTTTGGCACCCTCAGGCATCAACTAGTCCAACCCCCTGCAAAGCAGGTGTCACAGCTAAAGAATCCCTGGCAGATGGCCACCTAACCTCTGTCTGAAAACCTCCAGCGAAGGAGAGCCCACCACCTTCAGACAAAGTCTCTTCCGCTGTCAAACGGCTCTTACAGCCGGAAAGTTCTTCCTAAAGTTTAGCCGGAGCCTCTCTCCTCTGGAGCAGCAGAAATCAAGTTAGCTCCACCTTCCACGTGGCAGCCCTTTAGATAGTTGGAGATGGCTATCCTGTCTTGACCACTCATTTGTTTCTTATTTATTTATTTTATATTCCTTATTGAGAAATAAAAGGTACAAAATTGCAAGTGCATAGAGTAAGATAAGACACACAAAAAAAGAAGAAACAAGAAAGTGTACCCATGTAGTAAGCAAAACAGAACAACAACGAAGATATCGTGTACCATTACCCAAAGAGGGGGGGGGGGGAAGAGTTATTGTCCTTAACCAAGCAAACTGATACAATATTTATAAAAAAATGAATTCCAGATATCATTCAATTTGTCCATGGCAAGTCTGTGTTTGTATACAACTATCCTAGCACGTGCCAGTCTTGTCTTCTTGCTTTAAAAAAACAAACACTGATGCCTTTTATGCTTTTATTTCTAGCAGAATCGAAAGAACCGGTACCCCCAGGAGAGTGCAAAGCAGACGCTAAGGAGCCCTTGGCTGCTCTTGTGGAAGTGGCCAAGCCAAAGGAAGCACCTGAACCTCGCCCTGACCACCCTGCGGAGCTGCCTCAGGGAAAGGCCTCCCTGGAACCTGCAGGTAGGCAGTGGCAGCAGCAGAGGAGCAGCTGAGCTCCGCCTCCAGTTCTTGTTTTCCATCTCCACCATACCCTTATCTTTCTCTCTGTGTGTCGCAAATTGCCTATCCCTTTGCAGCCAAAGAGGCAAACCTCTTCCTTCTCCTGTGTGGTTAGGAAATGGCCTCAGCTTTATTTCTTGTTTCTTATTTCTACTTGCTCCCCAGTCCCAAAACTGGGAATCTCCATCCCCCCCTTCCACCCCCATACTGGGAGCTAGGTTAAATACAGGCAACTCTCCCCCATTGCTGAGTCTTCTATGCAACATTGTCCCCTTCTGGTTACCATATAAGTCTCATTTCTGATCTGACATTTAGGAGAACCATTTTGGTCACGGACCTCATAACAATGCTGGTCTGTTGCTTTTTGGGGTGTGGGGTTCTTTTCCCTTAAAGTCTGCCCTCCCACTGCCCAACTGGGGGTGACTTGGGGCCCCAGCAGTGCAAAGTTGGCTTTGCGGGCTCTGCTGTGAGCAAGAAAAACACCCTGTGTTCTCCAGCCACAGCAAATGACACTCTTTCTCATCACTGAGCTGTCCCTGCCTTCTCCTTCTAGCCATGTGCCTCCATGCTGTCATGCCCCCAACTTGTCAACAGAGCTTGTTTCCTGCTGGGAGAGTTCCCTGTTTCCAGAGCTCTTGCCTGCGTGCACCTGGCCTTCCCCACACCCCAGAAAAAGAGGGAAGGTAGGCCCTAAAATCCATCCTAGGAAGGCCTTATGGGATCTCTAAGCACAAAAGCAATTCTCACATTTCCCTGTAATGTAGAAGCGATGACACTTCTAGAGACTTTGTCCACGTTATGAGATAACGTTTGGCGGAGAGAAATGTAAAAAGTAGGGGAGATCGGTACCCCACAACCCCTTACCTTGCCTGCAAAACTGCACTAAAGTGGGAGTCAATACTAGCGTTGACTGTAGGCACTGGGAGCCTGGCTGAAAGCCGCTTTTGGTGAGTAATCCCTCTGGTACTCGAGCAACCTTCCTGTATTCCAGGTGCGCTTCCTGCCCAAGGAAGACACGCTAACAAACCCAGCGACCACCACCGCAGGGTTGGCAGAGCGAAACCTGCCTGGCTGCCTGCGGCGGATGCCCCGGAGGAGCTTCTTGTAGGTCTCCCAGCTGCACCCAGGAGCCACAACCAAGGAGGCGACCCCTTTTCGGTGACAGAGTGCAGTGGCTTTGTTGCTGGGACGTCCCCCCGGAGCAGAGCTCCTTACAGGAAGGCAGCCGGCCAGGCGTTTGAGTTTGCAGAGGGCGCGAAGGAGAGTTGGGACCTGGAAGCTTCCGCGGCACTGAAGAAGAAGAAGAAAAAGCAGAAGCAGAAGAGGGTCCAGCAGCCAAGGGGGGCAGAGATGTGGGAGGACAGCTCCGAAAGGCCGCAAGCTCCCCTGTGTGCTCCTGAACTCCAAAAGCCCGAGGTCCCCTTTCCTGAGCCCCGGAAGAGCGCTAAAGAGGTCTCAAGAGCCCCTGCGGAAGTCACCGGGAAGGATCCTTCAGCGCTTGAAAGAGAGGGCCAAATTCTGGACAGCCTTGCCCCGGTTTCTGCAAAGCGAGAGCTGGCCCTTCAGGCTGATAATGTTGCGTTGGATGCAACATCAAGAGGATTTGGCCAAGTGGAAGAGATGAGGGATGGCAGCTTGAAATCGCCATCTAAAAGCAGGGAGCCTACTGAGGAGCAGCTGAAGCGCTGTGTCCAGGAGAATCAGCCAGGCAGCCCCACCTGGCCACAGGCCAGTCCTGTGGAAATGACACCCTTTGGGAGAAGCAGGACATTGGAGGAAGGCTCAACTCACAAGGACTCGGTCCCCATTGTGCCCACTTTGGAGGCCAAACCTGCAGTGAGCAAGGAAGTTGAAGTCCTGCTTACGAAACCAGCATCTGCAGGTGAGAAGGTCGCCCCAGAGGGCCTGGCTCCTTTGCAGGAGGTGCTGGTGGAGGAGCCCAAGAAGGAGGAGAAGGGTAGGAAGGGCAGAGGTCCTGGCGAAGGAGCTGCCAAATCTCCCGCTGAAGCAAAGGCCATGGAGCCAGCCACAGAAATGAGTTCTCCTGATAAGAGCAAGGATAAATTTCCTGTTGTGCCAGAGTCAAGCCCCCTCAGGGAGTGTTCTCCAGGCGATGCACAGGGGAGCAGCCCTGCAAAAAGTGCCGCTCTTGATTTTGGTTCGGCAGAAACCCCCTTTTCCTTGGAAAGCAAGACTGATCTGGGCAAGCCCTTCGCTCCCACCAAGACACCTGGCTGTGCTCAAGCACCTTCCACTGAGATGGGCAAGGGAGCCAGCTCCGGCACATCAGAACAGCCGACGGGGGCACAGGCTAAGAAGAGGGGCAGCGATGGCAGAAGCAAGCGAGTTAAGAATCCTCCGGCGCCGCGGCTCTCCCTATTGGAGGACCGGGCCGATGTGGGCAAAGTGCCAGGGGCAGAGGAAGCTGTGACCCCTCCTGAAAGCAGCATGGCAGCCAGAAGCCCCGAGGCAGCTGGCTTCTCCAGCTCAGCGGACAGCAAAGCAGCTCTTGCACCTGCGGTGTTGCAAGAGAAACCAAAGAGGAGCAGTGAGGGGAAGAGCAGGAAAGCCATGAAGAGAAGCTCACTGGGGGCATCGTTTCCTCCAGCGGCAGAGAGTGGTACTGGCCCCTCGCCTACTGAAGCAAGCAGAGCTGATCAGAGTAAAGAAAAGAACGATTCCAGCAAAGGAGCCGACCTCTTAGCTGCAAGCCAACTGACGGAAGCTTCTGCTGCAGATACAGCAGAGCTCCAAGCTCCTGCTGCGACCTCCTTGATGGAGAAGATGCAAGGGGCTCCAACCGGCAGAAGCGAATGGGTCGATTTCCCTTCCTCGGCATACCCTTTCATCTTGGAGACGCCAGCCATGGCAGGTCCTCCTGAAGCCAAGGGAGCCCCCGTGCCTGGTGAGAGCAAAGGGCCCAGCTTCGCCATTTTGGAGAGCCCCACTTCAGCCCTGCCGGGGAGCAAGCCCAAAAAGAGGACCAGCGATGGGAGGAGCAAAAAGTCCGGGAAGACTCCGCCAGAGCAGCCATTTCTGCCGGAGACGGCCTCTGACTTGAGCAAGGCTTCTGAGAAGGCTGACGGTACCACCAAAGAATCAGGCGCTGCGGGCAAGGATGGCGCCCCTCTGCTTGAACAGCCAGAGAGCAGTGAAGCGCAGGTTCCTGCTGCAAAACCGGTGGGGAAATCTGAGAGAAAGGAGGAGGAGGGGAGTTTGGATACAACACCGAAGAAAAGTGGCTTTGAGCAGCCGGTCGCTTCTGATCCAAAAACAAGCACCGCAAGGAAGGAACTCTTCTCTAAAGACACAGAGAAAGGTCAGGGAGCCAGTCTAGAGCCTAGAGACAGGACAGAATTGCCAAAATCCCCCCATCCCTTTGCGGAGCCTGCAGCAGAAGAACCGAGGAAAGGGGATGTAGGAGGGCAGAGCCACCAGGTTTGTGTCCAAGCCTGGGAAGCAAAGCCTGAACCTGTCAGGCTAGCTGCTGAACACGGGGAGGTGGCTAAAACAGAGGAGGCTCCATCCCCAAGTAAAGCCAAAGAGAAAGACCGTCCCTTGAAGGAGTCAAGGGATGCAGGGCAAGATCCTGAGGTGGGCAAAACATCCAGAGGACCAGACGCGGCCAAGAATAGAAGAGACGAGCTGAGTTTGGAATGTCCCTTTCTTTGGGGGGAAGGCAAAGGGGAGGCAGGCACACTTTTGGGGGACCAAAGAGAAGATGAACAGAAAGAGCCCCCTTCTCCTCGAAGCAGCAAGGAGGGAAGCGGTGGCGGGTCTGCTCCTGCCAGTAAGCCAGACCCTGCTGCAAAAGCTGCAAAGAGGGGCAATGACAGGAAAAGCAAGAAGGCAGCGAGTGGCCCTGACCAACCCACCTTGCAAGCAAAGGTGGATCCCACAAACCAAGGGCAGCATCCCAAATTGGCTGGGTTCCTCCGAGGCGTGGAGGAAATGGAGTTTGTAGACGAGAACAGGAATATCAAAAGCCTTCCCCCAGGGCATCAGATACACTGGGAAGAGAACAGGATGAGCTTGTTTGGCCCCTTTGCTCCCCCCAGTTCTGGTGGGATTGATGAAGCCCCTTCCAAAAGCCCAGGGCTGGGGTGCCCCTTTCTAGAAGACCCAGGCAAGTTCATGAGCGAGCTGAGCAAGGAGCAGCTTTTTCTTTCCGAAATGCTGAAGGATGCCGGTAAAAGCGACCGGGAGGATCAGCATGAGCCGAAGGAGAACGTGGCCAAGTTGGGAGGCCATGAGGCCGCGATAGAGGCTTCCCTTTTGCTGAAAGCGGGCGACGAAACGAGGGAGAAACGGAAGAAAAGCAAGAGACCCCATGCCAAGCAGGAACTAACAGCAGGAAAGGACAAGGCGATCAGCTCCATCCTGGATGAAGATGGAAGGGAAAGCTTGGTGGAGAAAACACAAGGCTCTGGACTTGGCCACTCGGAACTGTCAGCAGAAGAGGTGCCCAAGGAGACTGCCCTGCCGGTTGCTGGGATGGAAAGTAATGGATCTGTCGGAAAAGAAACCAGCACCCCTTCTGGGGAATTGCCACCTCTTTGGGAGAACAAGAGAGAAGCAGAACCACTCCAGGCACTGACAACTGCACTCATTGGTGGCAGCGAAGAGCCAGATGTAAAAAGCCAAGGAGCTGAACGTCCGGATAGTTTAGGAAGTAAGGCAGGGGCAGATAAGGTCCCAGAGGATGTTGATGGGGAGGAAGCTGCTTCTGCTCCTAAACCAAAAGACCCATTCAAACCTCTGAAGCTGGATGATGTGAAGGAGCCAGAGATCAGCCTCCCAGCGAAGGTGGCCAGCAAAGAGGAAGAGGCACATCTGCAAAGCCAGGCAGCCGAACCAAAGGGCACACAGAGTTCTGGCTCTGAAGCCGGCGAGCTGATCCCGCAGGCGGTGGCTGACGGTGGTGACCAAGGAGTGAGAGCGATGAAGAAAGAGGAGAGGAGAGCCCGAGCCAGCGAGCAAATGAAAGGCTACATGAGACCCACAAAGTCAAGAGGGCTTCCTCTCCCGCCGCCGCCATCGAGAGTCGCGGCTGTGCAAGAGCAAGGGAAGAGAAGGCTGGTGAAAGCGGACGGCCCAAATCTACAAAGGCAAGAGAAAGGTGTGTCTTTGCAACTGTGGCTCGTCGGAAGCTAATGCATATACTACAGCTTGTGTGTGAGAACTTGCTCCTTGGCATGAGCACCTAACTGTTAATCCTGCGTCCGATGCACCTGGCATGACTTGTGTCTTGGCTGTTCCCGTTAAGAGCCTGTTTTGAGTCTGCTTGCCTGTTTTCACCAGGGTGCTAATGGCCAAAATTTTTTGAAGAACTGACAAATGTATAAACCAAGCTCCCTAAGCTTATCTTTATGTGCTTGTTCTCGCTTCAGTATTTTTGTACTCCTCCTCACTAATGTTGAAAAAGCATTGCGTCGTCTAGCAAAATAGCTTCTTGACACCACATTGCTTGGAGGTTTCCCCTTACCTGAGGTTCAGGTCTTGGTGCATTCATTTCTCAAGTCTCATCCCCCCCCCCAATGCTCGCAGGTTGAAGCCTGACAGACTATTAGTAATGATTCCTCACCCTCTTTTGAAAACTAGTCCATTTAATAACTTTATGCTGGTCTTGAATGTCCCCCTCGCTGGCATGGAGATGGTCATATGATGGTTGGCTCACGTGGTCAGCCCACGACAAACGTCATTTCTCAACTGTGTGCAACACAGCTGTGGGAAGCTGTTTCCAAGGCCCCTGAATGTTGGGAGGGGGGCATGAGTAATTCATGAATGTGCAGAGTGCCCCTCTGAAAAGAAAGCAGTACATCTTGAGTTGAGGAAACGGTCTGGTCTTGCAATGGAAATGAAATCCCCTGCATATATTTAAATGTCCAGTCTGCCTCTCACACACCCATTATTGCTAATGGGCAAGCAGAGTGGCGTTTGGTTCCTGTTTCTCAGGCGTGAACAAATGGGATAAACGGCAAAAAATAAAACGTAACAAAATAGTAAGTTGTATCAGTTCAATCAAGGAAATCTGAAGCAATGGTTTAAATCAGCAAGCAGTTAGGATTTAAATCAAGTTTCTCATGATAGTACTTCATATGTTTCCTAAATTTTGGTGCAGCTCCCAACTGCTAACCCACCTTTATTTTCCATGCAGTAGTGGGGTGCTTTGTATATATGTGTATTTAACAATTATTTTAGAACATGTTTCTGAATGCACTGCTCAATAGATCACTTTTATGCATTATGCAGCTTGCTTTAATATCATACAAGCTATTATTCTGAAGACAAGCTTAGTGGGTTTTTTAAGTTCCAGTTTTAGTTATTTTCAACCACCCATTTTGATCCACCTTGAAAAGGCATCTCCAGCCAGCACCTGCATTGAATCCTGCAACCTGGAGTTCTTTAACTGGGTTTGAACTTCAGACTTCCTCTGTGGAAAGTGTGTACTCCGTCTCTGAGCAACAGCCCCTCCCCACCTTTACGTGTCCACATGGCTTTACCGCAGACCTTGTTAGATTATCAGATAGCTTCAGATCTCCATCAGAAGGGTAGATTTCCCCATGAGTGCTGAATGAACATGAGAACGATCGGCTTTCCCTAACAAACACTGGTCTCCTGTTGTCACTAAGCAAGAAGTGTTAATGCTGTTTGACGGAATATCATAACATCTGCTTGCATGGAAAAGCTTTTTTTTAAAAAAAACTTAGTATAAGATTGAGCCATGCTGGCCTTAATGTTTTGCTGTGGTTCCTGAGAGGTTTTGTATATTTAATGACGGTTGCATAACACATAAAGTACTTCTATTTTGGTGGAAGTGCTGTTCCTTGCATGAATTTATGCCTCTAGAGTGCGGGGGGGCGGGGCGTGTTTCTTGCATGGGGGTAGAAAATGGAGGGTGTTTATAGAGGTGGTGCCTTCTTTTAAAAAAGGAAAATAGAATTGCTGGAAGCCTTTTCCTTTGTGTGTGTGTGTTCCTTGCACACGGCCATATTTCAAAAGGGCAAACCTTGGGAGCCGTTGACAAACAGAAAGGTTGGCCCTAAACGAATGAACGTCCGCAGGTAATTGGACTGCAAGCCGCACAGCATGCCTTAAGACACCCACCTGTTTTGCAGGATCCCCTCTGTGTGAGTCAACTTGCCTACGTGGGCCCTGTTCACTTGCTGCAGAGCTGGGAAGGATTGAAGCTTGCCTTAATGGCAGGAGGAGCTGTCCCTCTCCTCTCTTCCCCCGAGGCATGTACCCCAAATTGAAAGCAGGCTGGCTGGTGGGGAGGGTGACATTGCAGTTAGAATGTCGGCGCTGTCAGCGTGGGATTGACAAGAGGACTTGAGGGGTGCTAGCAGCCCTCTGGCGAGGCCGGAAGGCCCACTGCCCCCAGTGTTGACTGCAAAAGGAGGGTGGAAGATGTTTAGCAACTGGACAGCTCCCTAGAGTGAATTTTGTCAGCCCTAATTGCCAGTCGCCAATTCCAAAGGAACTCGTAATCCTGTCTTCATGGTGTCCTGAGCGTGTGAGAGGGACTGAGGAGCAGCTTTGGTTCCTGCTACAGATCTCTGTTGCTCTAGCAAGCCACAGGGGCAGTTTCCAGCCTGTTATTTTGCCTCTGACAACGGCAGATCCCTGAATCTATTGCAAACTGGACGTTAGGCAGGGATGAGGGAAGAGCACTCAGCCACCAGGCAAGAACAACCCTATTCTCATTGTCAACAAAGGCCTGGGGTGCTTGCAAACCAAGAGGCTTGTCACCTTGACTTCCTTTAAGATAGGAGCACAGGAAGCAGCCTGTCATGGACTGGTCGAATGCAGAGGAGTGGTGAGAGGCACCAACTAGGGAACCCCCAAGGGAAGAAAGCTCAGAGCCCGGGGGTTGGTGATGGGACTACAATGGGTGGTCAGAAGGAGAAGACTGGGAAGAGGAGGTGTTGGAAGCTGAAGAGGCAACAGGGCTTCGTGAGCAGTCCAGAGCTTTGGGTTCATTGGAATTATAAAGTCTGTCCTGATCTCTCCCTCTTCCAAGAGCTCCCTCCAGCTATGGGGCATGTATAGAGCATCTTGCAGTATTGCTAAAGCTAAGCCTAACGTAGACCTGGCTAGTTTATTTGGGGTGGGTGGAAAACCACGTAAAGAGTGGAAATACATGTTTAAAATTCTTTGTTCAGGTGGACTCGAGCGGCGCTTGTGGACTAGTCTCACCCCACCCCGAAAGGAATTAAAACCACGTAAATAAATGCAACATTTGGGTTTCTCCTATTCACAGAGTTCAGCTGCTGTGCTCCTACTTTGTTTTATTTTTGACAGCAGATGTTGGTTGTCTTGGCACACGACTCTTGACTAAAAATACTTTGCAAGGATTGTCTCTCAGTCAAAATGTATCGCGGTGGAAAGTTGGAAGGCTGTTTGCTTTCAAATTATTCTGTGTTGCTGCTCATTTGAGGTGTGGGGACCCATTCCTCCTTAAAGATGGAGAGGCTTGTGAGTTTGCATTCTGATAATCCCCTTGGTGCCTCTTCCCCCATGCAGAACTGCCTCCAGCTGTGTGCTATTACAGCTCTGGTGGCAGAGACTAGAAAACTCTGCAAGGTGGGGCAGCTCCTTGTCTTTCTACGGCTCATTGCCTCTTCTGCCCATCACTGCTGTTGCCAAGGCACAGCTTTCTTGCATGTAGCGAGAGTGCTTATTTTGGTACCACGAGGAGGTTAGAATTATGTACCCGTCACCCGAAAATACCGAGCCCATTGTTTCAGTTTTGGGCTTGCAGGCTGGTTTAAAGCACTGGTTGCCAACCCTGTGAGGGGCGGCTTAGGTGGAAAGACAGTGCCTTTTCACAGCCACCCATCAGCTTTGCAGTGGATTGGGACCTCGGAGCTTCCTGTGTAGCGTGGGGTGGTGGAATTGTATTTAATTATTATTTATTATTATTTATTAAATTTATATACTGCCCTTCATCCGGAGATCTCAGGGCCGTTCACAATATAAAAATACAGAATAGAAGTACAAAATAAGTACAGTAGTTAAAACAACACAATAACACAAATACATTTAAAAGGCTATATTGTTTAATCAGCCAAAGGCTTTGGAAAAGAGGGATGTTTTCTCTTGGTGCCTAAAGCTATGTAGTGAAGGCATCAGGCGAGTCTCGATGGGGAGAGCATCTCACAAACAGGGAGCCACTGCAGAAAAGGGCCCGTTCCCTCGTTGCCACCCTGTGGACCTCTCATGGAGGAGGCACATGGAGAAGAGTCAAATGACGACTGCATGGTCCTGGTCAGTTAGTCAAACACTGCACAGCAAAGGAGTGGTAGAATTTTAGGCTGTACCACTTGAACCTTTAGCTGCACACACACATAAACACACACACAGGTGTTCCCTGCTTAAAATAAATTATCACACAAATGACAAGTTTTGGCATAGTCTTCTTCCCTACTGGTTTAGTTTGGGTTGGGCAGAAGCTAGACCAAGGTCTGCTGAGATGGTTCCGCACATCACTTTAAGAGCTGGGTGTGGATCTGTTAAATCTCCCGGTGAACCATTAGAACAGGGGCCCCCAGACTTACCGGGCTTCGGGCCGGTGCCCGCCGCGCCGACCGCGCGGCGGGCCGGAGAGCAGGGGAGTGTGCGCGCAGCGGGCCGGAGGGCGGGGGAGTGTGCGCATGTGCACACGCACACGGTCGGGGGAAAAATCGCCAAAAATCGCTTGTGCGCATGCGTATGGGCCTCCCCCGACCCGGAAGTGCATCGGAAATGACCTCTTCCGGGTCGGGAGAGGCCCATGCGCATGCGCACAAAAAATTTTCGGCGATTATTTGCCGATTTTGAAGATCGCCGCCGCACCGCGCGCCGTAAGAGCGGGCGGCGGCAGCGGGCGGTGGGGGTCGGCGCGGGCCGGATTGGGCGGCTAATTGGGCCGCATCCGGCCCGGGGGCCGTAGTCTGGGGACCCCTGCATTAGAAGAACCAGTCTCTGCCTTTCCCTGGTTTATCTGATGCCTAATGAAACGGAACAAGGGGAGCAAGCCCGTGGGTCCCTATCTTTATGTGTTTGAAGTTTGCTGGAACAGGGTCGGCTTCCCTGTTTCTTTCTGTTTAATCCACCCATGTGCGTGTGAGCGAGGTAAGAAACCTCTTGATGTAGAATCCCCCCACCGAAACTCTGGCATATTCTTCTCCCCAGCATGCACAACTTCAGCTGACCCAGTTGGTCCGATGGTTGACTCTGGTTGGCGACAACACTTAATTAGCAATTGCACATGACTCTGGGAGGGGATATCAGGGGGGCACTTCATTACCCCGGAAGGTGCCCGTTGCCTTGGAAACCAGTGCAAAGGGGTCCTCGCCTGAAACAGTTTGGTTGGATTTTCTTCTTCTTTTAAAAAAAGGCATTGAACAGGATAAGTACTAGCTTGAGGAGCAAATTGAAAATAGAAAGGTTGCTGTAGGTGGGAGCTGGCAGCTTGGGACTTGAGTCCTGGTGTGCTGATGCAGCAATTAGCTCTGGCGTGCTGTTGGGTTGTGTGCATGCTCTGTTGTCACGCACACCATGTATCTTGAGCAAAACCAAACAATGGTTCACCTTGAGAGTTTGCTCTAAAATTCACAACTGGGTGAGGGTGTGTTACTTTTTCTGAGCCTGGGAACTCATTGGGAGGGAGGGGTGTGTATCTGTGCCTGCAGTTATGAACATAGGAGCCTGCTGGATCAGGCCAATGGCTCATCTGTTCCAACATGCTATTCCCACAGTGGCCAACTAGAATAGGTGCCTGTGGAGAACCTGCAAACAGGATCCGTGCACAGGGGCACCCCTCCCCTCCTGTAGTTTCCAGCAACTGGTATTTAGACGCATTGGTGCCTCAAACTGGGAAGGCAGACCACCGCCATCATGACTAGTAGCCATCGATAGCCCTCTTTTAGAGTTCTCTAGGTTGGTGGCCGGCACTGCCTCTTGTGGCAGGGAGTTCCATAGTTTAACCATGTGCTGCGTGAAGGAGGGCTTTCTTTTATTCTGTCCTGGATCTTCCAACATTCAGCTTCATTGGATGCCCATGAGTTCAAGTGTTTTGAGAGAGGGTGAAATTTTTTTCTCTGTCCAATCTCTTTGTGCCATAATGATTTTATGCACTTGAATAATGTTACCTCTTGCCTTTTCTCTCGGCTTAAAAAGCCCAAATGCTCCGACCTTTTGCTCACTCATTTCTGAACCTTGTCCAACTCACGTGGAATATCACCCATGGTATCATAGTATTACAGTTCCATATTTAGCGTTATAAACTATATTGTTGTGGTTAATGGTGATGATTGGAGAGGGGTTTTAGCACTCTTTATTAATACAAATTCACATAGCATTATAGCGTCATGGTGCTATTACACTTGGATTTCATAGCTAGAAATGAGTTTTAGCACTGATTAAAAGATGTATTAACCTTTGCTAAGAGGAGCCGTAAAATGGCGTCCACCACAAAGGTTATAGTGAGTCGAACCTGAGCTTCAAATAGCTGCTTGTGTGAATTGGACCTTCCACACCTGTAGACCCTTGTGTGGGTAGAACATGGGGGGTGTACACTGGGGGGACGACGACGACGACGACACCAGGCTCCTAGAGTGTGCAAAGTCTCTGTTGCAATTCTGCTTGCAGCTTGCAACAGAGAGGCAGTAGCTAGGTAGCACAAGCAAGGGCCACTCATCTCGAAACAGCTATAGTCAAAGGTATACTGCCTCTGAAACTAGAGGGACCATCTAGGTGTCATAGCTAACCGCTAAGCCTATTCCCCGCTCCCCCCCCCTGTAGTCCCCTTTTAAACCCATCCAAGCCTCTGGCCACTGCTACATCTTGTGCCAGCAAATTCCATAGCAGTTATGCATGCAAGGAGGTGGGGAAGAGGCAGAGGTCTTGGAAAGCAGGCTGGCAGCTGCATCTCAGTTGAGCCTTCGGAAGAGCGGAACAGGGAGCAAGGGAGGAGCAGAAAGAGGTAAAGGTATAATCAATGCTCCAGTGCTGGTGGTAGTGTTTATCATATATATAGAGAAAAGAAATCCTCCTTCAAACATGAAAGTTGCCTTTCTGCAACATGTGATAGCTGCCGCTACCCGTATTTAGTCAAATTTCCAAAGTGCTAGTTGAAATATCGGAAAAGATTAAAGCTCTAGGGCAGAGGATAAAGGCTTCTCATTGCATCTTCTCCCCTCCCATGGTATGTCCTGCTTTGATGTTTCTGTATGCCCCCCCACCCTTTTCTGACAGCATTGCACAGCTCTATCTGCCCTCTCTGCTCTCTCTGATTTCCCCCCACCCCCAAACAAACAAAGCCTTCCTTTCCATTTCCCGATGCTATATAGTTCCATCCTATTTCTCACCGAGATGTTGGAACGGTTGTGAACATTCCGTGACATCACAGCAGCTCTGCCATTGGCTAGGGGAGCCTGACTGGTGACAGCCAGTTTTTAAGCCTTGTCTGGGTGTGTGTGAGATGCAAGATCGCATGCACGAGCTCTCGTCTCTTTGCAATCAGCGGAGCTGGGTGGGCGGTAATTGGGGAGTGTCAGGAAACAAAGGCGAATATGACTTTGCCCTACTTTATTCATAGTTCCAACACGACTTCCACCCGGCACTTAAATGCAACGTAGCAAACGTTTAGATCAGGGAGGCTGTTTTTTTTTTAAAAAAAATTATTTTTGTGTGCAGCAGGATAAATTCAGGGGGCGTGCTGGAGCTCAGAGTCTAAAAATACTCCTAGCGAGTTAATAAGTGGGAGCTGTCACTGCTGCACGCCGCCTCGCCTGCGATGATGAGCTTTGCTTGCAGGGGCTGCTCTCCCGGCTGAAAGGAGGGTCTCGTTCAGTCCAGGTGTGTTGCAGTCCCCCCAAAACAGTTGCTCATCCTTGTTGGCAGGCAAGCGAGTGGCCACAGCAGGAGCCTTGATGGCTATTTTTAAAAAATTGCATTTATATCCCACCTCATAGAGCTCAAGGCAGCTTCGTACATGGTTCTCCCTTCCTTGTTTAATCCCCACATCAATCCTGCAAAGTAGGTCAGCATTGTGGCTGAGCGGGGATTCAAACCCTGGTCTCCCAAGTCCTAGTCTGACACTCTTACCGGTACACCACATTGGCTCTCAAAGACATGGTACTCCAGATGAGGTGCTCACAACTCACAACGTCGGCATTGCTCTGCTGCATAAGTACTGCACACTGACCTACGTTGTTTGGCCTTTGTGCATAACATGATAGGTGCAGAGTGCTTTTCCCTTCTGCAGAAAAGACCTGCGACTCAGAGAGCTGATGTACCAGTGAAAATGGTTTAACGAGTGAGCTCCAAAGCTGCTAAATAGAAGTGTTAGCGGTTGGAACGACGGCAGGTTTTCCGGCAGCCACGTTTGGACTGATACAGCAGGGAAGGGTGTGGCTTTGATCGCAGGAACCACACATGCAATTCCACACATGCAATTCCTATAGAAGCCTGTCTTGCCTGCCCACAACGCGGCTCCAGAGGATTGGGGGAATTGCTGAACGGGTGCCGTTTGACATGGATGCAGATGGGAGGGGTGGGCAGAACCGGCATCGGCCGTTTCTGCAAGCAAAAGGGCCTTCGCATCAAAGCCCAGGGTCTTGTGGCAACTTGGAAATGGTTGTGGCGTGAGCTTATAAGAGATGGCAGCATGCAACGCTGGAAGCTCTTGTCCTCGTAAAACCATGTCAACACAGGAAGCGGCCTTATACGTACCATTGGTCCATCTTGCTCAATATTGTCTACGCAGACCGGTAGTAATAGTTCTCTGGGGTTTCAGGTAGGAGGCCCCTCCTAGCCCGACCTGGAGATGCCAGGGATTGAACCTGCGGCTTTCTGTGTGCAAAGCAGATGCTTCCTTGGCTGATACACCAGCCACTCTTTCAGGTGGTCTCCTGGGCAGACTCCATTGAAACGAACAGGGTGAGACGAGGGCCATTTGTCGACTGGTGCGGCTTGATCTATTTGTGAATGGAGAGCAGGGCAGCTGCCTTAGGCCAGGTCAGGCTGCTGGCCCATCCAGGCAGGTGTTGTCTACTCCAGCCTTCCCCAACCTGGTGCCCTCCAGATCTTTTGGATCATCAGCCTCAGCCTGCATGGCTGTTGTAATCTGAAACATCTCGAGGGTGAACCAAGTTTAGGGGAGGTTGGTCTACTCTGCCTGGCTCTCCCAAGATCTCGGGGAAAGCAAGGTCTTTCCACATCACCACCTACCTGTTCCTTGAACCCAGGACCTTCTGAACGCAGCTCCTGTTCTCTACCACTGAGCTACTGCTTCTCCTCTCCCTCAAAGGAAGTGGACATTTTGCTGTTTGCAAACACTCAGCATACCTGTTTGTGTCGCAGATTCAAGACAATGGAACTGAGCACCTCAAGCCTCTCTTGGCGAGTGTGCTTTTTGGACACATCTCATGACGGGCACGACTTTCATTTGGTCTAGCGAAAAGAACCTCTGTGATGGTTTTATGCCGTTCCAACTGATGGCTTTATTGTGAGTCAGCAAATGCTTTTGCATATCTGGAAGGAGATGTCTGTTTCCTCAAACACTTTCGCCAGATATCTTACCTTTTTTAAAAAAAACAACAACAACACATTGCTCTGGAACGTTTGCTTTCGATTGTGTTTTGTCTCCCTCGACTATCGAAGCTTGGATAAAGGAGCGGACAAATTTCACCCCCTCTGGCTTTCTCATTGTGCTGCTTTAAAGCGACGGCAACGAAGTATCTCAATAGGCACTTCGAAGTGCAGCTGCAAATTAGATTTCCGTTTTATGTTCAGGAGATGGCTGAAAACCCATGTGCCCTGTAACGTTAAAAAAGAAAAGGGTCTTGCTTAAAAAGCTACATTTGAGTAAGCTGTGTTCCCTTGGGGACAGAGGGGGTTATTTTTTTATTTTTTTTATCTACGAGCACAGGGGGGCATGGTGTGTCGTCACCACATCAGGCTGCCTGCAAGCCCGGCTCACTTGCTGGGTGGTGTTACAGCTCAGGAGACGAGAAGCGAGAGGAGCAGGCGAAAATGTCTCTCTCCAACCAGCCCTCCGCACCCCTCTCTGAATACAGCCAGCTGTGCAAAGGCAAGAGCACAGAGGGAATTTCGGAAGGCTTCCACTGCATGGAGGCGCAGAAGGACTTCGGGAAGACCGAGTTTGCGTGGCAGAGGACAGAGGGCAAGCTGAATGAGATCGGACTGAACGTAAACTCTGGCGGGCAGCTGAAGGATGGGCTGGTCAAGAGCAGCCAGGGCTTCACCGACGAGGACAAGCTGTGTTTCTTCGAGGGGAAACTGGACAAAGAGCTCAAGGCAGCCCCGAAGGACAAAAGAGGCGAAACGGAGACTCTGCAAGGCAAGAAATGCCCGATGGCCCCCCTGGGTCACCTTGAGAGCTGGGCTCTCATCTCGGAAGCGTTCCCTCCCGCAGAAGGGGGCTTGGGGGGCGTCGGTGCCGCAGGCTCCCACTCTGGGCAGGCAGAGTCCACAAGGTCACCTGCCAGGATGGGGCAGCACGAAGCCATCACCGACCAGGAGAAGGCAGCAGGTAAGAAGGTGGCAGAAGCCAAATGCCACCAGGGTCAGCCCGGGAGTGACCCCAAGAAATACGCAGGCGAGCCGGAGACCAGCGTGTGGAATCCCAGTTTCAGCCCCGTCCTGACCAGCAATTTAGGTTGCCCAGAGGCGACCAGGAAGACAGAGGGGCCCCCTGCCTACAGCATGATTGGCGTGGTCAACGACAGCTATGTGCAGAGCAGGTTTGCACCTTCCCCTGCCCTACCCAAGCTGGGACCCCCGACCACCACCGTCGAACTGGCCCAGGACGACTTCAGGAGCAGCTGCTTCAACAACCTCCACGACATGGAAGACGAGAGGTTTTCCACAGAGGTGGGGGAGAAGCAGGGCTCTGACAGCGATTGCGGCTTCCTCAACCGAGGGGCCCACCAGAGGAAGGCCATGCGGCGTGCCATGTCGGAGAGCTCCCACCTGTCCGTCCCCCCAGCCCTGAACCTGGCGGACAAATACCCTGAGCCCCTGGCTCGGGAGGACCTCCTCGGCAGCCTGGTGTCGCCTAGTGGCAGCCTCTCCCAAAACACAAGCCCCATGACCCGAAAGCCGAGCGCGCCAATGAAAAGGTCGGCCACTGTCTCGGAAGAGCAAACATCTGCCCGCAGCCTGGGCTCCGCGCAGAACAATGCTGAGCCTCCCAGCCTCATTGTGAACCAGGAGCACCCGTCCCTCCCCATGGAGGAGCCATCTGCCAGGAAGCGAGAGGAGTGGGACGCCAGCGACAGCGCCGTCAAGAGGGAGCTGGTCAGCCCCGGGCTGTACCACAGCAAACTGGAGCAAATCCCCGAGATAGGCGGCCATGGCAAGGGAGGCAGGGTGGAGGAGGAGGCGGCAGCAGCAGCAGCAGCAAAGGCCGAGAAGAGCCATGTTGTCAATGAGCCCAGTTGCCTCGGCTCCCCGAGAAGCGGCAGGATCCAGGAGATGGAGCCGAGCCGAGCTGCTTCCGTGCCGGGGAGTAGAGAAATCGAGGTCAGCGGTGTGCTGAGTGCTCCGTCTCCCCAGCAAGGCGATGGGCCACGTGACGGTATGTTGCTAAATTTTCTTTCCCCCCCTCTGGGAAGCAGGCAGACTAGAGATGAAGGAAAGCGACTTGACAGATTGTGGGTAGGGGAGCGGACCACTCCGCCAGCCTCTCCTGAGATGGACACAGCTTGCTGCGTAGCAGGCAGAACAATGGGAAGGGGGTGTGTGGAAAATCTGGGGTGACTGGGGAGAAGAGGGGAGGGGGCAGTTCCGTTGGCCGCCGATAGAACAGATTGCTTGCAGGTGCCAGGGAAAATAAAACATAAGATGCATGAATAAAATAATGGGATTAACTATGCCCTGCTTTTAAAGATGCCTGGTGATTTTGTGGGATCAGGCTGCTTAGTTGTAGGGTGAAAGTCAGCCAAGGTCCTGCATGTCCACAAAACTGCAAGGAGGGATGTGGCACAAATTTGGGTCCTCCTTTTAGGGATGTCGGCTTCTCTTTCCTGGAAGGGGGAGCGCACCAAGAAGGGGACAATCAATTCGTCCCTTTTGTGGCTCCAAGTATTGGCACAGACCCTGTCCCATGTAGAAGCACCTGCCCCTTTAATGGGGGTGAAAAGCCTTTCAGCTCGCCAGGGACAGCCGTGCTTCTCTCTCTCCTCCCACCCCGCCTTTCTCTCAATAGGGGCTTGTTTTATTTCTTAGTGTGCCGGCACAATGCTTTGAGGTCAGTCTGCTGGTCTGAGCTGAGGGAAAATTGGGACAAGCACAGGCAATCTTTTGTGGTGTGAAAAGAGGAGAGAATCTCTCTCTCTCTCTCTCTCTCTCTCTCTCTCTCTCTCTCTCTCTCTCTCTCTCTCTCTCTCTTCTTTCTCTCTCTGATTCCAGCAGATCTGCCTTTCTGTGTAGCTGCTGCTTGCTTGGAAGTCATGGGGACTGTGGTGGCAGGTTTCTACTGAAACCTCAGTATCAAGCATCTCCAAACGCCGGTTGAGATAGCAGTGGGAGAGAATAAAAAGTTAAAAGAATTGCACAAAATAATTACTAATGAGCAGCAGTGTGTGTGTGTGCCTTACCTAGCTTGTTAAATCCGTAAGATTGCAAATATTAAGGGTTGCTTCTTAGCCAGTTTGAACTGCAGCTTCACAGAGACTGGGGTTCCAGTTCAATCTCTTGCCCTGATACGAATGATCAGGTCGCTTGAATTTCTGAACAAGGAATGGCTTTGGGGGGAACTTTTACTAAAATGCCTCCTGTCTTCACCCCACCCCTTCAGCTGTATGGTATTGCTCCTACCCCCGCCGATACGAACATTCCCACCCCTTAAAAATCTTTTTCCTTGCCTCTCTTGGCGACTGCTCCTATTGTTTCTCAGCTGCAACAAACTCTGCACCCAGGTTCTAGCAGGGGGTTTGGGGGGGGGGGGGCAAGAACAAGATGAGCCAATTAAGTGGGAAAGCAAAACCAGCCCCAATCAAATCCACATTGATCCATTGGAAGCTGATAGTTGCCAAATCCTCACCAAAGGGGAGTACTGTATACTACAGTATAGATATATAGATAGATTGATATACATACACACAAATAAATACACTCACTGATACTTAATTGGGCCAAAAGGTGCTTCAGGCTATTGCACCTCCAGTGAGGAGGGTCTTTGGCCCTCGATATTCAAAGAGAAGCTAATAAAGTGCAGAAAAGAGGGTCTTGCCTTTCCAAAGCAAGCTATCGGCCATGTGCTGAGAACAAAGGAGCGTCTAGGCAGCAAATTCAATTACGCTAACCTCCCGATAACCTTCAATGTGATAGACTCCCGTAAGCGAAGCTTGGGGTGTGTGCTTATTTTGACGGCCAGGACTGTAGAGATATATATATATATTTGACCTTTATTTCGCTCTTCTGGTGACACCCAGTGGATATTGTTCTCTTGTGTTAGGGTGCATGCCACCTCCAACCATTAGGAAGAACTGCTCGGTTTATGGGTAGTACAGTGCCACTTGCATTCTGTGGGAATCTTCGCTGGACACCCCCTCCCCATTCTTCGTTGCCCCTTCCCCATTCCAGATCTCTAGAACCACCACCAAGCACATCACAGGAAAGGAAAACTACACCCACATAGCTAAACTGTGGAACTCGCTTCTGCAGGACACAGTGATGGCGCCCAATTTGAATGGCTTTAGAAGAGGATCAGACAAATTCATGCGCTATTGATGGCTACCACTAGCCGGGATGGCTCTGCCCTGCCTCCACAATCGGAAGCTGCAAAGCTTCTGAATACCACTGTAAGCCACCGAGAGGGGAGAGGGCTCTTAGGTTCGAATCCTGCTTGCTGGTTTTCCACAGGCATCATTTTGGCTAGTGCGAGAACAGGATGCTGGACTGGCTGGACTGAGGGCATGATCCAGCAGCCCCATCTTGCGTTCTTATGACCCTTGGGGCTGTTTGTACAGCTTGTAAGGATAATTATTGGAGATGAATGAGAGTCATGAGCCGCCTCCCCCAGGGTCACTTGTTTGACTATGGCTGGACTGGAAATGATGGAAGGATCCCTGAGAGTAAAGTCTACGTTCCTACCAGCCTCTTGTTCTTGGGCATTATTATTATTATTATTATTATTATTATTATTATTATTAGGGTGGATGTGGAGTACTTGGGCTCATTTTTGCCTCTTTGCCCTTGTTCCTCATTTGTACAAATAGAAATAGTACCGTTCTGTGTGGCTTGTTTGTATAGTGCCCTTCATCCATAAATCTCAGGGCAGTTCACAACATAAAAATACAAGATGAAGGCACAAAGCACTTCACCAGCCTGCAAAGTTTGTTTTAATCAATAATAAACATATAACTTGCTAAGGACAGGGACTCTGGATTGTCACCATCCACAACAGTGAGAGGGGGGCATCCAAGGTGGGCAAAGAAGATCCTTCAGATTCTTTGCATTCCTACCACAGCAAGACACTGGAACAGTAATTTGCCCGAGAAATAACTGAAAGCATGATGGTCACAGTGTGCTTCCTGCCCCCAGAATTTAGGGCCACCATTCAGAGGCAGAATTGACATGGGGGGGGGGGAATTAACAAAAGGCAGCGCTTTGTCCTGGATCTTAGGCAAGTCGATCAAAACACCATGTTTTTGTGTGTGTTTTTAATTTAAAAAGCTGATTTTTACTTTTTGAAATATAGCAAACCCTATTGAGCTGGTTTTCAGGTCCATTAACCCAGTGTTTCTCACTCTTGGGCCTCCGGCTCTTTTGGGACTACAACTCCCATCATCCGTGACCACCGTTCCTGCTAGCTAGCCATGATGGGAGTTGTGGTCCAAAAACAGCTGTAGGCCCAAGGTTAAGAAACCCTTCCTCCATTGCTTAACAGTTAAAAGCTTCGAATCTCAGACTGGGTGATAGAAAGATTTGTAGGGGACTCTGGACAATTTTACATCTGCCATGTACATTTTAAAAACACCTCCCCTCTTACAAGAATGACCTTCAGGGCAGGTTAGGGTCCCACTCGACCTGCTCTTAATGCGATCCATTGGCATCAAAATGGGGAATGGCTCTGACTCAAGGACATCTCCTCCAGTTTGCAGCCCTTGAAGCTGCTGGCAATGGCTTCGCCATTCGTAACTGTATAAACCTGGGCGGTCCAACTTTTCATACCACCCATACATCAGCACGGAGCCTGATTTGACACTAAAATTTGGCACTCACACACCCATCCCTCATGCTGCCTTCCCAAAGACTGGGGAGGATGTGCTGGGCTTTGGGTAGGAGGCGAGAGGCTCTGGCAGGGTCCTAGACCTCTCCCATCCCCTCCCCAAAGCTGGGAAAGAGCTAACTAGGCTTTGGGAAGAAGACGGGAGGACTCTAGAACCCTGTCTGGGCCTCACACCTCCTCCTCAAAGTCCAGTGCCGTCTTTACCTGACTTTGGGAAGGCAGTGCAAGGGCTGGGGTGCCAAAAGTTGCCAAGGGCCGTCAAAAAATGCCTCAAGGGCTGGTATAAACTAATGGTATAAGCTGGTATAAACTTATGAATGGTTGGGCAGTGTGCTCTGTGGAACTACCCCCCCCCCCCAATCCTCAATTTAGGATGTTTTGTTTTCACAAATGTCACTGAAAATCTCTTATTGAGCTATGCTTACGTAATGTGTGCATTGAGCTGCTTAAGAGATTATCACAGGTGCCTGGGTTTGGAGACATCAGAGCGATCGTGATTAATATTTATACAGCATTATTTACAGGGGACAAGGTTATTTGCCTATGTAAGTCGTGATGATAGGAACCTAGGAAGCTGCTTATACCAAGTCTGACCTTTGCTCCATCTACCTTAGTATTACCTACACCAGTGTTTCCCAACCTTGGGACTCCAGCTGTTTTTGGACTACAACTTCCATCATCCCTAGCTAGCAAGACCAGTAGTCAGGGATGATGGGAATTGTAGTCTGAAAACAGCTGGAGACACCAGGTTGGGAAACACTGACCTACACTGACTGGCAACACCATCCCAGGGTGCAGGCAGGGGTCTCTCTCTCCGCCCTACCCAGAGATGTCGTGGATTGAACCTGGGAACTTCTCTGCACAAAGCAGATACTGTGCCACTGAGCTGTGGCCCTTCCCCAAATTTGGGGGACTAATAACTTTAGTAAACTACCAAAATAATTTAGTACAGTGGTACCTCGCAAGACGAATGCCTCGTGCAACGAAAAACTCCCAAGACGAAAGCGTTTTGCGATGTTTTTGGTGACTCGCAACACGAATTTTTGCAGGTTTTTGTTTTTTTGCCGCAGCAAACCGCGCTTTGCAAGATGAAATTATCGCAAGACAAAGCGACTCGCGGAACGAATTAATTTCGTCTTGCGAAGCATCACTGTATTGTAAAATGATGTCATAAAATCAATGCATTGATTAACAGCCATTAAACCACCAAACTCTGCAAGTGGAAACCTGCAGAAAGGCTTCCTTTAGTGCAAAAGCACTTTCTCCCACCGCCCCCCCCCAAATTTGGCTTGGCAGATGAGTCAGGAGAACCCCCAGAACCCCCCATGGAGGGGAAGAGAGAGGAGATTGTTCCTTCTGGCAAGCTGAAACGCTTGCACTGATCCAGTGATTGCCATAGTGCTATGCTGAATTCTTCCTGATATAAATCAGAATATATTTTAAAAGACAGCCCCCGCCTACAGGTTCACAGTCTAAAAGAGGGGGGGAAACATTGGCAGTGTGTATGTGTGTGTGTGTCGAGATATGCCTGGTTTGTGCCACTTCAGATTGCATCTGGGGAGATTTCCACAGAAGGCAAGCAATGGCAGTTGCAGGAGTTCCCTCCCTGCATCTGAAGTGGCTCAGCCCAGGCATAGGCTGATCACTGGGCCTTTGCAACTTGCCATAATAATAATAATAACAACAACAACAACAACAACAACAACAACAACAACAACAACAACAATTTATTATTTATACCCCGCCCATCTGGCCGGGTTCCCCCAGCCACTCTGCAGTGGCTCTGGCCAGCATCCTGTTCTCACAGTGGCCAACCAGATGTGCCCGTGCGGAACTCCCAGGCGGGACCCGAGGGCAACAGCAACCCCCTCCCACTTGCCATTCCCAGCAGCTGGCATTGCATTCGGAAGCAAAATTCCTCCATCGCTGGAGGCAGAACACCGTGGGCCATTGGTAGCTTTCTTCTCCTCCTGCGAATTTGTTGAATTCTCTTTTCAAGCTGTCCAAACTGGTGCCCATCGTAGCCTCGTGTGGGAACGGACTCTGTAGCTTAATCTCGTGGGTGCTTTGTACTGTTTTATCCGAGCCCACAATGCAAAAGGATTTTGACCTATTCCACGCGTAATAATACCTTTCCTACCTGCTGTGCAAAATTGGCGGGTTGTTCATAAGCCTTATTTTGCCCCACCTCCAGTAACAAGCGAGGGCAGCTTAGTGCCGCTCCTAAATTTCTTTCAACCCGTTTGCTTCTCCAGGGTGTGTGGTTATCCCATACCCTGCCTGCGGCTGTGTAGGTGTCCAGAATGGGCTGTGGCTCCTAATCTCCTGTTGCCTCTGCGTCTTTCAGCATAGAAAATGTTAAGCTTTTGAGCAGATTAGGGCCTATGAATTCGGCTTTTGCAGGCAGGAGATCGCAACCTGAAAGCAAGCGCCATTGTGCACTTTATTCTCCCCCCCCCCGCCCAATAAATAAACCTTTAAAATCTGCATTATTTGTTGGGGTCGCTGTAGTTTGCAATGCAAAGGATACAACGGCTGTGTATGTTCGTTGTTACGATGAATGGAATTTATTTCACCAGTAAGGATAGGGGATATTGGGAATATTTTTACGTTTTGTAATGTCTGCCCCCCCCCCTGTTAGTGGTTTGTTTCTGGGGTGAAGAAAGCCCTGCCCCGGAAAGAGCCCCCCTACAAAGCATGACACAGAGGTTTATGCTCACCCACAGAAGTTTAGGACTTGTAACAGCTGTTCGCTGGGAGAACTAAACAGAACCTCTGGGCTCAGAGGCAGTCTATCTTTGAACACCAGGACTTTATAAGGCTTTCCAGCGAAACCTGGGTGGCCACTTGCCAGAAACAATATTGTCAAGGCTGGTTCAGCTGCAGGTCAGCATGGAGAGACACAGAGATGAGCAGTAAAGTTGATTCTTTATTCAGGGAAACAGAATACAAACAGAGAAACCTTTGGGCAAGACTGGCCCCAGTAAAGCAGTTGCCAGAGCTGATTATCTGTGCCTCCCACTTCCCCCTAAGTCCCCTCCCCATCCAGATGTTTTCCCAGCAGTCTTAAACTCTGTCACAGAAGGGGGCCCTGCACTCTCTCTGCTCTCTGCTACATGCAAAGCCCTCCATGCCCTTGGAGACAAGAGAAGAAGGGAGCAGAATACAGTAGGGCCGGCAGGGAATTGGGAATCTGTTGCAGCCTCAGCCCCATCTCTTCCTCAGCTGCCTGTCCTGAATCTGCAGGGCTTTCTGCCTTTTCTTCCTCCCTCTCTCTCAAGCCTGCTGCTTGTTCAGCATCTAACCATTCTGCTCCCTGTTCATCCTCTGACACTTCTTTTCAGTGTCAGTTGGGAAAAGGAAAATGGTAATGTGGGAAAGGGGTGAGGGAGAGAGAATTGTGGAACGCCCAGCTGGAAGGGTTCTTTTTGGAGGGAGGATACGCTGCAATATTTTGATTCCGTTTGTGCCTGTATAAGTATGACAAGGATACACGGGGAGGGTCCGTATGGCAGAGTCTTCTGTCCCTGGCTGTCAATGGCGTAGTCCTGGTTCTAGGCTCTTCCTTGCAGACAGGAGGGGCAGAAGGAGCTGCAGATGGACTTCCTCGGTCACAGTCCAGGTTCTTTTACATGGCAGCTTATTAGTAAGTGTCTAGCCCAGTATCCTGCTTCCAAGAGCAAGGCGGGCAGCCAGCTGATTCCTGGAAGCTCAGAGAATGGCATGAGAGTGCCACACTCCCCTGTTTGCCTCCAGTGCTTGGTATTTGGATAGAAGGAGACTGCCACCACACCTGCCTAATAGCACTTGGTTATTTATAATACTTGTACCACAACTTCATAAAAAGGATAAATGATTTTATGAATTGCACTGTTTGACACTGGAGCAGACTGCTTTGGAAAGTAGTGAACAATCCTTCATTGGAGGTTTTTAAACAGAGCTTGGATGAACATATATCAGGGAATCTTTAGCTGCTAGTATATTTATTGATCAATCTATCAGTTGATCAATCTACACACACACACACACACACACACACACACACACCAAATCAGAGATCACTGGCCAACAGTAACCCAAATATTTTTTCCTGTAATTGTCTGCAAAAGCCTGGTGGCGTAGAAACTTTTTCAGCAAACATTTCTGCTTGTCTGTTGGTAGAGCACTGTGCAAGACTGGAGGCCCGGTTTCATGTAGATGAGCCTCACCAGCAGACAACCAACAATGCTCTTACAGGTTTCTTCTGTGCTCAAGCTGGGTTATAAGGGTTCAGGCAATCTCTGTGTTACACTGGACCAAGGTTGTTCAGGTAGCAGATGGGTAGCCAGTGCATATGTTTTAACAATGATATTGCATGTTCTCAGTGATTTGACCTCATCAGCATCCTAGCCACTCCAATCAGCTTCTGGACCCAGGACCAAGGACAGCTCCACATATTGTTGATAGGTCTTGTAGACCTATGCTCCTAAATCGGCCCAACTTTTTAATAATAATAATAATAATAATAATAATGCCCCCACCCATCTCTCTGGGTGGCTTGTATCATATGCAAAAGCATGATATAACATAATATAACATCAAACATTAAAAACTTCCCTGTACAGGGCTGCCTGTACAGGTGTCTTCTAAAAGTTTTATATCTCCTTGACATCTGATGGGAGGGCATTCCACAGGGCGGGCGAGAACGCCCTCTGCCTGGTTCCCTGTAACCTCACTTCTCACAGGGAGGGAACCGCCAGAAGGCCCTCGGAGCTGGACCTCCGTGTCTGGGCTGAACGATGGGGGACACTCCTTCAGGGCATCTTAAGCTAGTGTTGCTACCACCCCCATCTTAAGAACATAAGAAGAGCCTGCTGGATCAGGCCCATGGCCCATGTGGTCCAGCATCCTGTTCTCTCAGTGGCCAACCAGATGCCCATTATGGGAAACCCACAAGCAGGATTCGAGCACAAGAGCAACCAAGATCATCTAGTCCAACCCCCAGCAATGCAGGAATCTTTTGCCAATGTGGGGCTCAAACCCACAACCCTGAGATTAAGAGTCCCACCAAGTGATCCCTGAGCTAGCTCTGCATGGCATTATGAGCAAGAACTTCCAGCAGATCAGCGTATGTGTTCTTGGCTGCTAGGAATTGCTTTTGTTCAGTCTCAGTCTGCCTTGCTGTGGCACAGAGGCAGCCCCTCCTGAGCACCCTGACGAAGGAACCTGCTGTATTTGGAGCTCATTAGGAGCAGCTTTCAGGGGCTTCTGCTAACAAGCTGCTGAGCAACAAGCGAATGAATAGAAGGCCGGATGGACTTAATGCTAAGAATCCTCCCCCCCAACTTCCCCCGGGCGTCCTTCTAGTAACTGGAAATATTTAAATGCTGTTCTATGTACCCATTCAAAATCCCCTTAAACACAGACAAATAAGGACAGTAGCTTTGCTTCCAGATAAGGAGACTTTAATATTGCAAACCAGTTCATCACATATCAGAAATGGGTCATTGGCAACAGGCTTGTTTAATTTACCAGATGCTCCCCAGAAAGTGTAAATCTAGACAGTGGGGAGAGAGAATATGGGCTGGCATGTTGATGCCAAAGGCACAGAGTAGATCAGGGGTCCCCAAACTAAGGCCCGGGGGCCAGATGTGGCCCAATTGCCTTCTAAATCCGGCCCGCGGACGGTCCGGGAATCAGCATGTTTTTACATTAGTAGAATGTGTCCTTTTATTTAAAATGCATTTGTGGGGCATAGGAATTCATTCATATATTTTTTTCAAAATATAGTCTGGCCCCCCACAAGGTCTGAGGGACAGTGAACCGGCCCCCTGAAAAAGTTTGCTGACCCCTGGAGTAGATGCTACCAAAAAGCCCTGCATGAGGAACACTGATCTCCCTCAAAGAGAGGGTAGAACCCAAACCAGTGGAGTCAAAACATTGGGCAGAATTTTCTGACAGTAAGAGCTGTTTGGCAGTGGAACAGATGACCTCAGAAGGCAATGGGCTCTCCTTCCTTGGAGGTTTTCCAGCAGAGCTTGGGGCAGCCATCTGTCGGGGGGGGGGGGTCGACTAGATGAACCTTGCGGGTCCTGTCGAACTCTGCAGTTCTGTGAAAGAAGCACGTTATCTGGAAGCACCCTGGATTTCAAACTGTTTCGGAAAAGTGAAAGCACTTTTTGTAGCACCCAAGTTTGGAAGCAGGCAACTAGCACAGAGTTGTGTGGTCAAAAAGAAGCCTGGAGAAGAGAAGGTTAAGGGGTGATATGATAGCCATGTTCAAATATATAAAAGGATGTCATATAGAGGAGGGAGAAAGGTTGTTTTCTGCTGCTCCAGAGAAGCGGACACGGAGCAATGGATTCAAACTACAAGAAAGAAGATTCCACCTCAACATTAGGAAGAACTTCCTGACAGTAAGAGCTGTTCGGCAGTGGAATTTGCTACCAAGGAGTGTGGTGGAGTCTCCTTCTTTGGAGGTCTTTAAGCAGAGGCTTGACAGCCATATGTCAAGAATGCTTTGATGGTGTTTCCTGCTCGGCAGGGGGTTGGACTGGATGGACTGGATGCCGAGCAGGAAACACCATCAAAGCATTCTTGACATATGCCTGTCAAGCCTCTGCTTAAAGACCTCCAAAGAAGGAGACTCCACCACACTCCTTGGGAGCAAATTCCACTGCCGAACAGCTCTTACTGTCAGGAAGATCTTCCTAATGTTTAGGTGGAATCTTCTTTCTTGTATATATCTTCTTAATATATCAAACATTAAAAACTTCCCTAAACAGAGCTGCCTTCAGATGTCTTCTAAAAGTCAGGTAGTTGTTTATTTCCTTGATGTCTGATGGGAGGGCGTTCCACAGGGCGGGCGCCACCACCGAGAAGGCCCTCCGCCTGGTTCCCTGTATCCTCACTTCTCGCAGGGAGGGAACCGCCAGAAGGCCCTCAGAGCCAGACCTCAGTGTCCGGGCTGAACGATGGGGGTGGAGACGCTTCTTCAGGTCTACAGGGCCAAGGCCATTTAGGGCTCTTAAGGTCAGCACCAGCATTTTGAATTGTGCTCGGAAATGTACTGGGAGCCAGTGTAGATCTTTTAGGACCAGTTTTATGTTTTCCTGGCGGCTTCTGCCAGTCCCCAGCCTGGCAACTGCATTCTGGACTGGTTGTAGTTTCTGAGTCACCTTCAAAAACAGCCCCACATAGAGGTGGAGGGGAAGCAGGGCAAGGATCATGTGTGGTTCAGGTCTTCCCTCTGATCCATCACCCCATAGGAGGGGCCACAGCAGCTCTTCCGGTGTAGGGCTGGGAGTGTGGGGCAGGTTGTCCTCTTGTGCTGCTACCTGACAGCTTCGTTCTCCGGTCCTAGTGACAGTCTGCTGCTGCGGGCCTCTCACTCCCAGGAGCATGGGGTGACATTTCCATCTCAGCTCCCCGGTAAGGCGTTAGAGTCACTCCTCCCACCCGCTGCCCCTGCCAGTTGCATAAGGTGCGCAAACCCAGCCAAAGGCAGCCAGGCAGAATGCACAGAATCCGGAGGAGGGACGTGAATCTGTCTGGCATCTTTGCTGCTTTATATAAAGCGCTTGGCGTTTCTTTATTTGGGTCAAGCAAAAAAGAGTGCAGTTCCTCTTAAGACTGTTGTTGAGAGTGGGTCTTGGGGGGGGGGCGGGGATGTGGAGAGTCAAAGTGGATTCCTTTTTGCATCTAAACGTCCTTGCCTGTTGCAGCCTCCAGAGCTTTTGCTGCTTCCAAGGCCTCTGGGCAGTGATGCCTGGCAGCTGGTCTATGCGCACCATTCCAGGTTAAGCAAATTCCTTTGCTGACGCAGCCTTTGCTTCCCTCTCCCTTCTGAATGGCTTCCTTTTCTCCCCCACCCACCCCCCTTTTTGTGCCTCTCATCGTTCTGTTTGAAAGAATAAAGATGCCCCTTCCCCACCCCGCACAGCTTAATCCGTTGCCCTCTAAAGGATTAGCGTCATCGGCAGAAAATCCATTATGAGAATTATGGAGCTATTTCAATGAAGGATGGGTTTGGTCCGGCTTAGGCAGCTTGAGCAGAGCTGGGGCCCATTCACAAGCACCTGTTTTCGAGCATGGCTTTCCTGCCCTTTTCCATGGCAGATGGGGACGAGCCAAAAGTGGTTGAGCTGGTGCCCGGGCAGGTGGAAGGAACCTGGAGCAAGAAGGTGAATCCCAGGTCCCTTCTGTGCGCACCTAGAGGATGAACAGAGTGAGTAGGAGGACAGGATTTAAGCCCGGCTAAGCAACTGAGATGCTCCTTGTGGATGGGTCAGCACAGAAACGAGAGGCAAGCGTTAGAACATCCAGTCTGAGACACTCTTCCAAGTCTGAGGGCCTTTCTCTCCTAATGCCAGAGTGGTAGTAGCTCAAAAGTTACTCCAGGTCTTGGCATTGCTAGTTTTTATTTATTTGTTCATTGGCTTCCACACATATCTCAAGGTGATGTACACTAAGAACATAAGAAGAACCTGCTGGATCAGGCCAAGGACTCATCTAATCCAGTATCACAATGGCCAACCAAATGCCTTTGGGAAACCAGCAAGCAGGATCTGAGCAAAACAACACTTTCCCCTCCTGTGGTTTCCAGCAACTGGCTTTCAGAAGCATGGCTGCCTCTGACCATGGAGGCACAGCATAGCTGTCCTGGCTAGTAGCCATCGATAGCCCTCTTCTCCATGAATTGGTCTAATCCAGGTTTCCTCAACCTCGGCCCTCCAGATGTTTTGGGCCTACAACTCCCATGATCCCTAGCTAGCAGGACCAGTGGTCAGGGGTGATGGGAATTGTAGTCTCAAAACATCTGGAGTGTCGAGTTTGAGGAAGCCTGGTCTAATCCTTTTCTAAAGCCATCCAAATTGGCGGCCAGCACCGTCTCCTGTGGAAGGGAGTTCCGCAGTTTTAACTATGTGCTGCAAGAAGAAGGGCTTCCTTTTATCTTGTGAGCAGCTCACAAGAATCACAACAGCATCGGGGAGAGGGAAACATTGCAAACACTATAATATCAAATACTGTAACATGTTGTTGTGTTGTTGTTGTTTAGTCGTTTAGTCGTGTCCGACTCTTCATGACCCCATGGACCAAAGCACGCCAGGCACTCCTGTCTTCCACTGCCTCCCGCAGTTTGGTCAAACTCATGTTCGTAGCTTCGAGAACACTGTCCAACCATTTCGTCCTCTGTCGTCCCCATCTCCTAGTGCCCTCAATCTTTCCCAACATCAGAGTCTTTTCCAAGGATTCTTCTCTTCTCATGAGGTGGCCAAAGTATTGGAGCCTCAGCTTCACGATCTGTCCTTCCAGTGAGCACTCAGGGCTGATTTCCTTAAGAATGGATAGGTTTGATCTTCTTGCAGTCCATGGGACTATAACATATAAACTACAATAAATTCGTCTGAACAATGAATGCAATTTGTTTAAGTAATGGTAATGCAATAAAAGCCGCTTTAAAAAAGTTTAAAACCACGCAAAAAATAAAAGCAGGTTAAATTTAACAATGGTTAACAGTGGTTAGACACCTAGTCATTCAGTTCATTGGGGGGGGGGAGTAAAACTTCGGTGCAGATAGTGGGTGTCTGGTGTATCTCGACAGAACAGGGGCAGCCACACTCAAAAGCCCTGCTCCCAAGTTACTGTGGAGCTGGGCTTGTGATATTTTTGGGTCTTGGAGAAGGCAGAAGCTCTCCCACAGACCACAGTGACCCACTGGGTGTATATAAAGGATAAGACGGTCTCTCGTCTTGGTGGAGTCACCAGCTGCTGAAGAATTAATGCTGTACACTACCACAAACGTAGCTCAAGCGAGGCTTTGCCTTCGAACAGCCTGGCAGCGTTTCATGGACTAACCATACATTTTAGGAGGCTGAAAGTGTGAGCTTTTGGATTACACAGGACTCTTCTTCAGACCTCGGGTGTTTACAGTAGGAACTTTAAATGTGAAGAATGTAGCAGGGCAGGCAGCTTTTGAGCCAGAGGAAAGCTGCTAGCAGAAACAGAAGCTGTGTTAATTGGATTGCAAATGTCTTGCCTCGCTGTGAAGGGTCAGGTTTAAAATCAACCTTAGTCTATAAGGCAAGAAGAAGAAAACCCCAGTGTGTGTTGGGGAGGGAGGCAAGGGGGGCGAAACCTTTCTACCTCTTCTTCTTCTTCTTTGGTGATCCCTCGTAGCCGAGTAAGATTGTCTTCCATAAACACGGTTTAAACAGTGAGTCCATAAGTGACTGTGGAGGCCAATTCTGGATCCACACGTCCTTCCACAGTGGGGACATTGGTTTCCAGGCGGGAGTTGATCATGGTGTGCATTTGCCAAGCGTGTCTTGCTCTTAGAGTGTCCCCCCCTCCCCCCCGGGTACTAATGCAAAACAGCCCCGTTTTCAGATTAGCAGAGCTGGAGTTAAATGTGGGAAGCAGTCAATTTTTATTAAATTTTCTGGTATTACCTACTGGCCAGAGGGCTTGGAACCCAGCAGGGAGCTTTTCTGCTGCCAGTTCAACGAATGATCAGCTTCAGATTGTGGTGACCCAATGCCTTCGTTGGCCCAGTTTCTCAGAATTTGGAGATTCAGACTTTGCAAGCATTTGGTGTTTATGGAAGCACTGGAATTTCTTCTTGCGTC
The DNA here is from genome assembly GCF_963506605.1 of Zootoca vivipara. NCBI lineage: Eukaryota > Metazoa > Chordata > Lepidosauria > Squamata > Lacertidae > Zootoca > Zootoca vivipara. The sequence goes on along the minus strand of NC_083287.1, from coordinate 55,879,723 downwards.
TCTGGCTTTTTAGAACTTCCTTCCTCTTAAACGTTTGCAGCACATTGCCACGGATCCTCACTGGTCCCAGATTGGACCACCCCTCTCGTTTTTTTTTGAGGGGGGGGGAATCCAAATCATATCATATCTACATATTTATTCTGGATTCATGGTGCTGGTCCAAAGTGTCTCCTTGCATCTCTGGTTCTTAAAACTTGCTTCCTCTTTGAATCACATCATTTTGTCTCCTCACCTTCCCCTAAATTGGCTTAGCCTTCTAGTTTGAGTGGTGAGGAAACACCCAAATCATATCATATACTCAAATACCTATCCTGAATTTGTTGGGCCGGTCTGCAGATAACACATGATCTCTCACTGTGCAGAAATCCCCAAAGCCATCCTCAGTACATGTTTAAATAAGTGCCTGAGATATTTTGGCTTTATATAAAAATGGTTTGCGTGGAGTTATATAATCAATTAAACATAGACTCCTCTGACTGTGATGGTCTGTTTATGTGTTTCATACCTGCCTTCCCTTTCTAGTGTGACATGAGGGCACCTCTTTCCTCTCACGCAAGAGCTTCACTTTCATATCCGACAGCCAGCCACTTAGGTCTTCCCTTGTAATGCTGCACAAAAGGCTTTCTCTTAAATTAATTTGTGCTTCTGCATCAGGGGTGGGGACCCTCAGCCTTGGGCGCCAAATGCACCCCACCAGCCTCTCTTCCATGGCCACCGGGACTCTTCCCAGCCATCGCGCTCCCAACTCCGCCATTCTTTAGCCATCCCTGTTTTGCGCCCTCCTTGAGTGTTTTATGCCTGGCTGGAATGTGTTCTTGAACTCTGACAATGTTTTCCTGCTTACCTGGATGGAGGATAGAACCAAGGGGACCTGAGCATGTGTAGAGAAAGCGGAAGGTGGTGGACTCTCCTTCTTTGGAGGTTTTAAAGCAGAGGTTGTCGGGGATTCTCGGGCTGTGACTCTTGCATTGGACTAAATGACCCCTGGAGTACATTCCACCTGCACAATTCTACGACAAAGTTTGTATTCAATATTCTGCCTCGTTTTTTGGCTTGGGCCCTGCTGATCGCTAGCATGTGGAAGGTTGCCCAGAAGAAAATGTGACCCTGACGTCAGGGGAAAGCCAACATGGTGCCCTCTAAATGATCATAGAATCATAGAATTGCAGAGTTGGAAGGGATCCCAGGGGTCATCTAGCCCAACCCCCTGCAATGCAGGAATCTCAGCTAAAGTGTCCATGACAGGTGGTCATAAAACCTCCAAGGAAGGAGAGTCCACTACCTCCCGAGGGTGTCCTTTCCACTGTTGAACAGCTCTTCCTGGACTCAAACTCCCAGCAACCACTGCATAGCAGGGGCGGTGGGGGGGGTGTTGTCGTCCAGTGATGGGCATCTACAGAAGGTCCGTCCGATCTCTTTGGTTGCTGGACGCTATTCATGCTGGATGTTGGCGACCCGCATGCCTTTCCCCTCCCCGTTGCTCGCAGCCAGGTACCCGAGGGTGTCTTGGCTGAAGTTGTCAAGCTGTCAGAGTGCCAAGGATGTGCCTGGCAGCAACACAGCTGCAGCACCCAGATTTAAAGCTCTGTAATTGAATGGGATTTGCTACTTGGGGGTACGTCCTTCGACACTTAACGCATTTTGGCATGAATCCTTTTTGTAGGAGATAGCCGGTTCTTCATCAGAGTCTTCGCCAACCTTGGGCCCTCCATGTGTTAAATTTTTATTTATTTGTTGCATAGCAATCCCACCTTTTTCTCCATGGAGCTCACGGTTTCATACATGGTTCTCCCCGTCCTTGTTTAATCCTCACAGCAACCCAGCGAGGTACGCTAGCGACTGGCCCAAGGTCGCTCAGTGAGAGCTTTGTGGCTGAGTGGGGATTCAAACCCTGGTCTCCCAGGTCCTAGTCCAGTTGCACCACACAGGTTCTCTGTCGATGGAGTGCAATTCCCACCCCCCCTACTGTGCTGTCTGAGGCTGATGGGATTTGTAGTCCAACATCATCTGATGTTGGCGAAGGGTCCTAGAGCTGTACTAGAGAAATAGCCAGTGTGCTCAGCACTTGAGTGTCGCTTCCAAGGCACGTTCTTGACTTCCCTGTTTCCGATGCCATTCTGAAGTGGTCCCCTGAAGTGGTCATTGGGACTTTGCCCTTGAGAAATCTTTGTGGATACTGTGCTTTGAGGGGCGGGAGACATGGACAGCCCTAAAGGGCTGCTGAGTCTTGCCTCGCATGAGAATCTGTAAGCAGATTTTGGCTCTGGTTTCGACAAAATGAAGGCAGCCGGCCAGGCCTGAGAGCTACATAGGGCATATTTCCTCGGATTGCAGGGGGTTGGACTGGATGACCCTTTAGACTCTACAGTTCTATAATTGAACTGGTCCAGGCTGCCTGTTCCTTGCACCGGTTTGGTGCTAGAACAGACCTTGGGTTACTTTTACTCATAGCAGACACACTGAGTAAAAATTAGTCGAATAGAATCATAGAATTATAGAGGTGGGAGGAGCAACAAGGGTCATTTAGTCCAACCCCCTGCAATGCAGGAATATTTTTGCCCACTGTGAGGGTCAAACCCCGAATCTTGAGATTAAAAGTCTCACGCTTTACTGACTGAGCTCGCCTACAGGCTTCTTCCCAGACCTTTTAAACATGCTTCTTTATACATGAGACAAGCGACCTCTACGAGGGGGCAACAACATGCACAAGACCGTTGGTGAAAAAGCACAGTCCTTCCTAACTTGTGCACTCTCGACAGATCAAACTTCAGATAAATACAATACAATTTTTTAAAAAAACAACAACCCCAAACAAATTGAACTTTCAAAAGTGGCTGGCATAGGCACTCCCTGGCCCCCAAGTGAAGATTTCTTTTTGGATCAATAGGTGGATTAGCAAGATCATTAGAAAGATGAGTTGAATCATTCTCAAGTTAATGTGGCTCTGGCTCCTTGAAGACCCCAGAATAGAGCAATTTTTTGGGGGGGGGCGTGTTCTCTGCCAGGGCAGCTGAGCCGATGAGTCGAGACAAATTACTGGGTGGAGGGGCTGCATCCCTCCACGTGCGAGATGTCCTCGCAATACCCATTTGTGGAGGGGGATCCGGGCTTCCTTTCTGCTCCATCGGCCAGAAAGGTCTCCCCCATCAGCCTTTATGAACTAATGAACAGACCTGATTAAGAGTTGGCAGCTCCCGCACCCCCCTACCCCCTGAGGTATTCCCGGGCTGAGGGGAGGGGGAGGAGGAAGGCAAAATGTTCATGCACTGGTGCTCCGTGCAGCATTACAGAGAGGATAGCCTCGTAATTAAATGCTGAATGAAAGCAAATGTTTGCTGATGAGCATGGTGGGTGGTTAATTAACCGGACGAACGGACGGGGAGGAGGGGAGTGCAAAGCTCGAACTCACAACCCTGAGTTGAAGAGTCTCATGCTCTACCGCCTGAGCTATCCCAGGTCCTTCTCCATGAATTTGTCTAATCCTCTTTTAAAGCCATCCACGTTGAAGGCCACCACTGCGAGTTCTGCAGCTCAGCTCTGTGCTGCGTGAAGAAGTTCTTATCCATCCAGAGAGAAACTGTCTCTACCCTCTTTCTCCATGCCATACAGGAAGGGTAGGATAAGCACATCATAAATAAATTGCCATCTCGAATAGGAGCCACACGGAGCTCCCGTTCTGTGCTTGGATAAGCAGTTTTGCGGCGACATACCGTACACAGAACTGGCAAGATGGAGGCTGCTGAATGGGTCGGAATGCAGATCAATAGTTATTGCATAAAGGTGACTTCTGGTCTCTGCGGCTGCGAGTTTAAAGACGTGTCTGTGTGTCCTTGAACTTGGGGAGATGGACTGTCCCTAAAAAGGCAGCAGACACAGCCCTGAGCCATCAAAAAGCCTCGGTGAACTGGCTGCTAATTTAATCCTGCCAGAGCCCCTGGGGTGCTGAGTCCCGCAGCAGGTTTCTTTTTCCATGGTGTGAAATCCAGCCGTGTGACAAACTGAATTATATGTGCTTCTGCCTGTGGCGGATGAAAATTCTGAAACACATTAATAACTTGGTTTAGGGGCAGGGAATGAAGTTCATTTCTAGCAACACACACAAACACCCCAACCGCACCCCTCATTTCCCGCCCCTGGTCTCTCTGTTTACGCAAGGCTGGTTTGTTTATTTAAGTATTTTTCAATTTGCATTTATATCCCACCTTTTTTTTCTCCTCTGAGGAGCTCGAGGTGGCGGACAGGATTCTCTTCCTCTCCATTTTCTCCTCACCCTGCGAGGTGGGTGAATTTGACAGAAGACAGTGACTGGCCCCCACCCAAGGTCACCCAGTGGCAATTTGAACGCTGGACTCTCCCAGATCCTAGTCCTGCACTCTAACCACTAGGCTACGTTATTTGGAGGGAGGGGAGCAAGGTGGGTCCATAAGGGTTGTTGTGGGAAGTGAGTCAAGAAACAACCCAATAAAAAAAGCCATGCCCTCTCACACACCCCAGCATAGGATTCTGAAGGCATCCCAGCCCACTCCTTGCACCAAAACCATAGAATCACAGGATTGTTGAGTTGGAAGGGGTCCCGAGGGTCATCTAGACCAGCCCCCCACAATGCAGGAATTTCAGTTAGCCATTCCCAGCGCTGAGAATTGAACGGAAGTCTGAAGCCTCCTGGCATTGCCCAAGTGGCTACAACGCCAGCTCCCTTCTGCCCCTCTCAGGTAGCGCCAGGTGCACGGCTTCTTTGGCATGGGCTCTTTGGGGCATTACCTTCTCGGCCCAGAAAGAAACCTGCGTTGCAGCAGAGCAGCTCCCTTCTGCTTCAATATTGCCAACTCACGTGCCAAAGGGTTTTGGGTGTTCCTCCGAGGGAAATGTGCTCTCCTTCCCACCCCCCAGCCCCCGGTCGCAGTCAGCCAACTGAGCGCTTTCCAAATTCAAACATTGCTGGGAGATTCAGGACAGACTTACAGAGGTCCTCCTCCACACACCTCATTGTTAAAAACCATGGGATTCGCTCCCGGAAGAAGAGGTAGTGACGCAAACCAATTTAGAGGGCTTTAAAAGAGGATTTGACACACTTGTGGGAAGAGAGGACTTTCAGGGTTAAGGGGTGATATGATAGCCATGTTCAAAAATATGAAATGATGTCATATAGAGGAGGGAGAAAGATTGTTTTCTGCTGCTCCAGAGAAGCGGATACGGAGCAATGGATTCAAACAACAGGAAAGAAGATTCCACCTAAACATTAGGAAGAAAGAACTTCCTGACAGTAAGAGCTGTTCGGCAGTGGAATTTGCTACCAAGGAGTGTGGTGGAGTCTCCTTCTTTGGAGGTCTTTAAGCAGAGGCTTGACAGGCATATGTCAAGAATGCTTTGATGGTGTTTCCTGCTCGGCAGGGGGTTGGACTGGATGGCCCTTGTGGTCTCTTCCAACTCTATGATTCTATTATTCAGGGGCTATTCACCACAATGCTTCTGCTATGCCTCCACAGTCGGAGGCAGTGATGCTTCATAGAATCATAGAGTTGGAAGAGAGCACAAGGGCCATCCAGTCCAACCCCCTGCCAAGCAGGAAACACCATCAAAGCATTCTTGACAGATGGCTGTCAAGCCTCTGCTTAAAGACCTCCATGCTTCTGAAGGAGCATGACATGTGGGCTGGTGGATGTTCAGAGGGATCCTCTTCTTCCCCAGTTAGACTTTAAAATATGTAGAGGAACGCCAGCATGATGGGATGCAGCTCCCATCATCCTTGATTATTGGTGGTGCTGGCTGGAGTCGATGGGAGCATACTGTGTTGGCGACTGCTTTTCATCCTGTGCAGGATGAAGCATTTTTCCACATCACGTAGTCCTGGGCATAAGGCTGCTTCCTGCGATCCGTATTGTGATATTAAGAACTTGCTGTGCTTCAGGAGCAGTTCCTGTACTCCCCTCCTCTTTGTAGTGGGCATGTGGCAGGAGGAAGATCCATTGTCCCTCCCCTGTTGCGTTTCCCCTCAACTGCATTTAACTTCTAGCAGTTGCATACCTCCAAAATCCTTCTCTTCCTGGTTACCACCCGGCGCCGCCTTCCTTGAAGTCTCCTAGCCGGTGTTGCTGGCTCCTGGGATTGCTGAGATGCGCTTTGTAAGAGCAGAGCTGCTGGTTCAGTCCAGACCCCTTGCTAATGATCTCCTGTGGTCTGCAAGTGCAAGCAAATTCTCTGCATCCGCACGCCAGTTGCGGTTAGAACCAAGCAATGGAAAGGGAGTTAATGAGTGCCAATGTGTTCAGCCTCGGTGCATGGCAGTGTGAAAGCTTGACATTTTCGAATGTGTTCTGAATGAATGCAAATATTAAAAGCCATTTAGCTCAATGTTTATCGGGGCTTGGAAGATGGGCATGGCTAGATCATGGCGCTTCTGACGACTTTTGAAACCCCGCGTAGGCATAGTACAAGAGGCATTCCAAAAAACCCTACAGCAGCCGTGGCTTCTGCTTTTTTAATCTTATTTCTTTAGATTTCATTACGGTAAACTAAAGAATATCCATAAAGAAATGCAGCATACTACTGAATATCATCATTAAAGTTGTTATTCCAAAATATTACCCGTATATACATATTTCTCAAAAAATCTGCTAGTCTGGATTTAATAAGTTCATTTAATCACAGTTACTATCAACCAATTCCCCCAACCCAATCCATTTGCGTATGGTAGGAGCTATACTCCCCCCTCCCCAAATTTTAGCTAGCATAATCTTAAAGGTAAAGGGACCCCTGATCATTACGTCCAGTCGTTACCAACTCTGGGGTTGCGGCGCTCATCTCGGTTTATTGGCCGAGGGAGCCGGCGTACAGCTTCCAGGTCATGTGGCCAGCATGACAAAGCCACTTCTGGTGAACCAGAGCAGCACACGGAAACGCCGTTTACCTTCCCACCGGAGCGGTACCTATCTATCTACTTGCACTTTGACATGCTTTCGAACTGCTAGGTTGGCAGGAGCTGGGACCGAGCAACGGGAGCTCACTCCGTCGCTGGGATTCGAACCGCCGACCTTCTGATTGGCAAGCCCTAGGCTCTGTGGTTTAATCCACAGCGCCACCCGCATCCCGGCAACATAATCTTAGCACCAGTTAAAAGGTTGATTACTGTTTCTTGATAGTTTTTCAGGATAGCATCCCTTTTAGATAGGGAAGTAGAAATATTTTAGGGTGGCTTCTTGGCTGGTATGTATCCACTCAAAATGGGTTGCACAGTAACATCACACACAATGAACATGGGGAAAGTAGAAACTGAGCTCATAGCATGTTGTCAAGGCAGGCTGATGTTTGCACTTAATGGGCTGAAAATGGGGGTTTGGGGTGGTGGTGGAAACAGATCTACGTGCCGTGCGCACCACCATTTCCAGATTAAGCTTAGCAAAGCAAAGTTTGCTGCCTAAAAATGGCAAATCCCTCTAACCAGCGTGTAGAAGTTCACTCCCAGTGTGATGGGAAGGCTTTGCAGCACCCTGCGGTAGTGAAAGAGGCACCGATACCTGTCCCTTCAGCTGCGTTCTTTGAGCTCTGTCCAACCTCCACCTCTCTTCCTTTTGTGCTGTCATACAGACTCTGCCTAAGGCCTGTTGTTGATGCATGGAATCCGAGTGCATTTTTTAATTAATTTCCCTTTTCCCTTCTTTGCTTTGGTCAGCAAAACCAGAAGAGATAAAACCAGCCGCCGAGGTCGCGACAGCGAACGACATCGCGGCCCCTCCAAGCAAGGAGCTTCCACCGAGCCCCGAGAAGAAAGCCAAGGTGAGGGTCAACCGTGTTGTGCTTCCAGCGCTGGGGGTTTTGGTTCTCGGCACCCTGCTTTCCCCCTTCTACTTCTTAAGCCAACGATAAGTTCTGTACTCTGAGCCGATGGGCTCCCAAGAAAAGTAGCTGGCTACCAAGCCCAGTTTGATGGCACACAAGGCTGTTAACACCATCCCTAAGCTCCTCATTTCTAACCCAATCGTGGTGGCTGTGAGAGCAGTCCTGGAACAAATGCTGAGCAGTTCTTGAGCAGTTTTCTTCCCAATGTCTGCTCTGTACCCAGCCCTGTTCTGCTTGCTTGAAGGAGTCCTCAGACGTAAGTAGGCCTGGAGTGAATTGTGTTGCGTCAAGTTGGAAATGAAGAACAGCTGAACTGTTCACTCCATCTTTTCCCTATGCCAGTGAAGGTAGACCAGGGATGAGGAAACCTCCAGGTGTGGTTGGACTCCAACTCCCTTTCAGGAATGATGGGAGCTGGAGTCCAGCATCACACGGACGGCCACAGTTCCTCCATCCCTGACGCTGGCAGTACTGAGCAGGATCAGGCATCCCCAAACTGCGGCCCTCCAGATGTTTTGGCCTACAACTCCCATGATCCCTAGCTAACAGGACCAGTGGTCAGGGGAGATGGGAATTGTAGTCCAAAACATCTGGAGGGCCGAAGTTTGGGGGTGCCTAAGCAAGATGAACCAGTGGTCCAATTCTGTATAAAGCAGCTCCCTGCGTTCTGACAGCTATCCCGATGTGAACAGGTTGCCCTTTCTGGAAATTAGGTCAGGAGCAAGCCAGCCAGCAGTAAATCACAGAGAGCCAGTGGTGTTAACACATTATTAGGGGGGGGGGACCAGAAACTGCACAGGTGTGTCAGGCCTAATGAGCACAGCAACAACTCTTCCTCTGTAGGTCTTGCCCCAATGAAATAGTTGCCGAGACTGAAAGTCTCCGCCTCAGCTGTCTTAAGTCCCCTCATCTCCAGGGCTTTTTCCAAGCAGTCGGAGACTGTGCCTGCATGCAGCCTGCCACTTCTCCACTGGTTTCAGCCCTCTTCTGGTTCAGGGAGACAAGGGGAGAGAGGAGCTTGTCGCAGCAGGAGGGGGAGACATCTGTGCTTCTTCACCAGCCCGGATGCCTCCTGGCCTCCCTCCTCTCCTGCTTCAGCTTCTGCCTCTGATTCTGGACTTCTTTTCATGGAATTCTACTCCATATTGATCCAGAGCAGAACTCAGCATATAGTTAGCAGAGTAAAAACTTAAACACGTTGCAAGATTCTCAAAAAAATTGACCAGAGGCAATGAATACTTCATCCAGCAGAGCTTTATTGCTACTGAAGGCAAATGAGCCCAATGGTCACAAATCCAATACATTCAGGATTGGCCCTGTCCATCAGAAATCCAGTTGCATCCTCCTGGCCTTATTATTATAGTCAGCATGACCTTGACAGAAGAGATAACATAACCAGTTTAAACAAATTTAAAAAATTCCTTCCAGCAGCACCTTAAAGACCAACTAAGTTTTTTATTTTGGTATGAGCTTTCGTGGTTTTTAAGGTGCTGCTGGAAGGATTTTTTTTTTATTTTGTTTCGACTACGTCAGACCAACACGGATACCTACCTGTAACTATAACCAGTTTAAGCCAGGTGTACTCAGCTTCTCTGAAGGAATAACCCAAACATCAAGAACCTCCTGTTTGTTTGTTTCACACAGAGAAGCTTCCGGAACCCTCTCGAATTAAGTAGAATAGGAAAGACCTCTACACATCAGATCAATACTTTCTGCACTAAGAAATGCAAACTCACACTTCTCTCTGCCACAGACTTTCCCAGCTCACTAAGCCTTGTACCTCTTCAGCTTCCAACACCTCTTCTCCATCTTCTCCCTCTGACCACACTGTCATCCCACCAATAATCCCTGGGCTCTGAGCCTTCTTCCCCTGGGGGTTCCCCCAGCTGGTTCCTCCCACCATTGTGTCCAACCAGGCCATGTCACCCAGTATATAGTTTGATTGGCAGCAGCTGAGAAAGGGTCGTTCTTCTCACCTGCCACCTGACTCTCTTCTCCGGCTAAGCTGGGAACAGATCCTGGGACCCATAATATGGGGATCTGCCTTATACCGAGTCAGACCACCGGTCCCCCAAGCTCACTGTTGTCTAGACTGACTGGTAGCAGCTCTCCAGGATTTCAGACATGAGCCTTTCCCAACCCTACCGGGAGATTCCAGCAGGATTTGAACCTGCATGCAAAGAAGATACTCTACTCCTAAGATACAGCTGAAGAGAGATGGCTCTTCTCTGCTGCCCCTTGACAGTTCACCCCTGTTTCTCAGTTTACTAAGAGGCCTGTGCAGACACAGGGGCGACCATGTTCTTTTCTGGATGTAGTTACAAGGCTGTTGTAATATTTGACTCTACCAAAGATCTCATTCGGGGGGCTGATTCTTAGAGAGAGGTTGGCTCCGCAAAGTCCAGCATGGATTGTGCGCTAAACAGGAACCTAAGAAGTTGCCTTAATTCCGAGATGGATCACTGGCCCACCTCGCTCTGTACTGTCTGCACTGACTGGCAGCTGCTCTCCAGGGCCTTTGTGGAGATTCTGTTGGGGACTGAACCTGGACCTTCTGCATGCCAGGCAGATGCCCTTCCACTGAGCAGTCTCCTTTCCCTATATAGTGCAACATTTAGCCCTCCTCCCCATGGCTGCTCTTTCCTTAGGCTCAGAGAATCGAATGCTGCCATCTTTTCTTTTCGACTTGTTTCTTTGCTCCCATTTTTGCTGCTCTGACGTTTTGTTTACCATGCGCTTCTTTTCTTTTTGTTACGTCCATTTTTTTGCCTGTGTGTGTGTTCTTTGTGTGTGTGTTTTGACACCAAGCCTTCAGCCTCCACTTCAGCAACAAAGCCTGCAGCAGCAGCAGCAGCAGCGAAAACCAAGGGCACCCCCACTGCTGCCCCTGCCCCTGCCAAGCGGCCGGCGTCCACCACTATGCCAGGCCAAAATAAAAAAGCCACCAGCCCCACCGCAGCCACCACCCCTAAACGCCTGGCAACAAGCACCGCACGACCCTCCTCCTTAACTCCTAAAGAGCCCAAGCCGAAGGTAAGTCACTTGTGTGCAAGGGGGGAGGTTTGTGGCCTTGGAGCCAGGTTGTCCTGTTGAGCACATCTAGGCTGTTGGCATCTTCCTGCTCTGTCCCTGGATAAATTGCCATTGCTTTGTCCTCCCGTTCAGTGGTGGTCCAAAATCCACCCAGGAAGAAAGCTAGCGTGTCAGGGAAGATCATAGAATCGTAGAGTTGGAAGGGACCCTGCAATGCAGGAATATGCAGCTGTCCCATAGGGGGATCGAACCCGCAGCCTTGGCGTTATCAGCATCACGCTCTAACCAACGGAGCTATTCAGGTCTCCTTTGCTTTTCTGCACAGAGAGGGTTTGCGTGTTAATAGGGGGGGGGGGTTCGTTAGCCTCTGCATTGCTCTTGTACAGCTCAGGAGGGAAGAGGATGAGGACAAAACTAGAATTCGGTGCCTCTGGCGCCACCTACAGTTGAGCTCCCTTCCTTCCGCCCTACTAGTCCCAGTGGGTGCCAGCTGCCAGGGCCGGCTCAAGACATTTTGCTGCCTGAGGCGGACGACAAGATGGCGCCCTTCCCCAAGGCCCTTAGAGGAGCCAGTTGGACCAGCATCTTACCCCAATACTGATCACAGGAATGCATCTTCCACTGCACTTGACGGCAGCAGGCTAGTGTAGGGAATGCAGAGCACTCACAGCTCTGGCCCCTTGTGGCCCCTCAGGATCTGCCGCCTGAGGCAGCTGCATCACTCTACCTCATCACAGGGCTGGCCCTGCCAGCTGCTTCTGGTCCCTCCCTGCCTCCCCTCCATTCTCTGGGTGAGGGAGGGTGGGTGGTTCTGTAGCCCTGTTAGAAGCTGAAATGAAGGGATGAGCTGTCCCTGAGCAGGAGCCGTCGGAGCTTATATTTTAATGGAAATGCGGCCCTTTAGGTGAAAGTAACCTTAGCTTGCGGTTCCCGGTTCCCATAGTTACCAGGCCTCACTCATCAAAATCCTGACACTTTTTTATAATTGACTTAGTGTGCCTGGAAACCAGAGAGGGCAGCAAGCATAGGAGAACACTCTGGATCTCTGCCAGGAAAGGGTTGTTTAATCCCAAAATATGTCACTGGTTCTAAATTGCTGCTCAGCAGTCAGAATCGACTCTAAAGTTTTGTGCAGGGAAAGGAAACCTGTCAAACAAATAAACATCGCTCCCCCTTCTAAGGTCTTCCAGGACCCACACTTTTTGGGAAATGGTTCCTCTTTCTGTTCCCCCCACCAAAAATCCCCAATGTTTCTTTGCTGCATCAGTTGTTCATAGATAAATTGATCATTGCCCAGAAGTCCCAGATGGTCTCGGACAAACGCCATCTAAGCCTGTGGAGCAATTTTCTTTTTCTGCCTGTAATTAAAAGAGCTTCCTCTTGGCAGATGACCAGGGAAAGGAAGGGGGAGCATGAGTGATTCCAGTGAGCGGAAAAGAGCCAGGGAACTAAGAAATAAATTAATTAAAGGCAGCGCTTTACTTATTTTATTGCATAATATTTTTACACCACTTGCTTGTGTAAAAGGGAAACTGCCGAAACAATCCTCAAAAAAGACAAAGCAGTAGAAACATCAAGAAGAATTTAAAACATCCCACAAATGAAATCATCGATAAACTAAAAATATACGTCAACATTCTACATGCCTGGTTAATCTTGTCTGCACTGATATCAATAGGCAGGGTGTTCCAAAGTGTAGGTCCTGCCACAATAAAAGATAGAAGTGGTCAAGTGTCTAGTAAAGGACCGGCTCCTGTGTAGGCCCTCCGTGAGCAGAAATTAGCCTGTCCCTGCCACACCGCACAACCGAGTTTTCTTTCTCACCCCTCCAGTCTTAGATTTTACTTCTGCCCCTGGAGATTCTGGGGAGAGAGCTGGTGAAACTTCAAACCTTCAGACCCTTGCAAGCCAACACACATATAAATGGTCCAGACTCCTGCTAAGTAGGGGAAAGTGTTGGCATCACCCCTGCCCATTGCAGGGGCAAAACCCTCGTGATCCCTCAGTTCTCTGCCCCTTACACACAAGCAAAGGCCTCCTTGACCTGACCACTGTCAAATACTAAGCAGGCAACATTTGGTTGTCCATTTGGCCAGCATTCCAAACCTAGGTCAAATCACTCATTTGACCACAGATAATCTGTTGTGTATGGGACGCAGGTGACGCTGTGGGTTAAACTACAGAGCCTAGGGCTTCCCATTCAGAAGGTCGGTGGTTCTAATCCCCGCGACGGGGTGAGCTCCCGTTGCTTGTTCCCAGCTCCTGCCCTCCTAGCGGTTCGAAAGCACGTCAGGTACAAGTAGATAAATAGGTACCGCTACAGTGGGAAGGTAAACGGCGTTTCTGTGCACTGCTCTGGTTCGCCAGAAGCAGCTTTGTCATGCTGGCCACATGACCTGGAAGCTGTCTGCGGACAAACGTCGGCTCCCTCGGCCTATAGTGCGAGATGAGTGCCGCAACCCCAGAGTCGTGCACGACTGGACCTAATGGTCAGGGGTACCTTTACCTTTACCTTTAATCTGTTGTGTTTTGCTTTAGGTTGGAGATAGATTTAGGATAAATGTTTTCAAAAATGGGGTTGGGGTTACCGTATCAGTTGTTACTTGTTGTTGTAGTTCCTTTGAGCCTGAAACCTACATAGCCCTTAGGAGAGCCTGATCCAGCTAAGTCTGCTATCTCCTTCCACACTCCACCTTTACGATGGTCACTAAATGGAGACCTTATGGCCTTAGCCTCAAGCAAACTTTGCCCATCCCTTTGCTGAACATGCAGCTTATGGGAGAATAGCTTGCAAGTTTGCTCAGTATTTGGGGACATTTCAATTGGCTGCTGATACAGAATGTGCCTGCCCACCGATTCTGTTCTCCCCGCCCCGTTAGATCAGGATATCTTGATTTAAGCCAAGCTCTGATTTCCTCCTGAAAAGACAGACTTTTGATGATCTTCCCACATGTCATGGGAAGAGTGGGGAGACCCTTGCAGGGAAAAGCTGCAGACTTTGCGACTCGCTATAGATCTCTTTCCATGAAGCCCACCCAAGGTTGCAAAGCTGAAGGTAGTGCTGTTAGGCATGCAGCCCTTTTCCAGGGAAAATCTGAATGGGCATCTCAGATGGATGAGAGGTTGTCTTAATGGGGGAAAGCTCTGTTTGACTTGGGTCCTTTTTGTTTCTTTCTTTCCAGGGGACAGACGCAAAGAGCCCCGATAAGCGGACCTCCCCTTTGAAGCCCCCGTCCGCTACGGCTCCTCGGCCGGCCGCAAAAAGCCCAGCCACCCCCAGGCCGTCGACGGCACTAGCAAGTACGAATGCTCTGAGTGCACGGAACACAGCCACTTCCCCACCCAAGAGGCCCTCCAGTGAGTATTGCTCTGCCCCAAGCTTGCCAGGAAAAGGGATGTTGGTTTTGGAAGCTGCACGCTCTTGCATTCCGGCTTTGCTAATTCGGCAACATAGGGACATGTAGATGAGTGGATAGAGCCTCTGCTTTGCATGCAAAAGGTTCCGGGTTCAGTACCCAGCCGCATCTTCAGGTAGGTCTGGAAGTGTCCCTTTTCTGAAACCCTGGAGAGACACAGCTGGTGAGTGTAGCAGACATTGCCAAGCTAGATGGACCCAGCAAGAAAGGACTTCTCCATGTGGTTCATTGTTAAACTGTGGAACTCCCTCCCACAGGAGTCAGTGATGACCACCAAACTAGATGGCTTTAAGAGAGGATGAGACAAATCCATGCAGGTGAAGGAAATTGATGGCTACAGTTGGCGGCCACAATGCTTCTGAATGCCAATTGCTGGAAACCCTAAGGCAGAATAATGTCCCTTGTGCCTGAATCTTACTTGCTGGTTTCCCAAAAGAGGCATCAAGTTGGCTACTGGGAAAACAAGATGCTGGACTAGAAGGGCCATTGGCCTGATCCAGCAGGCTGCTATGTTTGACTCCATCTAAGGCAGCTTCTAACGTATTTTTGTGTTAAATGTGAACCCCAGGGACTGAGGAACAGGACCTCGCTGTTAGCTGGCCCAACTTGTGTATGCTCTGGGCTGTATACTGCTTCAAGCTTAAATTTCTAAATCTACCAGTGGAGACATATTAGACTGAATCTCATAAACCAACCGTGCTCTGTGTTTGGTTTGCCTGATAAATAGCACTATGCAGAACTTCTTGTCGTTTCCCACGGTGAGCATAACAAGGAAAAACAAGCAATTCTTGCAGTGTTTGCACTGGGTCATCACAGTCGAGGATTTCTTTTTCGTCTTACGAGTTTCCCAGTGGCTGGCCACTGCCTGAGTCCTAGGCTCAGGAGGACCTTTGTCCAATCCAGCAAGTCAGTTTCGATCTATCCTGACATTGAATATATATGAGTTTCCCCTGCCTTGTGTGGAGCATAGCGCACTGCAAGTTGAAATTCTTAAGAGCAATGTGTCTCTTCAGATCAGGGAGAGGGAGAGAATGGCCAACTGCCTTGGAGGCTATTTTGGGCTTAGAAGAGATGGAAAACAGTGACAACGCTAGGAATTGCATTTTAAAATGGCTAGGTTAGACCCATTGAAATAAATAGATTTAAGTAACAAATCCATTTATTTCATCAGGTCTCCTCTGAACATGACATAGTTTGTGTATCACCCCTAGCATTTGTGTTGCCTGCTTCAATTGCACATTCTCTCTTTCTTTGCTTTTTTTATTGATTCATTTAATCATTTATGTGCTGCTTACATCCCAAAATGGCTATGTAGACGGTACACATTTAGGATCCAGGAGGCAAGATGATGTGGGTGGTGGGGGAGACAGGGCCTCAGTATTTATTTATATTATTGCATTTATGCCCCCACTTTTCCTCCAAGGAGCTCAAGGTGGCATGCAGTTCTCCCCATTTTTAAGCCTCAAAACAACCCAGAGAGGTAGGTTAGGCTGAGACAGCGTGATTGGCCCAAGGTCATGCAGTGAGTTCCCTTAGCTGAGCGGGGATTTGAACCTGGGTCTCCCTAGTCCAGCACACTAACCAGTACACCACGCTGGCATGAGAGAAGAGTAGGGCGTTAGGAATCCTGACTGGCGGTGGTAGCCCGCTTAGCTGTGGCACCAGCAAGGCCCTGCCATGGACTGAGCCCGGCAGAGCAGAAGTTCAGCTCGGCTGCTGTCTTTGTGTGTTGTGCAGCCATCAAGACAGACGCAAAACCTGCCGATGCCAAGAAGACCATCGCAAAATCACCATCAGGTAACCCGCTCTCCCTGCTTCGCTTCCTGCTTGCTTCTTTGGGTGGCCACATGGGGCTTTTGGGGGTGGCTCTGCAGCTTCCCCTGCTGACGGCCCTCTCTTCTTCTTCTTCTTCTTCTTCTTCTTCTTCTTCTTCTTCTTCTTCTTCTTCTTCTTCTTCTTCTTCTTCTTCTTTTTTCTCCTTGTGTTCCTCCTTTGGCAGCCGACCTCAGCCGTCCAAAGAGCGCCCCGGGCTCCACCGCTGCCAAAAGCAGCGCCACCACCCCGACCGCTGCTGCCCCCGGCCTACCCGGAGCAGCTGCTAGCCGGCCCAAGCCAGCCACACCCAGGCTCTCGGGGACCGGGAGCTCTGCCGCCGAGCCCAAGAAGGCGTCCACGCTCAAAGCCGCACCAAAAACCAGCCCCGTTGCCAAGCCTCCCCGGCCCCCCACCAGTAGCGTGTCGGCCCCCGACCTGAAGAACGTCCGCTCCAAGATCGGCTCCACAGACAACATCAAGCACCAGCCTGGCGGAGGACGGGTAAGTCCCCCTGCCCCATATCTCTCTGGGCGATTGGTTGCCTGTGCTCACATGACACTCTTCCCAACGATGATGGATCACAACTCCCATGATCCCTTTCTGTTGGCCATGCTGGCTGGGGTGGATGGGAGTTGAAATCCAGAGTGCTACCCTAGCACAGTGTGGGGAAACAGTGGCTTTCCAGGTCCTGCTAGACTACAACTCCCAGTAGCCTTAGCCAGCATGGTGAATGGCTAAGGATCGTGGGAGTTGTAGTCCAGCAAACCTCCAGAGAGCCACAGTCCTTCTTGTAGAAGGAGCTGCTGCTGTCCTCAAGCCCCTCACACTTGCTGTAGCTGCCAGCCTTAGTTCTTTTTGCAGCAGAGAAGCGGGTGCTTTGGATCTGGAAACGCAGAGCTCAGACCGCCGTGTGTGTGTGTGTGTGTGTGTGTGTGTGTGTGTGTGTGTGTGTCACTTTTGGAGGAAAGGATTTGAGCCTGTCTGCATGGTCCAGCCAGAAGAGTGCTTGTAGGATGGGCAAAGAGCTTTTTGATGTGGCTCTCTTACAGAGCCCCCTTTTGGCCACTGCTGTGTTCTGCAGGTTTGGCTAATCCCCAAATTTTCAGGGTGAGAGATTGGTCCCTCTGTAGAGGTGTCATCTTTGTGTGGCCAAACACATCTCAAATTATTGAGCCTCTGCTTGCTCTCCGTTTCTCATGGACAGCATGAAAGACCAGTGGAACAGTTTTCTGTTTGGATTAATTTTTTGAGATCCCTCTTGCGGGGGCGGAATCAGGGCCTTAAATCTGCTGGGGTTCTTCTGTTGCCCTGGTTGGCTGGGCCTCAAACCCAATGTTTACTTGGGGCAACCAAGGGCTTATTAATGCATTCACTTTCCCTTGAGTAACAACCCACGGACTCTCCCCAGCCTTAAATCTGCTAACACGTTGAAGAGACGGGTTGAATTATTGGGGCTTTAGATCTATCCCTGTGGAAAAGTGACGGGGCGATTTGTGTGCCCCATCTGCAAGGATGGAAACGTCAGCACCCCTAAAAGAGATTTTGGGTCCCACCCATGGGGGAGAGTTGGCTGTCCTTGGCTCTCAACTCCCTTCCAAACCAGGATCAGAAATTGCATCATCTTCAGCAGTGCCGAAGGAAATGGTAATGGCCGTATCAGTGTCCAAAGAGTCCCTAGTTCCCTTCAGAGCTTCATTGATACGTGCATGACCCAAGGCTTGTCAGCAAGATTCTCCAGTAGTTGAAATGTCCTGTACTTCCTGGGGATCAGGGCCAGCATTATGAAGCCTCAGACAGAACATCCACTTGAGGTCAGCGCACACAAATTAACGTGAGGTTTGCCTATGTAGAAATACATAGAAAGCTGCCTTATATGGAGACATAAGGGGAGGTGGAGCTCGTCTGCCTGGGAAGGTAGCTCATCTAAGAGGAGGAAAACTCTGATCCTAAACCTCCACTGCTTTGTAGGATATGTTTGGAAGAAGAAATGGGCTAAGGAGTAAACCCTACACAAATCAGCCCACCTGGTGCCGGATACATTGCTCTGCTTTCCTTTGGACCACGTCAGTGAGGCTAAGAGGGTGATCTTGTTGTTTAGCCAGCCCAGGACCTCCAGACACACTGCCCAGCCTTGGTCGCTTTGGTGCTGCTAACAGCGGTTTGACTTCACCCCTGGAGGCGCACTTCATTGTCTCTTGAGACAGATGGGCGCCAACAACAGCAATTGAGCCAGGCCATTGGTCCACCCAACTCACTATGCTGGCTGGCATCAGCTCTGCAAGTTTTTAGGCAGGGACATTCCCAGACATACCTGGAGATTCCATTGGGCACTGAACCCGGGATGTTCTGAATGCAAAGCAGATGCTCCACCTCTGAGTTACGACGACATTCCCCTTTGTTGGCCCTTCCTAAAGCTGGTGCAAACCAGCCCTTAGCCACATTTAAGAGAAGCTGAAACAAAACAGTATTTTGACATGTCCCACAAGAAAGACCAGTGGGAAGAAAGGAGGGAGCAAGACTGCCTTGAGCTGCTTTTGCTGCTGCTGGGAGCCAGGGTCAGAGGGGAGACCCTTGAATCCTGGCACCCCTTTGACTCTAGAGCTTCCACAGTCAAGAGGTGTCTTTTAATGGAATCCATGTTCACAGCCTAATTGTTCTCTCCCAGTTGGCTGCTCCTTCCTGAGTCTTCCCTCTATTTGTGATGCATTAGGAGAATTTGTGATGGAGCAGGTTGCCTTGTCTTTAGGTACCTTTACTTCAAAGAGCAGGAAAGCAGCGCCTGTTCTTTAGACGTCCGCCAGCATCAGACACCAGCAGGGAGCTTTGGTTTCCTGCAGTGGCTGCTGAGTCTCTGACCTGTGTTTCCAGGCCTCAACTTGCTCAGTGCCATCTGCACCATTGTCTTGTCGTTCCCTAGGGTGGTCTTGAAGCAATCGGCCTTAACAGAACCCAGCTTTGACTGCAAGAATACATTTGGGGGATAAAAGGGCCCCCCAGAGGCTCACAGTGGCACAGGAATCTTACCCAATGACAACAACTACCCGGTGTTGTTTTTTTTAAAAAAAAGTGGGAACCCCAGAAGACAAGTGGTTTTATGGGCTTCTTCAGAAATTAATTCTAACTTTCAACCAGGGACTGTTTTCAGGGTGGAGGTGTCTGGGTCAAGAGACTTTGGATATTGGATATTGGTGGATAGTAAAAACAGGCGTTCCGTCTTGGGAGACCCATAGCTTGGAAGAGCTGTCCAACATCCTTAGATTAGAAGTTGAGATTTGCATTGCCCCTGACTGAGCAACTGCCACATTTTGCCCCAGACCAGAATTTGGGGTGAAGAGCCATTTACCAGACTCCCCAGTGACCTCCATCCCAGTTTGTGCCATTCTGCGCCAGCTCTTGAAGACTCTCTCCAGGCTGGAGCATCACACAGGTGCTGCTATGACCATCGTGGACAGCAGGGAAAGGGTCCCTAAGTTGCAAAAGGGAGACACACACACACACACACACCTTGGCTAGCATTTCAGGTGTGGGGGCTTCCACCCAGGTCTCCCAGCTCCAGGCAAGGAGGCTACTTTCCTGAGCCATTGCCCTGAGCTTCTCCCCCTCTCCCGCCCTGTCAGACCACCACCTCCCACCTGTGTGCGGGTCCCTCCCTGGCCTGTCGGATCCCCATGAATGTTGTTTTAGACATCCAGCCGCCCTTCCCCCCCCCCCATCATTGCTTTTCGTTTCGTTATATATTTTTTTCCTTTCATGATGCAAAAAGTCACCCTCCATTTGTCTCCATTTAGGCAAAAGTAGAAAGAAAGGCAGAGTCCGCCGGGGCTGCCCGAAAGCCCGAACTCAATGCAGTATCTAAAACGGCCCTCACTAAAACGGCTGTTTCAAAAGAGGGCGCCCCAAAGCAGCCCAATGGGAAAGTGAGTTCCATTTCAGACTTCTATCACTCGGGAGAGGCAAGCGGCAGCTCTTCTGCTACGCTGCACTTTTCATTTCCTGCTCCACCCCCTCCCATCCCATGTTTTGGGTCACTTTCCCTTCTCTCTTAGCTCTCTACACGTCTTTGTTTCCTGTCTGCCCGCTCTTGCCATTGACGCTCTCTTCTTCCCGGATTCCCATCCCCCTTTCCTTTGCACGCAGCTTCCTTGTTGTACATCCCACCCTCCTGCCAGTGGATTTCGCGGAGAGCCATCCCGCAAATACCTTCCTGAATGTGTCTTGACACGGAGCACCAACCCCACTGGTGGCTGGTGCTCGTTGGGTCTGGGAGGCCAACAGTAGGTGGCGCCAGAGATAATGGCAGGCAGAGCTAACAGAGTCTTGTTCCTCCCTGCCGAGTCCTACAAGGGCAACATGGAGGAGGAAGCTTGGAGAGCCCCTGGACTGGATGGAAGTAGGAAGGGGGACCAATGGGGACTGGTGAAGGACAGGCTGAGGTCCCAGCCCCATGTGTTTCTAATGGCAGGGGGGTGCTCGGAGACCACCCTCAAGGTTGCAATGGAGGGGGGAATTGCTTGGCTCGGCCTTCCGACTGAGAAAGGAGGGTGGGCCGCTTCCCACCAGCACCCGCAGGTTCCCAAGAAATGGCCACCCCCTCCATCCCTGAGAACTTTCAGCTCCTTGCTGCGTCCTCTCCGTGACGAGCCTGAGAACGGTATCTAATGCACATTAGTAGTAGTAGCTTGCTGTAGGATAACACCTCTTACTAGGGAGGCAAATTTATGTTTATGAGTGAGGAACCATCACCGCAGAATGCACCTCCACACCACAAGAAAGCAGTTGCAGGTTACGCCTTCCCCTGGACCGCTAGCTTTCTGTGTGGAGGGGATGTCTTCGCGTGGAGGAACACTCCCTGATTCGAGTCCCCGCCTGCAGTATCAAGTGATAACAGGCCAGGCACACGCTGGCCGCCTCAAAGAGAAGCAGGGCTCTGAGCCTCAGGGATTTAGTTCTGCTGAACCTAGGGAGACACATCTCCCGGGGAGAGGCTTCTGATGTCCTCTGGTTAGTCAAATCCCCAGCGTTGGAAAGCAAGAATATTTTGGAGAGAAATCTCGCTCCAAATGCTGCAAGGACTTTCCAGCTTCCCACATTTGCCGATTCCATGGTGGATGATATTTCTAAATAGCTTATGCACAATCTCTCTATATGCACCGGGGGGGGGGGGGGTGTTTGACCTCTGACCTTCCAGGTGTTGTTGGACTGGGATTCTTGAGCTGCAATTCCTACATTGCAGGGGGGTTGAACTAGATGATAGGGTCCTTTCCAACTCTATGAGTCTATGATCCAATTTCTTCAAGCAACAAGAAAGGAGATTCCAACTCAACATCAGGAAGAACTTTCTGACAGTAAGAGCTGTTCAACCGTGGAACAGTCTCCCTCTCTCCTTCCTTGGAGGTTTGTAAGCAGAGATTAGGTGGCCATCTGTCATGGATGTTTTGGCTGAGATTCCTACATTGCAGGGGGTTGGACTAGATGACCCTTGGGGGTCCCCTTCCAGCTCTACGATTCCCTGATTCTGTGACTGCAGCTCCCAACTTCCTTACCCATTGGCTATGCTTGCCGCCGCTGGTGGGAGTTTACATGTGTTTATTTTGACACACAAGGCACATTGGCGTAGAAAACCACTGCTGGCAAACCAGCTGTAGCCAGATGCACCCCAAAGCACACTCGGGAAACCTTGGACTGCCAGGTGCCTTGGAGTTTCCAGCACCCACTAGCCTCAGGAGAAGGGCATAATAAACAGGGTGACCAGCTCTGGCTTGGCACCACCAGGGCCTGCACGTTCCTCTGTGCTTTTGTCCACTCAGGTTGGGCTTTCCAACACAGCCCTTTTTGTCCAGCTTCTTAATGGCCTCTGGGACGTGTTTCAGCTTGTCCAGGACACGGACAATGCCCCCGGCTGGCTGGCATCAAACCTGACCCCAATTAAGTCGGACTTGGGTGATTTGTCAGGACGTGGCGATGCCTCTCTCTAGCTCCCCAAGGCTGGCCTCTGCCAGCAGGAAGACTCTGCTCTCTCTGCTTCCGACAGAGCTGGAGCACTTGGTTTCGAAAGGGCAAGCAGCTGCCAGGCTCAGGGAAAGATTTTTTTGGAAGCCAAGGCGCCTTTGGCTCAGAAGGATAAAGGGGAGGGGGTGACTGTTCTGGGAGAAGCAGCCCAGGTGGGTTCCTCTCCAAAACCAGGACTGCACAGCTGCCATCTTGTAAAAAGCTCCTGCTTATGCTTGTAAAATGTGTGCCTCTGCCTTTGCCAACCTGGCACCCACCAGGGCTACAACATAAGACACCAGGCCTGTGGCCCATCCAATCCAGCGTCCTGTTCTCACAGAGGCCAGCCAGATGCCTGCAAGAGGCACACAAGCAGCATCTGAGCGCAGCAACAGCACTCCCACCCCCTGCCGTTCCGAGGAACTGGTGTTCAGAGGCAGTGAAGGTAGAACATAGAGAGCCAGTGTGGCGTAGTGGTTAGAGCATCAGACTACTAGGATCGGGGAGACCAGGGTTCAAATCCCCACTGGGCCCTGAAGCTCACTGGGTGATCTTGGGCCAGTCACTGCCTCTCAGCCTCACCTGCTTCACAGGGTTGCTGTGAGAATAATTGGGAAGGAAGATGGGAATTGTTGTCCAAAAACAGCTGGAGACCCCAAGTTTGGGAAACCCTGGATTAGACAGACAGACAGACAGACACACACACACACACACACACACACACAAGCTAATAGCGCATCTCCATTCAGCCCAGCTGTAGTTTCATGTTGGGGTGCATTGCATTCAACATTTTCTTAGCTGGAAAGCCTATGCAGGAAGTGGTATTCGTGTTTCATGTAGTTCATGTGTGCTATTCTGCATTTACAGTTGCAATGCATCCATTCTTCTGTACCCTTAGTGATTCCCCATAGAAAAAGATTAGCTGGGTGTTAACCAGAGTGCTTCCCTTGGAAGTACAAACCACAAGGTGAGTTGAGTTGCCTGCCCTTTTTAGAGGGCCAGAATGTTGAAAAATTCTGGAAATACAAGCCTTTGATATAGGTCACCTCTCTGCATATGACGCCCAGGGGGATAACGGTCTTTGTTGGCTGCAGTAAGAACAGCAGTTCTGTGGCACTTTAAAGACTAACCAATTTCATTGTGTCATAAGCCTTTTTTGGCCAGACCAAAGGACTCTTTGTTGTTTCTCTTGAGGCACAAACAATGAAAGGGCATGGAAAAGGAAACCCAACAAAGCAGGTCTTTAATACAGACAGGCCTAGTGTTAACCCCTTAGACACATTTCAGCCAAAGACCAGAGAGGTTTTAACAGGGGCTGCCGGCATACAGCTCATCAGGCCTGTTTGAAGGACCATGAGGGGCGGCACCCAGAAGGTGGGAAAAGTGAGGGGAGACGAAAGAAAGTACTACCTCACACAGCACATCTTTAAACTATGGAACTCACTGTCGCAGAAGGGGCAGCAGGTGCCCACTTAAATGCCTTTAAAAGAGGATTAGGCATGGAGGTAAGGCTGATCAGAGACTACTAGCCTAGATCTGGGCATCATGGAATAGAATTGTAAGTAGAGTTGGAAGGGACCCCATGCAATGCAGGAATCATAGATGGGGAGAGAGCTGTTGGTTCTTCTCAGGCTTCCCACTGGGGCATCTGTTTGGCCACTGAGAACAGAGTGCTGGATGAGACGCGTCCCCTTTGACCTGATCCAGAACTGCTCCTCCTCTGTTCTTCACCAGACATCTCATTTATTCCAGAAAGCAAAGTAGAAGTCCAGGGAAATCACACA
The DNA here is from genome assembly GCF_963506605.1 of Zootoca vivipara. Taxonomy (NCBI): domain Eukaryota; kingdom Metazoa; phylum Chordata; class Lepidosauria; order Squamata; family Lacertidae; genus Zootoca; species Zootoca vivipara. Next base: position 55,855,851 of record NC_083287.1, on the reverse strand, counting down.
GCCCTCCCCAATACCCTGTTAAGATTCTGGACACACCTGCAATCAACAAATACATAGACACTAGATGATACAAAGCCTTCTCCTCTAGGCACCTCTGGTTGATGTGCCCTGGTCCTTGCAAGGTACTCGATAATGCCAACTGAGATGAGATGCTTTTCAGGGTTTTTTGCATCCGTTTGCATTATGCAGTGCAGAGGCAGGCAGAGGGAAGGCTATGGGACCCCCGAGTGCCTGCTGGTCACTGGAATCCTTGCACAGAATGATGGGCGGGGCAGACACCTTGGCCTGAACCAATAAGGCACTTCATGGAATCATAGAATCGTAAAGTTGGAAGGGACCCCCAAAAGTCATCCAGCCCAGTGCCACCCAATGCAGAGGAATCGCAGCTAAATCACTTCTACCGAAGCAAGACTATAAAGGCCATGCAGCACAGATCAGTGGCAGCCTTAACTATGTCAATGGCAACCCAAATTCTGTGTTCTTCCTTTGCAAATATAAAACACGTCAGTCTATCATGTTGAAAAGTGGACCATACCAGACTCAATGTAACCCACCCCAATACGGGGAGCATCCAGATAGGTGTGTTTTTTGTCCTCATGCACACAAGGCTTTTTTCGCCCCCTTACATCCACACAGCATCCTTGCCATCAAAATGTCGGCCCTGTACTCCCTGCTCCCCAGTTAACCTGGATTTACCCTTTGGCTCAATTAAAGAGTCTTCCTCCTCCCCCCAAGGGCGCATTCATAAAGGCCAGGCTTCCTGGCAGTCTCTTCTGCACTCATGCAGAGAGGGGCCTGCCACTCTGCTCTTGCCGCTACTTACCACTGTCTGCTTCGCTCCCTTGTCGCCGTCTGCTTGCTTCCTCTTCCTCCCACCCCTTCCCCCCCCCGTCTTAAGTTTGTTCACGCTTAATCCTCGGAGCTGGGTTCAGGTTCTAACACGAGTCCTCTGTCTGCCCACCCCTCTGATGTGGCGTCAAGAGTGTCCCGCTCCCTCGAGAGAGTTCTAACCAGCCCTCTTCCCTTGTGTCTCCATCTCTGTGACGTTCCAGGTCCAGATAGTCTCCAAGAAAGCCAACTACAGCCACGTCCAGTCCAAGTGTGGGTCCAAGGACAATATTAAGCATGTCCCTGGAGGTGGGAATGTAAGTATTGCAGGGTTCCAGGCGCCCGTCTCTCTACTAACTCCTTTTCTCTCGTGCTGCTTTGGACCGTCCTCTGTGTGTGTGTGTGTTTGTGTGCGTGTGTAACCTCCCCCTCCACCAACACCACAAAGGAGCAGGAACCCCCATTGGAAGCATTCTGCCAGAAGCTTCCCTCAGCCTCCAGGAGGGAAACCACAGAAGTTATGGGGCCGTTGCAGCTTCAAAGGGTTGCTGTCGAAGGAGCAGGCAACCCAGTAAGAAGCAGGCATTCACTGGTGAGCAATGGCGCTTTGGGAGGCGAATTGTAATTTGAGGGACCCGGCCGGTCACATGACCTCGCTTTTGCCCCTCTGGTCTTCCATTGGTACAGCTCAGACACAGATCAGGACACCCCCCCTCCCACAAGTAGGAATTGAGCCACACTAGGCCATTCTTCTGCTTTCCTTTGGACCACACCAGTGAGGCCGAGAGGGGATCTCGTTGCCGGGATAGCCCAAGACCTCCTTGTGCTCTGGGAAGGTCACTTCTGTGCTGCTAAACAAATGGTTTGACTTCACCTCTGGAGACGCACTCCATTGTCTCTCGAGACAGACAGGTGCCACCAACAACAAGGTCATTCTGAGCTGAACAATATATACAAACTGGAAGCCGGAATTTTATTCTGTGCCATGAAAAGCTGACATTCTGCAACTTGTACAAATCGTGCAGATTTTTTTACAATTTTTCATATTTTGCATTCCTCATCCTGTGTTTTTCTGTTTTGCTTGATTCTGGGTTTGCCTTATCCAGGAGACCTCCGCGCTGCCGGTCTCTCTCTAGCGGTTCTGACAGCCCCACACACTTGCAAGCACTTTTGTAAAATCAGAATTTGCACCATTCTCAAAACGAAAGCCGAGCTTCTCGGGAGACAGAAGAGTGCTGTGCCCAGTGTAGTATCCTGCAGTTGGAACACATTTTGGGGGGGCGGACGGACTGTGTGTATGGGGGGTGGTCTTGGAGAGAGCCCGTCTCTTTAGTGTGTGTGCATCCCATTCATTTATTTTAGGTGCTCTCCCATCACACTCCTCTCAATGCTTAGGAAGCCCCACTGCTCCTTGATACTTTGCAAGCTGTCAGATCGCTGCTTTCCACGTGTCACTTGTTCTGCAGAAGGCAAATCTCCAGGGGTGCTCTTCGCAGCGCCCCCTCCCCAAGTGCCGTGACACCGACTTGTGACAAGACGTTCCGCGCTGGCACTTCGGGAAGGAGGACGGAGCCTTAATCTGTTGGGCGGTGCAATTAACCCACCAAAGCTTTAATCGCAGGCCTTGGGAACGTACCTGCATGTCTGACAAGATCCCTTTTGTGTGCTTCTTTCTTTGAACGCTTGAGAAAGGCCTTCAGCAGTGCAGACAGAGACAGCTTTGTGTATCCCAGACCCCTCGGTGTCTTTGTAGGTAGGGAAGGGAAACGATACTACGCATAGCACTCTGCATGCACTCGTGTGCCCAGTCAGCACCCCCCAGTGTTAACAAGCCGCTGTGTGTGTTGAAACACCAGCTGGTTGTCAGAGACACAAATCTTTTCCCTGTCGCCTTCAGGCGGCCTGAGGAACAGAGCTTCTCTCAGAAATTATAACATGGGGGCTTCCATGTAGGGGCAGTTCGAGGGGGACTGTGGCACTCCCCCCTGAGACTGAAGTCTACCCTGTCCCTCTGCTTTCGCCCCATCCAAAATAAGTACGCAGAATCGTACCTTAGGCATGGGGTGGCGAACGCCCCTGTTGCATGGGGACATTATTAGCTCATCTTCCTCTGGTATGTTTTCTCTGGCCTTCCGTGGGCGATTTGGGTCATTTGAGACAAGCCTGCAATTGCTATGGACTCGGCTGATCCTCCTTGGATGGGTTAGGTTTCCTCTGAAAGCCAAAAATGTGTCGAATCGCACTCTTCTGTGGATAATTGCAATTTTATTTTATTTTTGTCTGGGGAAATGATTTTGCGGGGGTGGAATCAGTGCGTCGGGGGCAAGTAACATTTGCTTTTTCCATGCAAACCTTTTTTCTGGCTGCTGCATCTGCCTTGCCCCCCCCTTCCCTAATCAGGTTTCACTGCATTCTTGGTGCTTTGAACCTCATGTTCCCACAGAACAGCCTCACTCAACCTGGCTCCCTCCAGGCGATTGAACTACAACTCCCATGCGATGCTGATGCTAGTCCAAATCAACGGTGGGGGGGGGCAGGTTGGAGAAGGCTGGCATAGGACGGTACCCTAGCCGTAATCCCAGGGGGCAGGCAGTTGCAACAAAAGCATTTAGAAATAAATTTAAAAAATTTTAAAAATTGTCCAGTAGCACCTTAGAGACCAACTAAGTTTGCTCTGGGTATAAGCTTTTGTGTGCATGCACACCTCTTTAAATACACTGAAACAGAAGTCACCAGACCCTTCTGTATAGTGGGAAGGTGGGTTTTTTCTCAGGAGGGTAGTAGGAGATGGGTGATTGACTCAATGGGTATGGTAAATCTGTTGACGATTGTTAATGACTGAATTAGTCCTACAGGAAAAAGCAAGTATGCAGATGACCGAAAATAGCTTTAGCATGTGTAATGAGGCAAGAATCCAATATCTCTATTCAGACCAGGTCTCTCCATAGTTTTCCATTTAGTAATAAGTTGTAATTCAGCAACTTCTCTTTCAAGTCTATTTCTGACTCTACCTGAATCTAGAAGCATTTAGACTCTCTTTGCAGGTCTAGAAAATGACCTTCCTTGCATCTCCTTTTCCTATGTTGATTTTGCAGCTATTACCTCTTCCGTTACTGGGTTTTATCTGTAGCTTCTGTTCCTCTTCCCCCTGTGAATAAAAATCACTCCAGAACCAAAAAAAAGCTGCAGGGATCACACCTGAGCTCCCAGCCTTATTTGCTAAAGCTGTCCCTTTTCAAATCCAACTTATTTCTCTGGCTTGTCTAGAACTTCTGAGAAGAAAGAACTGTGCCCGCTCTGGCCTGTCTCTCTCTCTCTCTCTGTCTCTCTCTCTGTCTCTCTGTCTCGTGGCACCTTTAATTCCTTCCTTCCTTCCTTCCTTCCTTCCTTCCTTCCTTCCTTCCTTCCTTCCTTCCTTCCTTCCTTCCCACGCTGTCGCCCACTTCCATTCTCCATCTCCTCAATCCACAAAAATCGAAGCTGTCCATCCTCTTAGTCCGGAGAGTAAAGTGCTCAATATTGTTTTCAGGTTCCAAATGCCCAAAGGCCGTCTTCGGGCGTCCACTCCCAGTCGGCCACCGCCCCCAGGCCCAGCCAGGGCAGTACCCATGTGAGTAGAACCACCACAGCTGGCCAACTCGGCCTTGGACGGGACGGGCTTTTCCACCTGTTGGGTTCGTGATACCTTCTGTGCCCTGAGACACAGAGACCAGCCACCAGCGCATTATTCCCTGCCTCCGCCCCACCAACGCAGGACCCCAGAGTTTTCCGTAGTCGCTCCTGAGCCTCTCAAGCCTGTGGCAGTTAAACTACGGAACTCACTTCCACAGGAGGCGATGGTAGAATATGAATAGCTTTGGGGTTTTATGGTTTCACAAAGCAAACCCCACCCCCTCCAAAAAAAAAAAAGCACCCAGCTTACTATATGAACCAGAAACCCCCTCTTCCTTTACCCGCCCCACAAAAAGTTAGCCATGTCACAAAAAGAAAATGTTGCCATTGGCTGTGACCTTTTTGTTCATCCCAAGGCTTTGTTGTACAGTCCACATATTTTAATAATAATAATAATAATAATTTATTATTTATATCCCGCCCATCTGGCTGGGTTTCCCCAGCCACTCTGGGCAGCTTCCAAGAAAATATTAAAAATACAACAAAACATCAAACATTAAAAACGCCTGCCTTCAGATTAAAAACAGGGCTGCCTTCAGATGTTTTCTAAAAGTCAGATAGTTGTTTATCTCCTTGGCATCTGACAGGACGATGGGGGTGGAGACGCTCCTTCAGGGATACTGGACCGAGGCTGTTTAGGGCTTTAAAGGTCAGCGCCAACACTTTGAATTGTGCTCGGAAACGAACTGGGAGCCAATGGAGGTCTTTCAGGAGCGCTGTTATGTGGTCTCGGCGGCCACTCCCAGTCACCAGTCCAGCTGCTGCATTCTGGATTAGTTGTAGTTTCCGGGTCACCTTCAAAGGTAGCCCCACATAGAGCACATTGCAGTAGTCCTATTCCTCACAGTTGCCGGGGGAGAGTAATTGCCAAAGATCTCAAGCCGGCATACATGCTTCTCCCTATTGAATCCCCACGACAACCCTGCAAGGTAGGTTAGGCTGAGAAGCGGTGAGTGGCCCAAGGTGACCCAGGGAGCTTCAGGGCCAAGTTGGAAGGTGGGATAAGAAGCCTGGGCTTTCCCAGGTCCTAGTCTGACAGTCTTAACCGTTACACCACCATTGGCTCTCCATGTTTAAGGATGCCAGGAGCACCTAAAGAGGCAGGTACTAAAAGGGGAGTGGGCAAGGTCTTCCGTGCCCTGTACCATACCCCCCCACCCCGCCCTTATTGCCTCTGTTCCAAGAGGCAACCTGAAACATGCTCCCTCCTTCCCCTCCATCATTCCACCCACCCTGGACATGGTCTCCTCCCCTCTCCCTCCCTCCCCAAGTGCTTTGAAAAGTTGGGATGAATTATGCAAATTTACCTGACTTTGCGTAATACATTCTGGACACACATGCACATTTTGAACTCCTTTGCCCAAGATTTCTTTCTTGCAAGGCAGGGCGGCCGCCCGCCCTGGGCACCCACAGGGAAAAACCGGACAGATAAAAACGGAAATAATATTATAATTATTATCAGTGCTCCCTCCAGCCACCCCCCTCCCCAAATGAGAAACTATGCATTGCAAGCCGGCATCTCAGTAAAGCTGAGGGAGAGCTCTGGAGGTTTTAGTGCACTCAGCACCAGTATTAAGGTGAATTAGCACCATTAATTAGTATTATTAGTCCAGCACCGACCGGTGCAATGTGTAATGCCTGATGCTGTCTTCTTTGCCCGTTCACCGGCCTCTGGTTTGGCACAGTATACTAACTTTTTTTTAAAAAATGCCGGCTTTTGGGATGGGGCTTTGAGAACACACACCCCGCCCTTTTGCTGCATGATCACCTTCTGCCCCACCCCCTCGCGAGTCCCCGGAACAGCAGCAGCAGCAGCGGCGGCTCATGCCTTGCACCCATAACCAACAGGCCAGTCCGGGCGGAGGGGGGAGAGGGTGCTGGACCAGCCGAGCTGTGGAGATCTCTTCTGCTGAGCTGACAGAGCAGGCCTGGCGTTCCTTGTTCCTGAGGACCTTCCTTCTTCTTTCCTCCCCACCTGTCCTGCAGGTGCAGATCCTGAGCAAGAAGATTGACTTGTCCAAAGTGTCCTCAAAGTGCGGCTCAAAGGCAAACATCAAGCATAAGCCAGGTGAGAGGGGGGGGGGAATGGCTGCGGGAGGATGGGGGGGGAGGCGGTTGCCCTGGGCTCAGGTGAGCACCTCATCCTTCCTCTTCTCTTTCTGGAAGCACCTTTTCAAATGTGCAGAAGTGTGTGTGTGTTCTTGATGGACTTGTGTTTCCCCCCCCTTAATTGGTTAAAACATTACAGCTCTCGTACAAGAAGAAGCAAGCTGTGGGGTGTTTTTAACTGCCGGGCTCCTGGCAGCAGCCCAACTTCCCTTGAGTAACACTCTCCCTTCCTTGCTCCAGGGGGCGGAGACGTCAAGATTGAAAACCAGAAGCTGAACTTCAAGGAGAAAGCCCAGGCCAAAGTGGGCTCTCTGGACAACGTGGGCCACATCCCGGCTGGGGGCACCGTGAAGGTATGCTTCAGGCGGCACCCAGGCATGGGTCCCTCCTTGTCCCCCACCCCCCCCGCCCCGTGGTCCCCCCTCCTGTGTGTGGCCACCCGTCCGTCCTGCCATCCTCACACTGCCAACCTCACATTCATTTCCACGGTGCCACCCGATGGAGGGTGCTGAACGGACCCTCCAGGACATTCCACCCACCCACCCCTTTTAGGGCTTCATACGTTTCGGAGGCTATTCATTTGTTTCATAAAATTCGCTTGTTAAAAAACAGCAGCAACAGCCTCTCAGCGGTTCACAAAAAGAAGAAGAAGAATTCACACGGCAATAATTTTAAGACTTTTGAAACATTTACAATAACAAACAACATATTAAAACTCGCATCAGCTTTCTAAGCATCTGGACAGGCTTGCCTTTAAAGAATGGGGTTTTTATCAGGCGCCGGAAAGCATACAGTGAAAGCAGCTGCCTGACATCAAGAGGCGGGGAGTTCCAGAGTATAGGTGCTGCCACACTGAAAGATGAAGTTCTTAGAAATGCATTATGGGTATTACGTGGCACCTGTATAATACGTGGCACCTATGGTACCAACCAACTCCTGTGGCGTGGAGAGCACACCCACTCCCTTCTTCCCTGGTGCACGCATGTACATTGTGCGCATAAACAGAAGCACAGCTCTTGAGAGCCAGTGTGGTGTAGTGGTTAAGAGCGGTAGACTCCTAATCTGGGGAACCGGGTTCGCTTCTCTACTCCTCCACATGCAGCTGCTGGGTGACCTTGGGCTAGTCACACTTCTCTGAAGTCTCTCAGCCCCACTCATCTCACAGAGTGTTTGTTGTGGGGGAGGAATGGAAAGGAGAATGTTAGCCGCTTTGAGACTCCTTCGGGTAGTGATAAAGTGGGATATCAAATCCAAACTACTACTACTCCTCTTCTTCTTCTTCTTCTTCTTCTTCTTCTTCTTCTTCTTCTTCTTCTTCTTCTTCTTCTTCTTCTTCTTCTTCTTCTTCTTCTTCTTCTTCTTCTTCTTCTTCTTCTCCCATCAGGGGTGAGTCCTTCAGCCTTGGGCCCCCAGATGTTGAACTACATTGGCTCCATTACCCGCAGCCAGCTTGGCCAGGGGTGATAGGAGTTGTAGTCCACCTGGGATGAAGATGGAGGACTTAGCAGGCTTCCTTAGCCAACCTCCATGTTGCACGCTAGGCTCACGTTAGCAGCTTCCATGATCCTGGGGTGCCCCTCTCAGCCTGTGTGGAGTAGTCCATGTGGGCGGTGAAATATCTTGGTTGGGTCCTCGACTGGGCCAAGTGGGGTCCCTTCTGTGCATCTCCAGAAGGGGGTGTTCACAATCCCTTCCACAGCCTGGCTTGGGGCATTGGCAGAAGGGGCGTTGCCAAATAGCAGTTCAGGTGGGAGAAAGAGGAGGTGAAGTCAAAGGTGCGTCAAGGGCAGAGCTGTGGTGGAACGTTGCGACTCTTGAGGAGGGATCTGGGTCGAAGTTGCGGGGAGAGGAAGGCAGCCTGACAACTGTACCCAACACACAGGTAGAAGGAGGGCCCATCACAGCCATCTTGGCTCTGCATATGGCAGCAGTGCATGATGGGAAACAAGCTCCCTGGAACCCCCTGATCTTGTCGTGACTTTGAACTCCCCCACACCCTCCATGTTACCTAAGAGTGTTGCACCCTGGTGGATCTATGCACCTGGGGGGGGACACACACTATAAATAAGTCAGAAATTAAATTGTTCTAACAAAAGGGGGGGAAACACTATGGAAAATCGCTTAGATCTATTATTATTATTATTATTGCTCTCCAGCACCATCTGGTCTTGCATGTTTATAACGCATTCAAAACGCTGTTTCCTGAGCAATGTAGCTGAGTCCACAGTGTTGCAAGAGGCCCTGGGTCCCATCTCTTGCACTGTGCGGCAGTTTTCTGAGGAATGTCACCATTCCCCACATGCCCGCTCAAGTCACCCTTGAGCAGAAGGTGCAGAAATGGGAATGCGAGAAGAGACCCAGTGTGGGGGGTGGGAGAGAGAGAGAGAGAGCAGGCTGAGTGGAGCAAGGTGAGATTGGTGTGGAGACGAGGCAGGCCGGAGAAGGGGTGGAAAACTGGACTTTTTTGTTGTTAGCATCTATCTTGTCTTGAGAGGCAATGGAGCGTGCCTCCAGGGGTGAAGCCAAACCGCTGCATTAGCAAGACCAAAGTGACCTCCCCGGGGTGCAAGCCTGGGTAGTGTGTCTGGAGGTCCTGGGCTGCCCAGATGATAAGACCTCCCCTCTTGGTCTCACTAATGGGGTCCAAAGGAAAGCAGAGCAAGACATTTGGCACCAGCTTGGCTTCAGGAGTTGCCAGAAGGAGGCGTACACGGAACCATCCAGCCATCCTAGGGACTCCAGATGTAGGGTTTAGCCTTTTCTTCTCCTGAAGTTATCCTTTAAGGCAGTGGAAGTTTAGGATCAGAGTTTTCCTTCTCCCAGATGGGCTTCCTTCCCAGGTGGACGAGCCCCGTCTGCCCCTCACTTCCCTCTACTGCATGTGCAGAAACCGCCTTCTTGACCGCCGGACCCACTCTGGGTCTTGTCCGATCAGTCCGCTGGAGCCTACCTTCACATGCAGGGACAGTCCAAAAAAGTAAGGATTAGGATCCTGAAATCACGTACAGATTTCAGTGAGCGTCTTGTGTGTGGATCGAAGAAAGGAGGAGGTGACAGCGGCAATGGGAAGGAGGCCAGCAAGGCGAGGAGGGTGCAGTGATTCAGGGCTGTTGAGGCTCGGTTGCCTTTGTTCCCTCCCTGGTGAGGCTCATACACATTTTACCTGTGTAGGGGATGCGGGCAACCACTTAAAAGAAGCCCCTCCCGCCTGTCCGTCTCTCTGCTAGCGTGTGCCTCCTCCACCTTCATCTCGCCGCATCCCATTCCCATCCTTGTATTGACGCCTCATTGTCCTCCCCCACCCCATTGTTTCATTGTAGACCGAGGGGGGCGAGGAGGCAGCCCCGCAGAACGGAGCTGTGACCGCCCCCCCGCCAGGTGGCAGCCCCCCCACGCAGGAGAATGGCGTAGGGCTGCCCACGCCCGCCCAGGGTGGCGGCGGCGGCGGCGAACAAAGGGAAATTCAGTGCTTCGACACTCACATACAAGAAACAAGTAAGTGCCAGGCCTTCTTCTGTGCCTCCCCAAAGGTGCTTTGCAGTGATGGGGGGCAGGCGGGAGGTGAGGGGTGATGAGACAGGGAGGCAGAAGTTGGGGGTGGGACACCAGGCAGCTTTCCCTAAGGAACCTTCTCGAAGGCAGGAGAAGTCATTGCCCTCCTCCCTAGTAGGAGAGGCAGAGTGCAGAGGGGCTGGGTGGCTTAACCCCCCCACCCCCCCACGTCCCTGTTACCGACTTCTGAAGCGGGAGGGAAGGGGAGAGGAAACGTCCGACGGGCTGCCATGTTAATGAAGCCACCTGCCCTTTTATTTTCCAGGCATCTAACGATGACATTCTGGTGTCGCCTTCCTTCCGCCCCCTTTTCCTCCCTCCCCACCCCCAATGCCGTCTTCCCCCCGCTCCCCCTTGTGTCGCTGCAGATTGAGTCCCACAAGCTGATGTTCCGTGAGAAGGCCAAGGCCCGCACGGACCACGGAGCGGACCCCACAGCCTCCAACCACCCCCCTGTCTTCTCCGGCGGCACCTCCCCACGGCGCAGCACCTCGGTCAGCGAAAGCCTGGCCTCGGCCGCCTCCACCTCTCTGCAGCCGCTGCCACCGCCGCCGCCACCGCCGACGCTGCTGCTGCCGCCGACGCCACGGCAGGCTCCCCTCGCGGAAGAGATGGCGGCCGCTCTTCCTCAGCAAGGCTTGTGACTCTGTCCCCTTCCCGCTCTCCTCCTGTCCTCCTCCCGCTCGCGAGAAGCTCGTCTCCCTTGACCCGGAGCCTGGCTTTGTTTTGGCCCTGGAAAGGTGGGCTGGCCTCCCTGCCCCTCGGCGGGGGACCTCTCTGGAGTGTGCCAGGCCTGCCCCCGAGAGCCTCCGTGGCCTCTGGTGGTTGGTCGGTCTCTCTGGGTGCAGAAATGGGCGCCCCGGGGGTGTCCGAGTGTGCGTTGGAGTTGTTTTGGTTTCGTCCCGTCCTTCTTGGCTTGCTGTGTGGGGACTAGGGAGGGAATGCTGGTCTGCCCCACTCGTGGCAGAGCCCGAGACCCAGGCGGGAGCTTTGCTGTCCTCTTTCCCCCTCCAGCAACCCATTTCCCCCTCCCTGCCCCCTTGCCCTGCGTCATTTCGCGCTGCCTACTATTTAATGCTGGTCTATATATTATTATTCTCACACATGATAACTTCACTCTCTTTTGGAACTCTTTTAACTCCTTAACCTTCTTCTCCCCCCAGCCCCCAACCCTCCTCCTCCTCCTCCTCATTGTGTTTAAAAAAGTACAATAAAGTGTTTGCTGATTTCTGTCGCTGTTACCCTTCCCCCCCCCTTTGCCATAGGAGAATTAAAAAAAAAAACCACGTTAACCGCTGCTGCAGTGCTGCTGGCTTCTTATCGACATATCCAGCCATTTTAACTGTGTTATTTTTCTTTCGTTTTTTTATTTTTCTTTCTTCATTTGTGTGTGGTGTTTATTTTTTGTGTGTGTTTAAAAAGAAAAAAAGAAAAACCTTTGAAATGATGGAGCAAAAAAAAAAAAGGCATTAAGCCACATTGGTTAAAAGTTCTTGAGGATGCATTGAGAGGAGGTTCTTGGGGGGGGGGATGGTGTTCGCAGCTCCCCTCCCAAAAAAAGCCATGGATGGAGGTCCTTTTTAACTGACTGCTGCAGAGAGAAGCCCCGGCTGTTTTGAGGGTCTGCTGCACGCATCTCAATAGGATCTAGTTCCCATGGGGGGGGGCGCCCCGATCCTCCGCTGCCCACTCTGGAGAAAGAGCGGGGGAATATATTTGCAGGATTTAATCCTCAAGGCACGATGGGTTTGGCTCCAGGATCTGTGTACCTTGGAGGGATGGAGTCCGGGATTCATAAGGAAGTTCGCCACTGGCAGTGAGGCATCCTGGCAGAGTTGGGGAGGGGCGATGTGGGCAGACTGCTTGGCCGCGCCGCTCCCCCCCCCCAAATACCAAGAGGGTCATGGGAAAGTGTTGAGGGTTTGACGAGACGCAGGGTCTGCATGGGGCTGGCTAGGTGAGCGGAAGGTGCCAAGAAGAGAAAGAGGCAGAGATTGCTCTCCTTTGAAAGAAGAAGCCCCTTTCTTCTTCTTCTAGGGGTGGGTATGGGTTGGACAGGACTGGGGTGTTGGTAACAAGAGGTTGAGCTCCTTTGGGGTTTGTTTTTTTGCATTGCATTGCAAATGACACTAAAATGAAATGTAAATAAAACTTTGAAAATTGTGTGTTGTGAGAGTCGTGGGGGAATTCTGATTTAAAATCTGAAAGAAAGGGGGAACCCAAAGCGGAGGGAACAAGTATTTGGGAGGGGGGGGGGAATGTTTTGTAGGCAGACTTCTGCTGGGAAACAGGCAAGGGACGATGGCTGTGGGAAGGAGGGGTTGGGGCGAAGATAGCACAGCTCTCTCCCCCTTCATCTCTGGCCACAGTGTGCTTTTCAGCAACACAGCAAAACCAGGGTCTGCATCCACACACAAAAGACATATTGCACTTGTGGTTGTTGTTTTTATATATATATATATCTATAAATATATATATAAATATTAAAGGTTGCATGGTTTCTAATAAAATGGCTTTTTAAAACCTTAGCGGGGCTTTTTTTTCTTCCCCCTTTTTTGCATCAAAACGGTATGCTAAAATCTCACGAGTCGCATCTTCCTTCCCCTCCTTGGAATACTAGGAACCTTTTAAGGAGGAAGTTGCAAATTTTGCACCTAGAAAGGGGCCTGTCTGTGTACAGAGATACATGTATGTGTGCGTGTGATCCATCTTGCCCACCCTCCATCTCAGCCGCGCTGTTTCCAAGTCTGTCGCGAATCCGGCTCTGCGCCAGCCTGTTGCAAAGCTTGCTGCACTTGCCCACCGGCTCTCCCGCCCTCCAGATCTCAGGAAGCCCCACCCACCCACGTTGTTACACGTTGCTGTGCAGCTTCCTCGCACATTCCCATCCGCCACCCCGGTACCTCCTCGTCCTCCTCCTCCTCCTTCCTGTCCTGGCATTTCCCCAAGAGACCTTGTCTTGGCAACTCCAACCTTTTGTTTCAAGCAGGCAATGCAGGAGGTGGAAGCTGAAAACGGGGCTGTAATAGGAGACACCCCCCAAATCTTCTCTGCTTTGAGGGTCAGGCCCCGTGGAAAGCCTCCTTCAAATGGGAGGGGTAGCTTTGCAAAAGCCCAGTGGTACCTCCCCACTTGCCCTGGCGAGGTTTGCGTAGGTGAACGTCTCATCAAGCTGGTTCCCCTGGGTTAGATTTTGTGTGTTTGGATTCCTAGCTCCTCCAGGGAGGCTTTTTCCTAGGTCGGAGGGGCCTATAAACAGTGGAACTGCTCACCTCAGGAGCAATATGCTGCCTTGCACTGCTTTAGCAGCAACCCTGGGAGGCAGCATCTTCCTAGCGGAGCAAGTCCGCTTGTGTGCGTGCGTTTTTGTGTTCCAACCCTTAGAGATCTCCAGTTCCACCTGCCATGCATGGCTCCCTTCTCTCTGATCTACATCCCTGCCCTGCGGCTGTTGACATCTCCCGGTCTCTTGCCCAACTCTAAACACCAGCTTTGGTTTTTCCACTCCGCTCACCTCCCCCTGCCAGGCCAAGGGGGCGGTGATGGCAGAAGGGGAGCGCTTGCTTGGGCGACCCCCTTGTCCGACAGGGAAACGTGTCTCTTGAAGCAATAAGGACAGCCTGTGTGCTCCAAAATGGGAGCTTCCTGGGCTTCCATAGAAAGGCAAGCAGTTGCCTCATCGACCTCCTGCCGCACGAAGCTTGTGGGGCACATGCTTTTAAAAAAGAATGAAAAGAGGCTGAGACTCCCAGCTTCTTTTGCATAAAAGTGTTTGGGGGCTCAGATACTTTGGCAGGAAGCCCCGTTGTCTTGGCTTCCCTTTCCTCTGACCCCCAAGTTGAGGAGCAATTGACTTTTGTTTGCTGGAGGGTCCTTATCCTGTTTGCAACGATGCCCAGATGTGTTTCTCCTACAATCTGTTGCTTGAGGACTCTCAGTTGGGAAGTCAAATAACATTGCACTTTATCTTCCGTGATAGCGCAAAAAAAAAAAAGTGTCTTGTAAAAGGTTGTTGATTCCTTCTTTGTTCCTGAACCGAATCACTTTGGGGTGGTCGATATTAGTACCCGCCTGTCTTGAGAACATGTGCAGGTTCCGGTTGCGCCCAATTCTGCGGTGTGCGCACACTCGTTTCCGCAGAACACGCTCACTTAACACGTGTCGTGCCTGTGTTTTTAGCCTTAGACCCAGAGAGACGCTTAAAGACGATTGCTACGGGGAAGTTTTTCTTAGTCCCCCAGCTTTGGTTTCTAATAAGGATTTTTACAACAATGCAATTTTAGATTTGAAAGTAGCTTGTAAATATTGCAATTCTGGGGCGGGGCAGGGTGGGGGGCAGAAAGGGCTTCTGTAGCCCAGCGCTGGTCTCCTTTTCCTCCCTCTTGTTTTGGAGGGGCAGGAGCAGATTTCATAGAGGGGGGGTAGGTAGGTATTTTTTACAAAACGGATCATGAGAAGTATTAGAGGCGGTGGCTGTTAGGCTACGAAGCATAAGCAATAAATGAACTGCCCTTCCTCCCAGGGTTGTGTTTGGAAACCTGGCTTAGATCTTGGCTCTGTTCGACCGTCGGGTTTCAGTGCAGCTGAAAGATGTGGCCATAGATATTTGGGTACCAGTAAGAGTGGAAGATGCACCTGAACCATGAGGCCACAATCCATTGGGACGGGACATTCTCCTGCGGAATCCCCATTGGGAGAACGCTCTCGTGGATCGTGGCCTCGTGCTAGCTAGTGTTGTAGAGGGAGCTGCCACCCAGTTTTTCTGCCTAGGAGGCAAGGAGGCCCTTGGATGTCATGGTTAGGTTTTTCTTCCCAGGGCAGCAGGTGGAAACAGCAGCTCTGCACATCACAACAAGCCTCCCTCGTGAGCTGGATGGCTTGCAGGGCAGCGTTTGGCTTAGGGTGGAAGATCCAGGCGATCCATTTTGGCAGACTTGAGGAAGGGGGAGGCAGCAAGACACACCCGTGCACATGTAGCTGTGTGACTCATCCCTATTTGAGCTTTGGGCGGTTGACATCCAGGCTGAGAACCCCACGGTCCTCCAGATCTTTGACTCCAACTCCCATCGTCCTTTCCCATTGGCCATGCAGCCTGGGCAGGGTCGGTGGGAGTTGGAGTCCATCTGCAGTTGGAGGGCACCGCTTTTCCACCTGTGGTTTACAGAAACCGTAGGTTTGTGTTCTTTTCTTCGGGGATCAGAGTTCTGCAGAACCTTGGAAGATTTGTGTTGTTGGGCAAGGTCGTCCAAGTTGGGCATCTTTCCTGGAAAATGAGGCTGAGTTGAGCTTGGATGGTGGAGCAAACAGTGGCACTGGTTGGATATAAGAATGCAACTTGGGTATGCGGTTTTTTAACATGGAGGTGAATTGTAGTTTTGCGGCGTCCTTTTAGGGGGTGGTTTTCCCTCTTGCCTTCCTTGGGGTTCCTCAGAAAGAAGATGAAGCTTCGCGGGATAGCTTCTCCGTGACTGTCCCTCTTCCCTTGCACCATGCCGTTGCCATAGAATATCGGGTGTGTTATTGATCATGCTTTCCTTTCAATGGTGAGGCCCACAGGCCTGGCCAGTGCACACTAAACAGTGACCCCAGACTCATCCCCACTGGGGATGGGGAGCCCGTGGCGCTCTAGGTTTTGTTTGGCTCCCAGCTCCCAGCTCCCCTCAGCCTGAGCCTGCTCTGCAACAACACGTTTTCTGTGTGAGGGTGCCCTGGTTGGACCGAGGGGAAGGGAAGCGCAGTTGCTGTTTTGAAAGTGCACTTTGCTTTTAGGGAATTGCTTGATGATCAGGGAAGCTTCTCTTCGCGGAGCTCGAAGACAGCCGCTTCGCTTGGGCAGCGAGCCAAGCCCTCCCGAAGGAAGCCAGGAGATTAGCCAGCTGGTCCGGTGGTGGATTAGGAGGCGGCTGGTTGAGTTGGCCATCAGCTGGTCCCCAGGGGATTAGGAGAGGTTCTGCTCTTCGGAAGAGGCATCCGGGGGGGGCACTCTTAGCCCAGGGAACACCTTGTTTTGAAGCCTTTGCACTTGTGATAATGGTCAGGGTGGAACACGCTGGTGAAGAAAGGCCAGCAGTGTGGCATAGATGCTCGGAGGCGAGGGGCTTGTTGCCTTTCAGCTGGCATGGGGGGTGGGTCCTGCCATCTTGGGTGATGTGCTTGCGGCTGCATCCTCTTGGGCAGAAATGTGGCCACAGAAGTGGGTTTCAGCGCCATAGCGCCATAGTGTCACATATCAGTGGTACGCACAAAACAGAGCAGGATTTGGGTTATCTGCTGCCAAGCAGAGGTGAGTCTGGATCAAGAGGCCTCTCTGCCAGCCCAGGGCAATTCTTCGCCTTCCTTGCAGACGACTTGAGGGTAAAGACAGCTGTAGGCTTTTAAGAGCTGTCAGAGTGGGCCCTTCACCCATTCAGCATCCATCTGTTTCTTGCTCTAGCCTTGCACATCAAGCCAGCCTCATCACCACTATTATTATTATTATTATTATTATTATTATTATTATTATTATTATTAAAAGCAGCATGCTCATGTTAATTTCCATCCTTTGCCTTACCTCCTCCAAAATATGATCTACAAGCATTCTCAAAACAGTTGCAAAACTACATGACGACGGGGTGGAAGTGGTTGTTGATGTTGCGGCAGCTAGCCAGTAGGTGCTCTGCACAAGTGGGTGTCTATCCTCCCCCTCCCCAGCTCTTTCACGCAGAGCCACTTGGAAAACCCGCAGACCCACCCCACCCCTGAGTTCATCTCTGGAAAAAGAAACTGTTTTGATTTGCAGAGCAGTGGGGGCACCATCAATATGCCTCCCTCGCTCTTAAAACGAACACCTGTCTTTACCCTGAATGTACTTTTTGCCACTTGGGCTACTGTATGACAGAGTAGCTTGCAAGCGGCCTTTCTGATTCGTCTGGCATTTCTGATTCCCTTCCGTCTTGGGGCAGACAGGCTCAGGAAAGCCACGCCCACGCCCAACTGTAGTTAGGGCTGGTCCAGAGGGACGAAGAACGCTGGCTGAAGTTTTGGCATGCCGGGGTCTTTAGATACGCCAAGGAGGCTCTAGGAAATGAAAAGTACTGATTCCTTTGTGGCTGTACTTGGGCAGGGTGGGGCTGCAGCTCAACGCCGAGTGGTTAAAGCGAGTAAAACGCCATGAACTGGTCTCATCTCTCCACTTTGCTTGTAAAGATTCTCATACTTTTATCGCCTGTTGGCCTGTTTCCTACGAGGGCTTGGAGGAACTCAAGAGAGCAGGTGCCATCGCTCCAGGAGGCATCTCCCGCCTCTGAACAAGATCGGGAGATTAATCGAGCTTGCCTCCCCTGCAGCCCCTTACGAGCACCATCCAGATTAAGAAACACCCCTTCCTCTCCCCAAGCTTTGGCGATTCTCAGTCTACATCAGCGACAGTATAGAAAGGGCAAGAGGGTAGATGGAAGCGGGTAGGGAGCCGGTTATCTGTGCCATTGCAGCGGGTGATTTGCCCATCTCGGTTGAGTGGGAACAAGCATTGGCCTCATGAAGGGAGGCAGAGAGATTGGGGCAGCCTCGGCGAAAATGCCTGCCTTGTGTGTGTGCGCGCGCGTGTGCAAAAATCATTGCTGTAGCCGTAGGACAACCTTCGCCAATCTGGTGCCCTCCAGGCTGGCTTGTGGACTGCTGGGAGTTGTTGCTGGGGCGCCTGCTTGGTGAAGGCCAATCGCCAGAGCCATCTCGCACAACTTCTCCCAGTGCAGCTTTGCAACCAGAAGGGAGCGCCACTCCTGGCCGTGGCTGTGCAGCGAGGTAGAATTACGCAGGTGTTCCCACAATAGCCTAGCTGGGTGGTGCTGGGGCGAGGGAGGGAGGGAAGGGGTGTGTTAAGAAAATGCATGGGTGCGATGGCGCCTGGAACGCAGGAGAGAGGTGGTTGGACAAGCCTGTCCGGGTGGGAGCTCAGAGGGCCCTGCTCTCACGACGGCAGGTTCTTAAAACCCGTTTGCTTCTACCTGTTTACCTTCCTCTCCTGTCCTCAGACTTGTAATAGTTACTGACTGTCTCCGTTTTTAAAAGCAGCTGTTTCCGGATTTGATGTTGTGATTCTTACCTATTGTAAAGGGTTTAAATAAAGCTTCTAGATGTTCAACCTTGGCTGCCAGCTTTAGTCTGAATTCGTTTTTTGTGGCTCTGGGTTCTCTCTCTGTCGTAGGAAGCTGTCTTGAGACAAGAGTGTGGCTGTTAGCTCATCTAGTTCAGCGGTGCCTAAACTGACCCGATAACAAGTCTACAGGGCTTCAGGCAGAACATCTCTCCCGAGTCCTACCTGCCTGGGGATGCAGTTGGGTTTGAACCTGCAAAGGAGGTGCTCTCCCACTGAACTATAGCTCTTCTCTCGCCTCCCTCCCTCCCTCCCCGCCAAATGGATGCTTTAGCCGAGATTCCCACTTTGCAGGGGATTGGACTAAATGCCCCTCAGGGTGCTTTCCAACTGCCGTTCTATAATTCTGGGTTGGTGGCCATCACTGTCTCCTGTGGCGGTGAGTTCCATAGTTCCCTTGGCAGGTGGTGGCCACCACTGTCTCCTGTGGCGGTGAGTTCCATAGTTCCCTTGGCAGGTGGTGGCCATCACTGTCTCCTGTGGCGGTGAGTTCCATAGTTCCCTCGGCAGGTGGTGGACTCTCCTTCCTTGGAGGTTTCTAAGCAGAGGTTGGATGGCCACCTGTCATGGATGCTTCGGCCGAGATTCCTGCATTGCAGGGGGTGGGACTAGATGACCCTCGGGTCCCTTCCAACTCTACGATTCTATGAAAGCAGAGTGCTCTACGGATTTCAAAACGCAGCAAATGGCAGGGAGTTTAAAACATTGCCTCTGAGCTTCCTGTGACGCTCCCTCGCCCCCCCCCAAAAAAAATACATGCGTCTATTCCACAGAAAGGAAAAGCCCTTGAAATCGGCTGCATTTACATGCTGCTAATCTCCCCGATGTTAAAATGAATTTGCGCACAGAAAGGATAATCCCGGGTTCCAGCTAACGGAATAAGGAATTAATAATGCCGGTGGCCTCTTAAGAGAGGGGGGATCTAAGGCTCTGGCCTGTTTCCTGCAGAGGTTGAGGGCCTCCACTCTTGATGCCACAACCCCCCCCCCCAAAAAAAAAACACCACATGAACCACCTTAGCCAACCTGGTGTCTTCCAGATATCTTGGATTGCAGGCCGAGTCTTGTGGGAGATGACATCCAGAACATCTGGGTGGTGTCAGATTCGCCAAGGCTCCTGTAAAGTTGTCCCACTGTTTACTTTTAGAAACCCACAGAGTAATACGGAGGAGAAGCTACTTGGTGTTGGTCAGCAGGTGGCCGAAACAAGACACGGGAAGGGGGACCAGACGCGTTCAGGAAGGGAGAAAGAGGTTGTGGATACTCGGAGAGGCTTTCTCGGAGCTGGGCGTGTTAAGGGGTGACTGGAATACAGTGTCTTGAACTAGGGGTGATCCTTCCAAATGTGGGGGTCAATATTGCAAAGGGTTTGTTTGTCGTCGCCGTCCCGCCCCCCCCCCAATTGGATCGTGCCCAATAAAGGAAAATCCATATTAAATGTGAGCAGGTGGGGAATACAAGCTGCATTTTTGCATTAAGGGCACTGTGACAGTAAGAGTGGAACAGACTCCCTCAGAAGGTGATGGACTCTGTTTTTAAACAGGCTGGATAGCCATATGCCATATTGTAGTAGGTTAGACTAGATGACCCTTGGGGGTCCCTTCCAATTCATAGAATTGTAGAGTTGGAAGAGACCACAAGGGCCATCCAGTCCAACCCCCTGCTGAGCAGGAAACACCATCAAAGCATTCTTGACATATGCCTGTCAAGCCTCTGCTTAAAGACCTCCAAAGAAGGAGACTCCACCACACTCCTTGGTAGCAAATTCCACTGCCGAACTGCTCTTACTGTCAGGAAGTTCTTCCTAATGTTTAGGTGATCTTCTTTCTTGAAGTTTGAATCCATTGCTCCGTGTCCGCTTCTCTGGAGCAGCAGAAAACAATCTTTCTCCCTCCTCCATATGACATCCTTTCATATATTTGAACATGGCTATCATATCCCCCCTTAACCTTCTCTTCTCCAGGCTAAACACACCCAGCTCCCTAAGCCGTTCCTCATAAGGCATCGTTTCCCGGCCTTTGACCATTTTGGTTGCCCTCTTCTGGACACGTTCCAGCTTGTCAGTATCCTTCTTGAACTGCAGTGCCCAGAACTTGACACAGTACTCCAGGTGAGGTCTGACCAGAGCAGAATACAGTGGTACTATTACTTCCCTAGATCTAGATGCTATACTCCTATTGATGCAGCCCAGAATTGCATTGGCTTTTTTAGCTGCTGCATCACACTGCTGACTCATGTCAAGTCTGTGGTCTACCAAGACTCCTAGATCCTTTTCACATGTACTGCTCTCAAGCCAGGTGTCTCCCATCCTGTATTTGTGCCTTTCATTTTTTTTTTGCCCAAGTGTAGTACTTTACATTTCTCCCTGTTAAAATTCATTCTCCTTGTTAAAATTCTGCAAGGATGCTGCAAAAAAATTGGGTTGGTGTGATGAGCCTAACTCCCCCTCCTGCAATAAGCACCAGACTGAGCTTTGGGTTGGTTAAAGGCACCATACAAATAGTTTTAAAGGTACACGCTAGGTGTATTTTGCATAAGGAATATAAAAAGTTTGGAGAGCTATTCTGCCTCATTCCAAGTGCTAGTTTTCTGTGCTAAGTGCTCCACCTTCGTCAGTATCTTACCAAGACTCAGTAAGTCGAAGCACACGCCAGTGTCTTTGAACGTATTTAAGCTGCAAGGCAAGCAGAAAACGGAACTTGTTTCAAGCAAGTGACAGACTGTCTCTGGAGAAAACTCAACACTTGCAGCCAGGGGTAGTTTATTATTTAGGGAGCACCTCAAACTGCATACAAAAACCAGAGCACCAAGCAGGTCCTGCCCCACACGCTTATAAACTTAAAAAACAAGCTGCTGCAAAAATCCTGGAAGGATTGCAAACCCGTTATGCGGAAAAGAACAGCGCACCTGAACTGGACAGACGGACAAGAGAGGCAACACTGGGAGAAAGAGAAAATGTTTATATGCCAAGGGAGGGAAGCAATGAACTGCGGGGGGGGGGGGGCAAGCAGAGGCCAAGGGTTTGGTGGAGGTGCTCATAAGGGTGGGTAGCCGTACTCAAGGGGCTCTTGAACAGCATAAGAGGGTCTTCCCCCAACTCGGGGGTTCTCCAGTGGTTTCAGACAACAATTCCCATCAGCACCCCCTACGGATGGGAGTTGTAGTCCAGAACCGCTGGAGAAGGCTAGAATGAATGGAGCTAACAGGCACATCTGCATCCAGGCTTGGAAGCTGCAGAGCCATTTGGCCATGCCAAAGAGACTCTGGGAAGAAGGAGCCACCCACCCACCCAACCATCCGTCTTGTCAGGGACTGGCAGGATGGCAAGAAGTGGGCTACACACCAACCAGGGAGGCCTCAGAGGAGGAAGGGTCAGAGCCCAGGGAGTGGCGGAGGGGCACATAGGACAGGTCAGAGGGGGAAGGAGGGGAGGAATGGTTGGAGGCAGAAGCAGCAACAGGCTTTAGCGAGCAAGATGTGCCAGGTGCAGAAAGCAGTTCAGACTTGGATGATGAAGCAGAGGAAGAGGGGGCAAAAGCATCCCAGAAGCTTGCCGCTCTTGCTGTACTAAGCTCCCTGTCTTTGTCTCCAAGGACATGGACGGCTATGTACAGGTGAAACTCGGAAAATTAGAATATCGTCGAAAAGTGCATTTATTTCAGTAATGCAACTTAAAAGGTGAAACCAATATATGAGATAGATGCATGACATGCAAAGCAAGATATGTCAAGCCTTTATTTGTTGTAATTATTTGTCGTTAGGTGGGTCAATTATAAATGGAATGTAATTAATGAAATGTAATAGCGATGTTTATTTTTGTTTATTATTGTATTATTGCAACTATTTGTTTTATTACTGTGGAATTTCCGAGAGAAAGCATTTGTAAAAATTAAAAGAAGAATAAAGAAGAATAAGTTGCATTACTGAAATAAATGCACTTTTCGACGATATTCTAATTTCCCGAGTTTCACCTGTATGTAGCAG
Source organism: Zootoca vivipara (assembly GCF_963506605.1). Taxonomy (NCBI): domain Eukaryota; kingdom Metazoa; phylum Chordata; class Lepidosauria; order Squamata; family Lacertidae; genus Zootoca; species Zootoca vivipara. The sequence continues at coordinate 55,833,573 of NC_083287.1, read as the reverse complement.
AACAAAGGGCTCAGATTCCCCCCCCCCTTCCCTCTGGTGTAGGCTGCTTGGAAAACATCCGGCTGGGAGGAAGGGACTTGGGGAGTGGGAAGCAGAGGGCAGAGACCTTCATTCCCAGCAACCGCATGATGGGACGCATTGCCGTTTTCCTGAATAAAGAAACAGACACGCCGCTGAACTGTGCGCCTTGTGCACTGAGCTACATCTGAGCCAGCACAGACACCGCCCAATTAATGTTCCACTCGGACGTCCACCTCCGTGCCCTCAGGCACCCGGGCAGAGCCCGCCAGTCCCTGCTGCTGCTCCTCGGCGCTGTGAACCCTCCAGTGGTCCTTCAGGGACTTTTTCCTCCGGAACCTCTTGCCGCACTGGGCGCAGGCGTAGGGCCGCTCCCCGGTGTGGGTGCGTTGGTGCTCCTGCAGGTGGTGCTTGCAGATGAAGTCCTTGCCGCACTCGGCGCAGTGGTAGGGCCTCTCCCCGGTGTGCAGGCGCAGGTGGGGGACGAGGTGCTGCTTGCGCACGAAGCCCTTCCCGCACACCGAGCACCGGTAGGGCCTCTCGCCCGTGTGGATCATCCGGTGCCGCAGCAGCTCCGAGGGGCAGCTGAAGGCCGTCCCGCAGAAGGAGCACTCGTACTGCTTCCGTTTCATTTGGTGGTTCATTTGGTGCATCTGGAGGCTCAGCAGCAGGCTGAAGGTCTTGCCGCAGTCCGGGCAGCGGTGCGGACGCTCCATCGCCGCTTCCGGGGTCCCCCTGGCCGAGGGAGAGCCCGGGTGCCTCCCGCTGCGGGCGCCGCGAAGGCCGGGGAGGGGGCAGCTCTCGCCGATGGCGCCGTTGAAAATGGGCGCCACCGAGCCCCCGGGGAAGAAGAGCAGGAGGGGCGGGTTGGCGGGGTCTTCCTGGCCCTGCCCTTCCTCCGGGTGCGGCTGGGCTCTGTCGTTAGCTGTGTGGCAAGGGAGAGAGAGGAAAGGGTTTGGTGTAGCAATCATATTGAAAGGTTTTTAGCATATTAAACACTGAAATATAAATAAATAAATAATAAACATAATAATAGTAATAATTGATTATTTATACCCCACCCACCTGGCTGGGCTTCCCCACCCACTCTGAGCGGCTTCCAACAGAATATTAAAATACAATAATCTATTAAACATTAAAAGCTTCCCTAAACAGGGCTGCCTTCAGATGTTTTCTAGAAGTCTGTTAAGTTGTTTTTCTCTTTGACATCTGATGGGAGGGCGTTCCACAGGGCGGGTGCCACTACCGAGAAGGCCCTCTGCCTGGTTCCCTGTAACTTGGCTTCTCGCAGCGAGGGAACCGCCAGAAGGCCCTCGATGCTGGACCTCAGTGTCCGGGCAGAGCGATGGAGGTGGAGACGCTCCTTCGGGTATACAGGACTGAGGCCGTTTAGGGCTTTAAAGGTCAACACCAACACTTTGAATTTTGCTCGGAAACGTACTGGGAGCCAATGTAGGTCTTTCAGGACCGGTCTTATGTGGTCCCAGCAGCCTCTCCCAGTCACCAGTCTAGCTGCCGCATTCTGGATTAGTTGTAGTTTCCGGGTCACCTTCAAAGGTAGCCCCACGTAAAGCGCATTGCAGTAGTCCAAGCGGGAGATAACCAGAGCATGCACCACTCTGGTGAGACAGTCTGCAGGCAGGGAGGGTCTCAGCCTGCGTACCAGATGGAGCTGATAGACAGCTGCCCTGGACACAGAATTGACCTGTGCCTCCATGGACAGCTGTGAGTCCAAAATGACTCCCAGGCTGCGCACCTGGTCCTTCAGGGGCACAGTTACCCCATCCAGGCATGAGTGGAATTGCAGAATTGTAAGGATCCCTGAGTCACCTAGTCCAACCCCGTGTATTACAGGAATCTCAATAGACGGTTCTCCATCCAATTCGAAACCATGCCGGACTCTGCTTAGCATTGCAAATGTGCTGGCGGTTTGTAGCTACTGTATTTGGCCTTGCTGCCCTGCCCCTGCTTAAGTCTCCTACTCACCATTACAAGCACTTTGAGGGCCGTTTCCTCCATCCCTCCCAGTGGGAGGCTCCTCCTGTTTGACCCACGTAACTGCATCCGACCTGGAAGCCGGTGACCCTGTCGAGAGGGAGGGGGAAGGGGAGATTTAAGTTGCTTTGAATGCCAACTTACCCCATTGCTCTGCCCTGATCAAATAGATCAATAAGCAGTCCTCCGCATTGAGCTGCCAGGTTACTGCCTTCTTGACCACTGGGCCCAACCCTGGTCTCGTCCGCTCCATCCGCCGGATTCCGGAGCCCATCTTCGCATGCAGGGTAAGCCCTTAACTCACCGAGGGCTTGAGACCCATCGGCTCCCCTCACCTGGTTTAGCCAGACATTTGAAGTCATTTCCCAAGTTGTTTACGCTGTCGCATGCTGACATCTTCTAGAAGCCCCAGGTGAGAGCTGAGTGCGGGGGGGGGACGACACCAAAGGAGAGCAAACTACCCCAGAAGGAGCACAATGGCTGTGTCCCCCACCAGTGGTACTACCCCTCCCTTATGTCAGCATTTTCATTCTCCCGTTGCTGGATATGTGATTGTTACATCACCATAGCTGCCAAGTCTCCCGTTTTCCCCGGGAAATCCACGTTTTTCCAGCTGTTCCTAGCTGAAAAAACGGATTTTTTTGTTTTTTCCTGGTTTATTCTGGCGCGACTTCTGGCACGCCGGCCATTTTGGAACTGGGCAAAGCAGCATCAAAAGTCACTTCTGAGCATGCTCCACCCAGTTCCAAAATGGCGGTAGCGCTACTTCCGGTCTGCTATTTCCATCCCGGTCCCTTATTTCTCTGACAGCAACTTGGCAGGTATGTACATCACACTTCCGTGTTTACTTTCCAGGCTTGGAAAGTGTGAGAACGGAAGTCAGTCTTATCTCTTCCGCTATGTTGTACTTTTGTACTTTTTCTCTCTTGAAGAAGAAGATGATGTGAGAGGACGCCATGATTGCTTTGTCCTGTATATACACAAGCTGGAACGTGTCCAGAGGAGGGCAAGCAAAATGGTCAAAGGCCTGGAAACGATGCCTTATGAGGGACGGCTTAGGGAGCTGGGTATGTTTAGCCTGGAGAAGAGAAGGTTAAGGGGTGATATGATAGCCATGTTCAAATATATAAAAGGATGTCATATAGAGGAGGGAGAAAGGTTGTTTTCTGCTGCTCCAGAGAAGCGGACACGGAGCAATGGATTCAAGCTACAAGAAAGAAGATTCCACCTAAACATTAGGAAGAACTTCCTGACAGTAAGAGCTGTTCGACAGTGGAATTTGCTGCCAAGAAGTGTGGTAGAGTCTCCTTCTTTGGAGGTCTTTAAGCAGAGGATTGACAGGCATATGTCAAGAATGCTTTGATGGTGTTTCCTGCTTGGCAGGGGGTTGGATTGAATGGCCCTTGTGGTCTCTTCCAACTCTATGATTCTATAATATTGCTTAATAAATTACTTAGAATGCCACACCTAAGCTCCACATTGTTGTTGCTATACTCTGCTGTGTGAGTGTGCACATATCTCTGGATATGTGTCGCTGGTGCGCACCGGGACCGAAGATTCATGAACGCCCCAGTCTGCACTTCATAAGGAAGACGTCCGGAGAGGTTTGTCTTGATCCGGGGGCTGCGTGTGCCCCCAGGCATGTTCCGACACCCTAAAGCCCCAACCCCCCCCCCAGAAGGCACCAGTTTAACAGAATTGTAGGGTTGGAAGGAACCCCAGCAGCCATCTAGTCCAACTCCCTGCACTGCAGTAAATAATAATAATAATAATAATAATAATAATAATAATAATAATAATAATTTATTTATTCCCCAGCCACTCTGGGCAGCTTCCAACAAAATATTAAAAACAGGATAAGACATCAAACATTAAAAACTTCCCTAAACAGGGCTGCCTTCAGATGTCTTCTAAAAGTCAGGTAGTTTATCTCCTTAACATATGAAGGGAGGGCGTTCCACAGGGCGGGCATCACCACTGAGAAGGCCCTCTGCCTGGTTCCCTGTAGCTTCATTTCTCACAGTGAGGGAACCGCCAGAAGGCCCTCGGAGCTGGACCTCAGTATCCAGGCAGAACGATGGGGGTAGAGACGCTCCTTCAGGTCTACAGGGCCGAGGCCGTTTAGGGCTTTCAAGGTCAGCACCAACACTTTGAATGATTTCACAAACTAAGAAATCCAAACGTCCATGATGCTTCCTTCTTTTTTTACATCTGATGTTTAAATTATGCACCATACAATGCAAATATACAGTTACAAGGCTGCCCACAGGCAACAGGAAGATTTCTTTGAGCCATCGCAATATACATTAAAATGCTGCGATGGTTCGGCCTTGAAACGGGGCTGAAATGCCCCACCCAGGTCAGTAGTTCTCAAAACGTTTTTTTTGTAAATTGCTTGAAACTTCCTGGAGTGTGGAAGGTGGAAGGTATTTGCCAGAGGTGCTGGATTCCTGGCCTGAGCACCAATGCTCCCCCCCTCTTACATTTCTGCTGCATGAGCTGCTTTGAATCTCAGGTGCGCCCCCCGAAATCTCATCGCTCACCTGTGTTGTCTGAAGTAGAGCCCTTGTGAGTTTCTGCTTCCAAGTTGCCCCCCTGCAGCGACTCGCAGGGGTTGGCTCCTTCTCCGTCGCTCGGTAAAGTATCCAGTCCAGAAACCGTATAATCTGTTGGGGAGCCGAGCAGCAGAGGCGAGATCGGTATTGTGATATCACAGTTCTGTTTTCAATTCCTTTCAATTTATTTAGTTAAGGAAGAACACACAGCACGATAACATACAAGAATGCAGAAAGAAATTAAGAAAGGCAATCCAACGGAAGTAAAATTAAACATGCACACAAAATGCAAATTTGGGTTGTTTCAATCACAATCCCTTCACACGGGGAAGGAATTTTCTTCAGCTGCCGAACATGGGGGCAACATCTCCACCAGGCATCTGCTATGACCCCAAGGTCTCATTCCTGCCAGTTGAGGCTCTATGAGTGTATGTGTGAAATTAATCATTTTTGCTGGGGGAAAAATGCATTAATTTAGAATTCTTTATTTTGAATTGGCTGAGAAACGTGGCCTTTTTCATATGTTCATGGAAGGGGGGTTATTATTGGACATTTTTTGTTTTACTATGTATTTTGTGTACACTCGTACCTTGGAAGTCAAACGGCTTCCCAAACATTTTGGCTCCTGAACGCCGCAAACCCGGAAGTGAGTGTTCTGGTTTGCAAACTATTTTTGGAAGCCGAACGTCCGGCGGGGCTTCCGCGGCTTCCTGCAGCCAATCGGAAGCCACGCTTTGATTTTCAAATGTTTTGGAACGGACTTCCGGAACAGATTCCGTTCGACTTCCAAGGTACGACTGTAATCATTTTGTATTATTATTATTATTATTATCCCACCCATCTGGCTTTGTTTCCCAAGCCACTCTGGGCAGCTTACAGCCTATCTAAAAACATAATAAACACATCAAGCATTAAAAACGTCCCGATAGAGGGCTGCCTCCAGATGTCTTCTAAAAGTTGTATAATTCTTTTATCTCCTTGGTATCTGAAAGGAGGGCATTTCACAGAAATTATTATTATTTTACCGCCCATTCATTCAGTTCGGAGAGGTCCTTTCTTAATCTCTTTAATAACGCTGGGCGATTTAGCCTCATGAGCAAACCTCCCTGCTCACACCTATCTCTAGATTAGTCTATGAACAAGTTAGCAAGAATCCTGGGAGTTGCAGTCCAAGGACATCTGGGAAGCCCGGGCTGAAGAACTGCTCTATGGAACATAAACATAGCAGAGTCCCTTCCCAGAGGGGCCTGCCTGAGATCAAGTGGCAAGGGAGTTCCAAAGTCTAGGTGCTGCCACACTAAAAGATCTGAGTTTTTTACAGATGCGGAAAGTGAGTATTGTGTGGTCCCTATAGCAGTCTCTCTCGGATGGACATTTTGGGCAAGGTGGGAGAGTTAGAGGAAAAATAGGATATCTATGGGATGCCTGTGCTCTCAGACCCACTTATGGAGTATCCCATAAAGCCAGTTTTCCTTTGGCTGTACTGAATCTCAGCTAAGACGCCTTACTTGGTCTAGACATTTTCACATTAATGCACAACATGGAGACACCTTCCTCAGTCGGCTAGAGCATGGTGCCGACAAACGCCAAGGTTGCAGGTTCGAAGCTGCAAGTTGCTGCATTGCAGGGGGTTGGACTAGATGACCGCCGGGGTCCCTTCCAACACTACAATTCTACGAGATAAATATATGTGGAGAGAGAGAGCTACGCAGCAGCCAGGAAACAAAACCTCAATACAGGTAACCTAAAAACGGAACACGCCTCTTGTGATGACATGGGAGAATGGCTGTTGTGGTGCTTTCAACATACTCACAGTTGCAGGTACTTTGGCAAAGGGCTCCGTCCTGGTCCTTGCCATTGCCCTCCTTGGTACACAATTCCTCCTCCTGCTTAATCCACGAAATAATATCCGTCCTGGAAATAGAAGGTGCTGTTTCTGGGAGATGAGAGAGAGAGAGAGAGAGAAGCTTGACCTTTCCTATGTATTCCTGGTTTATCTGAAATCTCAAAATGCAGCCTGCTTGTTCCCTCCTGGGCAAAACAAACGGGTTTTTCCAAGCGCACAGGAGAGCCGGCTCCACCATGCATTCAGTGCATGGCGTTGCAAATATTGGTCATCTCCGTTTCTCCCAACAGTAAAACAAAAACGCAGTGCAAGCAAGAACCAGGGACCGCTCAAAAGCACTTTTTTGCGCTGGGTAGCCTTGGTTGGCAGGCAAGGGCTGCTCGGTGCACTAACTCAAAGTTTAGGGTTGCTTACAGGAGTTTTTGCGAAGATCCACTGTATTCTGTTCTGGTCAGACCTCACCTGGAGTACTGTGACCAGTTCTGGGCACCACAGTTCAAGAAGGATACTGACAAGCTGGAACGTGTCCAGAGGAGGGCAACCAAAATGGTCAAAGGCCTGGAAATGATGCCTTATGAGGAACAGCTTAGGGAGCTGGGTATGTTTAGCCTGGAGAAGAGAAGGTTAAGGGGTGATATGATAGCCATGTTCAAATATATAAAAGGATGTCATATGGAGGAGGGAGAAAGGTTGTTTTCTGATGCTCCAGAGAAGCGGACACGGAGCAATGGATTCAAACTACAAGAAGGAAGATTCCACCTAAACATTAGGAAGAACTTCCTGACAGTAAGAGCTGTTCGGCAGTGGAATTTGCTACCAAGGAGTGTGGTGGAGTCTCCTTCTTTGGAGGTCTTTAAGCAGAGGCTTGACAGGCATATGTCAAGAATGCTTTGATGGTGTTTCCTGCTTGGCAGGGGGTTGGACTGGATGGCCCTTGTGGTCTCTTCCAACTCTATGATTCTATGATCCCAAAAGGGGAACAGGGATTTCCCCTGAGATGCTCTGGAAAGAACAGAGGTGAACCATACACAGAAAGTCATTCTCAATTTAAAATTTGATACCTGCTTTGGAATCAGACGGAGGTTCCTGAGCACGTCCTTCTGAGCTCCCATTCTTCAGGAGGTCCTCCATGGTCTCCAGCCTCTTCTGCAGCTGTCCGTACTCCTGCAGGAGAGTCTCCAGGGCTGACCAGCGACTGTCCAGCTGACTCCCCAGCTCGGCCACAGCCTTCTCGCAGTCCCCAAATCTCTTCTCTGCTGTCTTGGACCTCTGCTCCAGGCTGAGGAGCCTCAGGGCCTGAGCCTCCACCGTCCTCTCCACTGCCTGGACAGCTCCGACCACCGTCCACAGAGAAATTGTGGCCGTCTGCAGCTGTGCCTCTTTGGGGAAGGTGGCATCCATGACAGGAGCAGCCGGGACTTCTGAACTCCACCTTGAAGTCTGTTCCCAAAACAAGCATTATTTAATTATTTATTCATTCATTCATTCTACTCTGAATGCAGGATCCCACTGCCACCGATCCTGCTGCTGAACTGCGTTCAGAGGAGGGGAAAAGAAAAAAAGGAGTGCTTCTGGGCATGCGGGGCACCTTAAAAGACCACCACATTAGTGCCGCTTGGCGGAGCGGGCGCTAAGAAGCTTGCCCTCTTGTGCGCTGTTCCCTGGGAGCAAGTCCCATTGAACTCAGCAGCTCCTGCTGTTGCCGCCGGCGGCCCCCTCACCCGGCACCCATCGCGCTCTGGCTCCTCCCCCGCCGTGTGCGCTTCCTCCCTTCCCTCCCGTGCCTTGGCCCTGCCCCTTGGCCCCGCCCCTTCCCCCCAGTTTTGATCCTGGGTACGCCCCTGCAGCATAGAAATACAGGATGGAAACACAACATACGTAATAAAAACCGATGGGCATCGGTCTGTTTTGGAAGAGGGTGAAATCAAACCGTTGGAGAGTTACAGCGCCTGCTGTGGCTGTAGAAACCAACAAGGCAGAGAGATGGTTTTGTCTCTTTAAAAGAGGATTCGACAAATTCACAGAGGAGAGGGCTATTGACAGCCACTCGCCATGGTGGCTCTGCCCTGCCGCCACAGCTGGAGTCCAAGATGCTTCTGAATGCCAGTTATAGGAAACCACAGGAGGGGAGAGCTGCTCTTGTGCTCAGATCCTGCTTGCGGGTTTCCCAAAAAAAGGCATCTGGCCGGCCACAGGAAGAACAGGCTGCTGGACTAGAAGGGGCGTTCCTGCAGGCTGCTCTGATGTTTCCTCTGCATCCCTAACCTGTCATTCGCACCTCTGGCTAACAGCTGCCCTCACCCTGGTGGCCTCTGGATGCCACTGGACCAGCTCCCACCAGCCTCAGGCAACGTAGCCAATAGGAACACAGGAAACTGCCTTATGCAGTTGGTCCTTCTGCCTCAGTAGTGTCTGCACTGACTGGCAGCAGCTGCCCAGGTTTCAGGCAGGGGAAGTTCCCAGTCCTACCCAGATATGCTTTTACCTGTTTGTGAAAAAACTGCACTGTATCCCGTTTTTTAGGTCTCAAAGCAATATATGCACTCTCTACGTTATCTGATAAAATCAAATGGAAGCAAGAATGTGAAACATCTGGGAAAGCTTACAGCCCACATGTAAGACTCATCTGGTGGGACTAAGCCAGGACTCAAAATTTGGGACAGCTTGGAGATACCTTATTGAATATACTAACAGAGAAAAGCTGCCGCCACCAACTCCCTTGACAGCAGCCTCTGCAGATATATGGAGCATGTGAAAATTGTGTGATTTGAATCTCTGTTTTTCCTTCTTTTTAGCTCCTTTTCTATGTTCATATTCCTTCGGCAAAGTACACACTAGTCCACTAGTCAGCTATATTATTTTTATCTACTGTCCATCAAAATGTGAGTCACTACCCCCCCCCAAAAAAATTGTGTTTTATTGCTTTCATCTAAGCTATGTGCTAAATTAGTAACAACAATGCAAAATATCCGGGAAGCATTCAGGGTTGCAAAGGCGTCTCCAAACGGAGCAGTCTTAGCCAGGTGCCTGGGACGCCTGAAACGTCGCTGCCTTTTTCTGTAGCCCCCCCCCCAATTGCACGCTGGTAGTGCGATATTCTGAATCATTCCCCCCCCCAAAAAACCCCTTCTCCCAGGGGCAGCTCAGCTATCGCCCACCCCCAGCAAGAGCGCACCATCCCATCCCTGCAGAACCAGCCTCACCTGGGCAGGAGGGAGCCATTCAGCCATGGTGCTGAGCCTTTGCTGGGCGCTGGGTGGGGAAAGGGGTGTGTGTGTATCCTTGCAGAGGAGCAGCAGTGCACAGGATGGATGGATGGATGGATGGATGGGTGCAAAGGGAACCGGGAAGCTTGGAGATGTTTGCTGGGAGGCAGGAAGGCGAGGAAAAAGAGAGAGTCGAGGCTGCGGGAAAGTAGAGGAAGAGGCGACAGCACCATCTATGGAGCGTCGCCTGAGCAGGGAGCGAGGAGGCTGCGCTGCTTTCCCACGTGCAAATAAATAAAAGCTGGGTCCTTTGTGTGCGCATGGTGCGGAGATCTAAAAAGCTGGCAGCAGCGCACGGCTGCAAAAACTACCCCCCAAAATCCATATGCAAAATCTACCCCCCAAAATCCAGATGCAAAATCCGCTTGCATTTAAAACAACAACCAGGGTGTTGCACGGCACGGACACGCATCCGTGTGCAGGACGCACTTCACACTGCAGTCCACTCTTTGCAAGCATCTGGAGGGAGCCCGGTTGGCCAACGCTGCAGCGCAGTTGCCTGCAACGCCGCCCGGAATTTGGAACCCGAGGGGGTAGTGAACATGTTCTGCCTGCAGGTGTCGCTGCAGGACTGAAGATCCCAGAAGGGGAGGGAGAGACACGCCCCCTCCCAGCGGCAATGCCAACGAACAATCAGGAGAGGGTACTGCCCCGGACAGCGTCGAGCGCCCCCTAGAGCCCTGGGGTGCTAACCCGCCCCCTTAAAAGCCACGTTCAAGTTTCCTTTTCTGCAAATGCAGGGCAGGGTATCTATCTGCGTGTCTTGGAAATCATAGACTTGTAGAGTTGGAAGGGACCACAATAGTCATCTAGTCCTGAAATGCAGAAATCTTTTGCCCAAGGCAAACCCATGAACCTGAGATTAAGAGTCATGCTCTACAGACTGAGCAATCGCAGATAACAAATCATGCCAGATGAATCTCATTCCCCCCCTTTTTTAATGGAGTTACAAGCTTGGTGGATCAGGGGGATGCTGTGGACATACTGTTTAGTGCAGGCATCCCCAAACTGCGGCCCTCCAGATGTTTTGGCCTACAACTACCATGATTCCTAGCTAACAGGACCAGTGGTCGGGGAAGATGGGAATTGTAGTCCAAAACATCTGGAGGGCCAAAGGTTGGGGGGGGTGCCTGGTTTAGTGTATCTTGATTTCAGGAAGTCTTTTGACAAAAGCCCCCCATGACATATTCTTGTAGCAAAGGCGACATGAGCATCGCCAGAATTTTGTTAGGGTGGGGGGCATTCAAAGTTGTTGAGCTTTTCTTGGGAAATTGCAGGTAAGAATAATACCCCATAGACAGGACATTGCCCCCGTCTGGCTACACCCATGGAAGGTAGTAAAATGTGGGCTGGGTGAGATAACTGTTAGGTGGTGTTTGTAGTGAGTTGGCTGACCAAGCCCGAAGTCTATTCATAAATTGTTCCTCATCATCCTGGGGGGAAGTGACAAGTGGGGTGCTGCCACAGGGTTCTGTTGTGGGCCCAATCTATATATATAAAAATGTAAAAATCGTGAAACTGCGTTTTCCACTTTTCTCCGTAACCGCTTGACCGATTGTCCTGAAATTTTGACACAACAATCCAGGCCACTCCCAGAGCGTTGCTGGGGACAAAAATCCCTCAAATCACACACCTGGGCAGGTATAGACCTGGTTTTCCACCAAGTCAAACAGCGCCCTCAAGTGGCGTAATACCCTCCTCCACCCCCTCCCTTCCTGTGAAATCTAAGCCACACCCACAAACCAAATAACATCATCAACCAAGCAACTGAAACCACCAAGGCGGCCATTATCAGACCCCTAGGCCCCCACCAAATAACCAATGTTGCCAAGTGGAGGTAGGGGCCTGCCTGGAGGGGATGCGGGGGGGGGAGGGCAATAGGGAGCAGGGATACGTAATGGGTCAGAACAGGGAGGGGGGAGACACAGGGATGAAACCTGCCCTCTCCACAGTATCTCGCCTCAACTCAGGGGGACTCTGAGGCTCAGGGGGATCTGAAGAGGGGCTATTACCCTCCATTTCACAGACTAACGCACAGCAACACGTGCAGGGCCAGCTAGTGTCTTTATAAATGACTTGGACAAAGGAAGTGACTGAGGGGATGCTCATGAAATTTGCAAACTGGGAGGGGCAGCGAATGCCGCAGAAGACAGAATCGGAATTCAAAATGACCTTATCTGAAGAAGTGTGCTTGCACACGAAAGCTCATACCAATGACAAACTTAGTTGGTATCTCAGGTGCTACTGGAAGGAATTGTTTAGTTTTGTTTTGTTTTGACCTTAACAGATTGGAGAACTGGGCCCAAACTGACAAATAGCAAAGGTAAGATTCTGCACTTAGGCAGGAAGAACAAGTTGTCACATGGAAGAGGGAGCAAGGTTGTTTTCTGCTGCACCCGAACCAATGGATTCTAATTGCAGGAAAGGTGGCTGCGACTAAACATCAGGAAAAACTTCCTGGCGGCAAGAGCAGTTTGACACTGGACTCCCTTGCAAGGTGGTGGCCTCTCCTTCCTTGGAGGTTTTTTAAACAGGGATTCTTTAGCGGTGATTCCTGCATTGTAGGAGGTTGGACTAGATGACCCATGGGGTCCCTTCCCACTTGACAATTCCGTGAGCCTATAAACAGTGGCTGCATCTAGAGTTATGTCATTGGGTGCCATCTAATTTTGGAAGTTAAGCAGGATCAGGCCTGGATGGGAGACCACCTGGAATATATGGTGGGATTCTTGCTTTTGCTCCCATTGATTGTCACTTCTTCGACTTTCCCATCTCAGAGCTCAGAAACCATCTCTTTTTTCCAAAACCCAAAGACTGTTCTGACACCTTAAAAGGGAGATTTGGTGCAGATTTTTCACACGCATGAATTTCCCCTTGGGGTCGTGGCGTGTCACTGGCTGCAATTTCAGGGGAAATTGTGACACGGAAGAGAGAGCATTTCCCAGCCACTTCTGCATCAAATGTGCCTTAAAGCCCGTGAAGTTTGATAAAGAGGAGGGGATTCCTCGGTCTGAGTTGCAAAAGGGGCAATGCAAAAAATGCCTACCGCACCCAGTATTCCCAGGCGTAATCCCATCCAAGTACTAACCAGGCCCGACCCTGCTTAACTTCCGAGATCGGGTGCTTTCAGGGTGGTGTGGCTGTAGGCAGCAGAAGAGCTTTCAATAGCGCTTTTCTAGTCCTGACTCTGCCTTTGCAAGAGTTTGCATCTCGCCAAGCTCTTTTTCCTGCTCCTGCTATCTCCCAGTGCTGCCTGCCCGGGGAGAATTGCATCTCCCTTGCTTTCTCTCCCTCTCTCCTTCCAAATCTTGCAGGCAGGAAAGGGCTGGGACCTGCAACCGGGGCTTTGCAGCAGCGGAATGCCTTTCCTCCGGAATTGCAACCGTGCAAGAGCTGCAAAAAAAACCGCTTAGCTCCTCCACCGTGTATTTTATTTTATTTTATTTTACGCTCTGCTCTGCTAAATCCCAGAACTTGGCGTGGGTTGCAGTGGTCAGAGCCTGTGCTCTCCTCGCTCCTGCCGGCAGGTGGCGCTGCCCAGCCATCCCTCAGAAAAGAACGGCGCGCGGGCGACACGGCCACCAGATGAATAAGCAGCGGCGGACGCGGCCTGCGTGCGCATGCGTAACCCTTAAGCATTCCCGGCCCGGAGCAGCTCTGCGGCTCTCCTCCCGGGGCGGGGCGAAGAAGGTGCGCGGGCGGGCGGGCGCAATCGGCTCGCTGCCCGCAGGGAGTTGTGCTGCTTTGGTGCTGTTCTGCCCTCCCGCCCGCAGGTGGCGCTGTCGCCGCCGTTACACGGAGAGCGCTCTCTCTTGACAAAAAACGGGACACCCGGATGTGAGATCAGACCAGCAGAAAACTTCCGCCTCTTTCTTCGGAAAGGAAGGGGAGGGTTCCCAAAACAACATGGTTGCTTTGCAAATCTTGGAGCCTGGGAGGTTTGGGCTGGGTGGGCAGGTGCTCAGAGGGCACCGATGTATTTGTTTGCTAGGTTTCATTAAAATAATAAAGATTGCAGTTCATCATGTATTAAAATTAATTTATTCAATTAATTAATTATTCAAAACAATTTATTCAAAAGGTAAATATTGTCATTATTAAAGTGACCCCGGGCATAGGGTGGTAAATAAATTCAATAATAATAATAATAATTTCTGTTTCAGTGTATCTGATGAAGTGTGCATGCACATGAAAGCTCATACCAAAATAAAAACTTAGTTGGTCTTTAAGGTGCTACTGAAGGAATTGTTTTATTTTGTTTTGACTCAGACCAACACGGCTACCTACATGTAATAGTAATAATAATTGTTTTTTAAATGCAACTAATAAAATGAAACATCAACATGATTTGCAACCGTTCCAGCACATACAAACACACAAAACCCCACACAAGCTTTGAAACAAAATTGTTACAATTTGTATTGCGTATTGTAATAATGTGTTATAATTTGTCGATTTTCCGCGCCCAGGTACTCAAAAGCGTTCTGCTAAGCTGTAGGACAGAGAGCTTGCCAAATTGTGTTGCGATACATTATTGTTTGGGTTGTGTGTTGTGTGTATGTTCCCCACATTCCTCCCGGGGCTAGAAAGGGGTTAGTTTAACCTCTGGTTTGCTAGTAAAACCGAATCACTGTGTCGTGAAATGATGCAAGTCTGAAAAGTGTGTCACCAACATGAAAAGTTTGGAAAGCTCTGCTGTAGGATGTTGCCATGTGTACTGATTTATTTATTTCAATGAAATTTGTGAGTGAGAAAGAGTCTGAAGTTTGCTCAGGGGAACAACAAACAAGAGAAAGCTGCAGAGTTTGGGGAGCAGAATATTAATAAGGAAGAACAACCGAAAAATAAATCCACATATAAATACTTGACAACCAACGATGCACAGATCCTCCAGGCACTGATCAAGGATGCAAGCTGGTTGAAATTCACTTTTGGCAGCCCATTGACAGAAGCTGCGTGGATATTCATGGACTGAAGCTGGTGCGCTTGTTTGTCCTTCTGTCTGCATGTCTCTCATCCTGTCTTTCTGTGTGACTCTGGGTGTGAAAGGGTGTGTGTGTTTCAAATATGGCGGGTGCATTTCAGGTGGGATGGGGTGGAGGTCACTGATATAAAAATTAATAAGTTTCCTTAAAGGGAGATCAGCCTCATAAGGAGGACTGAAATCCTCTAAGGAGCAGATAGACCTAGGCTCCTTTTGGTCGGGATAAAACGACAAAGACCAAAACCCATAACTTGTAAAGCAAAGCATGATCTTTATTTAAAAAAATAGAGTTCTGTTATAACAGAGGTTCCCCCCCAATGCAGAGATGGCAAGAGGAACCCTGAACAAGAGAACATTTTCCCTTATATACCTTTGGCTGTACATGTAAGTGGATGGAGCAGAAAAAAAGTGGGAAGGGGAGATTAACATTTTAAGTAAACAAGAGTACTTGTGAGCTTTATCTGTGAATCTTCTGGAAATGGCACCCTGATTATTCTGGAGATGGCTTGATTACAGAGATGTCCCTGAATTTGACAAGATGTAAATGCAAGTATTGTTGGTAAGCGGTTGGGTGTGAGGAGGCATTAGCATGAAATCCTGTCCTGTTTACTATGTAATTTATTAATTTAACAAAGTCCTTAGTTTGCCTTTTCCTGGGTAGCCCGGCCATTCCTTTGAGATGGAAATCACTTTAATTCTTGAGACAATGAGAAAGTTCCTTCACCCCCCTTCTCTCCTTGCAGAGAAACATTTGGTCGTTTAGGGAGAATCAAAATGGTTTTCAGGCCTGACTTCCTGTACTGTTTGCTTGGTACATTTATGAACATTTATTATATATATGACCTCAAAATTCTTACAACATCACCCAGGAAATAGTACTTCTGTCTTGCCAGGAATAGACCTCCGTTGACCATCGTCCAGCCTGCAGCCGCCTCTGGACACTCACACAGGACGTTCACTGCCTTTACTGGTTCTGATTCGCAGGAGAGGTAGAGCTTTGCTAAAGGCCCACCTTCACCAGACACCTCCTGCCTTGAACTGTGCCAGCCGGTCATTATAGGGACAACTGTTTAGATGAAAAAGTGTGCATGCACACGAAAGCTTATACCAAGGACAAACTTAGTCTCCAAGGTGCTACTGAACTATTATATATATATATATTTCGACTGTGTCAGACCAACATGGCTACCTACCTGAATCTACCTCCTTGTCCTGTTCCCCTTGTGTGTCGTGTGGCTTCTTTAAAAAATTGCAAGCCTGTGGGTAGGGACATTCTTGTTTGTTGGGGTTTTTTTTGTATCTGTACTAGGGCCTTTTTGGCTGAAGACCCTGCTCCAAATAAATATATAATAATCACATGCATTCCCCAGCCCCCTCCAGACTATATATTGTCCGGCCCAAATCATGGTGCCTGTGCTGGCTACCCAACTTTGGACAAAGATATGAAAAGGAGGGTTCTCCCCACCAGGTATCTGCCTTCTAGTGCATTGGGGTCTTTCTGGCAGGCTGCTGTATCCATACCCTCCAAGTGTCTCAATTTTCTGGAAAATCTGATTTGATCCCAGAAGGTCCCCATTTCTTCCACCCGTGCTGCCACTGTAGAGCTTGGGGGGGGTGATGAACCAGTGCTTGTCCAGTAAGGGAACATCCCGTCGCCTCTCCCTTGGGCAGCCACTGAGACCCACTTGACGACTGGCTCCGAGAACCAGGCAGAGGGCATGACCGCCCTGAGTGGGAAGAAAGGAGGAGCAGGGTGGAGCGCAAGGATTATTGATTTAAAAAAACAAAACAAAAAAAACTTTGTGTCCACATCTAATCTTGCCCCTTTGTAAAAAGTTATTTATTGGTGTGTATTTCCCCCCCTTTTTGTTAATCTACCAAAGAATAAAATAAAACTGGAATAAAGGAGTTTTTTCAGGTTGGTGGAGTCGGTGTTTGAGGGGTCGAAGAGGATCAGTTGTGGGGGGAATGAGAAATGTCCCTATTCACATCTGAGGAATGTTGTGGGGTTTGCATTACACAGTGAGCTGGGTCTTCTCTGAGTTGACAGCCCAGTCAAGGAATTATCTCTACAGTACTCTTGAGGTCGAGTTGGCACTTGTTCTTGTCTTACTTTGACACCAACTGAAAACAAGAGTCTTCGCTCAGGAGATCGCAGGATGCCAGTTGCAAGACAATGTCCATAACTGATGAATTTTTAAACTTTTATTTCCTGCTTCCTACGCCCCTGTTCTATTGTACCGATAGATGTTATCGTTTCAGCTGTGTTTATTGCTCCGCAGGATTGCTCATGGTGAACGCTGGTCAGGAAATATTTTGAACGGTGAAAAAGGTGTCTATTTATTCAATTGTGTCCCTGTTGGTTCTTGAGAACCCAGCCTTCTGATTTCATTTCAATCAGAGAGACGTCGCGCTCTTTGCCCCCTATGAGTTTTGCCAAGCTGTTTCCTGCATCAGGGCACCATTTTGTACGTGGGCCAGATGATGCCCATTTTTTTTTTAAAAAATAGTGTCAAATCAAAAGTACAGGCTTAAAAAAAAAAATCAAAAATCTAAGCAAACACACCTAGGAGCATAATTTGCCAATTTGAACAAGTGGGACAATCAAATAGTAATTGTCCGATCTAAGGAATTTATTACATGGCTTCTGGTTGCAAGAAGAAATTATTTGGCCCATTTGAGCGCTGACTGCTGCAGAGATTTCACATTTCTAAGGGTAAGGGAAACCCAGAACACTTCTATACTCTTTGGTGGGATTTTATTTCTTACGTGTCAAAATTCAGATGTATAAAAACCCCTCTTCCCCCACCAAAACATGAAATTTGGCCATTGTTCCAGGAAAAATTTTATGGCAGCGATGGCTGATTGACAAGGGAACGGACCCACTCAGAAGATGGTGGACTCTCGCTGGAAGTTTTTGGACGGAGTTTGGATGGCCACCTGTCAGGGATTCTTCAGCTGTGATTCCTGCATTGCAAGGGGTTGGGCTAGATGACCTTTGGGGTCCCTTCCAACGCTTCCGTTTTATGAGCCCATGATTTCTTTTGCTTCTCTTTCTACATCATCTGCCCTCTGTTTTGAAAACACAACCTTGGACTTTATGAATCCTTCTTTTTCCCAACCCCTGCAAAACACATTCAGATGCTTTAGATAGCAATGTTTTTCCTACACTGAGTATCTACCATCAGACCTTTCTCACGGTTGGAAAATCTGGCCAAAGTCAAAGCACTTTTAAGCACCGAGAGAGAAAATTAAGCACATGGGTTGGGGAGGGCTTGATTTGGGGTGTCAAATTCTGGAAATTTGCCTTTGCTGGCGAACAAGGGAGATATCGTACATCACTTGATATCCAAGCATCATAATCTGGCTTGATCGCTTGAAGCCAAATGTGTCTACACTAGAAAGTGTTGCTCTCAGTTTTTTTGCTCTACAACTCCCATCAGCTGGCTGGGTGCTGGTGGGAATCGTAATCCCAATCGCCTGTCTGGCTGGGGGAGTCGATTGGGAGTTTGAGTCCCAGTACCTTGGAGGGCACCAAGTTGGGGAACACTGGTTTAGCCAGCTGCGTCGTTGACAAAAAGCAGGAGAGTGTGGGTTTGTTTATTTATTAACTAATTAACTTCAAAAGAAACCCATCAGTGATTACAAAAATATCCTTAAAATAAGAGAAAGGGGTGGGGTGGGGACACAGTTAAGCATCTTTTAAAATATCATTTTAATATAGTAAAATAGGTCAATGTTGCCGCCAGGAAAGTGTTTCCCAAACTTGGGTCGCCAGCTGCAGTTGGACTACAACTCCCATCATCCTTAGCTAGTAGGACCAGTGGTCAGGGATGATGGGAATTGTAGTCCAACTGCAGCTGGAGAACCAAGTTTGGGGGGGAAACTGCAGGTAGTTGCAATCCCTTTTCCCCTCCATTCCTGGAAGCTTGGAGCAACCCGCGCACGATGTACAACCCCCCGGCGAAAGACACGTGTCTGCGGGACCGTTTTCCCCTAGCCGCGCCGGCTGCGCGCTTCCAATCCACGAGGGCGCGAGGGGGAGGAGGCAAAAAGCAACAACCCAACCCCAACCCGGTGCACGTGTGAACCGGCCACGTCCGCGATTTGTAAAGGCGGCGTCTTTCCCGCGCGGCAGGGCGAGCGTAACCTGTGAACGAAGGCGTGACGCGTGTCCCTCCGAGGCTCGGGGACGCCTTTCTCCTTTTGTAAATCCCAAGTCGTTTACGTAGGCAGGATAAATTGTGGGGCGGGAGAAGCGGGCGAGAAGCGGCTCCGCCTCGGCCCTGCAGGGGGCGCGCTTCCCGGCCAGGCCCCCGTTGCGAGTGTTGCTTTTTTTCCTTCCCCCCAAATCGCTACAATTGCGCCTTGTATGTTTCCCTCGGATGTGAGCAGCCCAGCCGCGCGCCCGCCCGCCTCCTGCGCCCGATCCTCCGGCTGCTCCCCTCCCGCGCCCACCCCGGGACCCCCCAGCCCGGCCCTGGAGCCCCGATCGGGCCCTTCTCCCGCCCACAGCCCCCCCAGTAGCCGAGGGCCATGGCCGAATGGGCCCCTGCCCAGGTGAGCCGGGAGAGGGGGAGGGATGGAGGGCAAGGGGGCCTGGGGGGGGGGGAGATGGCACGATCCGGATCGAGAAGTTGATTCGGAGTCCGGAGCTGGTTGGGGGAGAGGAGAAGTGGGGGGGGGTGTTAGGCCTTTGCTGCCTGGGGTGGTGGGATGGAGTGGGAAAGCGGGCCTCCCCCCACCCCAGTAGAGCCCAGTAGTTTTGCTGGGAGTGTTAAAGAGCGCGCGCGGGGGGGGGATGTCTTGGGGGAGGAGATCGATTAGGAGATCTCTTTTGTGTGTGTGTGTGTGTGGCGGGGGGAGAGGATCTCTTTGATTTTCCTTGGGAGAGGAGGATGCGTCGGGAGGAGGAAAGAGAGGCTGATCCAGAGTGGGGGAGGGGGCTCCCGGGGTGGGGTGGGGGGAGGCAGGGCTGGTATGAATGATACTGGAAGGAGGGGGGGTGATGTGAAGGAAGAGGTCCCATGGCAATAGCTGGAGGTGCGGGGCAGTATTGTACTACCGTAGAATAACATGTTGGGGGGCCCAGGTAAGCTCTGCCCCACATAATCAATCACACGCCCCATTTGAATGTCCATGCCAGTTCAACTTTGCAAGGGTTGCCTGGACCCTCAAATATTTTCCTGGGGAGGCCGAGTAAAATATTTCCCATCTTTTCCCCTCTGCTTCATTTTTCCTGGATGGGCCCCGGCTGCTTCAGGATCCTCCTTGGCTTCTCGGGACTTGGGGGGGGGGCACAGATATCTGGGGAGGAGAGTGGGCATTTTGGATGCTCTCGGATGCAGCCATGCTGTTTCTGCACAAGCCTCTGGCTATGTCTGCAACTTTGGGGACCTCTGAAAAGATGCTCAATTTCCTTTACAGAAAAGGGGGGGCTGCCCCGGTGGGGGTATGGAGTGATCTCTTCCCCCCCCCCCCACCAGTAATGATATTTTTTCTCCCTGCCACCCTTTCTCTTGGGGCCTCCCAGTAATGAATAGCTGACCCCTTCCTTGCAGTGACACAGCGCTTGGGTTGCCAGTTAATATTATTGCTATTAATTTGTTGCATTCATATCCAAGGAGCTTGAGGTGGGTTCTCCCCCCACTCTTCATTTACTCCCCACAACAACAAGGTTTAGGCTGAGAGGCAGTGACCGGCCCAAGGTCCCTTCACGACCCAGTGGAGGCTTGAAACCTTGTTTCCCAAGTTGTACTCTGGTGCTCTAACCACTACACCACACTGCTGCTCAGCTCTCTCTCTCTAGCAACTTGGGTAAACTTGGTAGGAACTGCTTGGCCCCTCCTGCATTCACACCTGACAAGTGATCCCAACCTCTTGCCTTTGACTACAACTCCCAGCATCCAAAGCTAGCAGAACCAGCTGTTAGGGATGATGGGAAATGTAGTCTCAAAATTGTAGTCCCCAGTGATTAAAAAAAAAACACCCTTAAAATAAGAGAATGGGGCGCGGGGACACAGTTAAGCATACAGTACTTTAAAATATCATTTTAAAATAATCAGATAGGTTAAGGTTGCCAGGGAAGTGTTGCCCAAAATTGGGTCTCCAGCTGTAGTTGGACTACAACTCCCGTCATCCATAGCTAGCAGGTTTAGTGGTCAGGGATGATGGGAATTGTAGTCCTACAACAGCTGGAGACCCAAGTTTGGGAAACTGACTTAGAGCAAGAGCAGTCTCCAGAGTCCTAATTTAAGTGTTGCATACAAGCACACACACAAAAATGCCTTTAGCTTTACCAGATCCCCAAGTGCTTCTTACTCTGACATTAACACACAAACAGCCCCCTAGGAGGTGGACCTTTGGACCACATCCGTACTAGGAAATTAATGCACATTTGAAACATTTGGTTCCCCCCCAGTATTATCCTGGGAACTCTAGTGTTGTTGTTTTTAAAGGGTGCATGGAATTGCAGCTCTGTGAGGGAGCCAACTACAGTTCCCAGGGTTCTTGGAAGGCGGGGAAGGGCCATGAAAATTATGGTGTGGGTCTGGCCAGCCTTTGGCGCTCCATTAAAATGGGGTTTTTGCTTCTTGGTGTCTGTGGCAGGGAGAAGGTGGCGTCTGGTTTCCAGGCTAGGGCTGATGGGAGTTGTAGTCCAACAACGTCTGGAGCAGGCATAGGCCAACTCCGGCCCTCCAGATGTTTTGGAACTACAATTCCCATCATCCCTAGCTAACAGGACCAGTGGTCAGGGATGATGGGAATTGTAGTCTCAAAACATCTGGAGGGCCGGAGTTTGCCTATGCCTGATCTGGAGGGGGACTGGTTGAAAGAGGCTCTTCTCAGCCATCTTTCAGGGCCAAGCCCTCGTGCACCCCAAAATATCATGTCATATTTCAGTAAATACAAGCCCAGTTCAGGGTGCTCAATTTGGCGTTCAAAGCCGTAAACGACTTAAACTTAATAATAATGAATGATTATTATTAGACCCCAGATGCTACAGACCCTCTTGGGTGCCAGGATTGGCAGAGGGGACCTTCTGCCCCCAGAGGTTTGGGGTGTCAGAAAGATTGCCATCTCTAGGGCAGCCCCTGTTTTTTATATTGACATTTTATTGGATGAATTTCATTTATAAAGAAAGAAAGCGATAAAAGACAAGAGTTCAATAAGTGCGGAAAAGAAAGGTGCAAAAAGTACAGCGTAATGCAATTAGTATAATTAGTTACATTTCCATACTAAGCAATATTAGTATCTTAAAACACATATGGTTATTAATAAACCTGCTACATTCTGTATCAACTCGTTCCAAACATCAATATATTTGTCAAAAGCAAAGTCTCTAAGCAATCCATTCATAAGCTGCTGGTGTTGTCGCATTGTCAATCCATTGATTAAAAGGAATCGCATCTGCATTCTTCCAGTTCATCAGTTTCAGTCTCTTAGTGTGGAATCCATTTCCGTTATCAGTTTCCATAAAATAGCTATATAATTCAAAATAATATTCTCCTCTGAAAATGTTAGCTTTCCCCATACGGTCATGTTTATATAGCTCAGCACTTCCTCCCCAAACTTAGTAAATTTAAGATAACGGTAAAGGGACCCCTAACCGTTAGGTCCAGTCGCGGACGACTCTGGGGTTGCGGCGCTCATCTCACTTTACTGGCCAAGGGAGCCAGCGTACAGCTTCCAGGCAATGTGGCCAGCATGACTAAGCTGCTTCTGGCGAACCAGAGCAGCAAATGGAAATGCCGTTTACCTTCCTGCTGGAGCGGTATCTATTTATCTACTTGCACTTTGACGTGCTTTTGAACTGCTAGGTTGGCAGGAGCTGGGACCGAGCAATGGGAGCTCACCCCGTTGTGGGGATTCGAACCGCCAACTTCTGATCAGCAAGCCCTAGGGGCTCAGTGGTTTAGACCACAGCGCCACCCGTATCCCTAAAATATGCTGTAGAGCACTGTAAAAACATATGTTGAAAGAGGCATTGTCCTTCTTGTATCTCCAGCAAAAAGCCATTTTTAGCTAGTCCTTTTTTATATAAATGTAAAGGAGTCCAATAAATTCTGAGTGTTATTGTCTGTTGTAGAAGTCTTAATTTAAGATGCATTGATGCCTTTGGTCCCAAGGCTGAAACACTTTCCCCTAAGTTGTAGAACTCCTTCCCCAGCAGAATTTCCTGTGAATATTGACCTTTTTACCCTGGTCCTTGAAACCTGAAGTGTATATTTGTAGGAGTCACCTTGTTTTTGTGATTGCAAGTATTTTTAAAGTGCTTTTAATATCGTGTTTAATGTTGCAACCTGCTCTGGGACCTTGAGAGTGAAGGGCAGGTTAATAATAATAATAATAATAATAATAATAATAATAAATGTTTGAAACATCAGTCTAAAAGTGGCGTACCACTCTGACATGGCAAGAGAGAATGTCAAGTGTGGGAAGAAGATCCAAATGCCCTGAAATAAATAAAACCACCGTAATGCTTCAGCAATTCATATTGGCTCTCAGCGATCGATGAAAAATCCTCTAGAGCTTCAATCTACAAATTAAACCAATTAATATTTTCAGCCCTATCTGGTTGTGATAATGTTTGGAATGTTTCAGTGACGTAGGTTAATTCTGTTTTGTATACGTGGTGCTAAGACTACTGCAATTCTCCACCCAGGTGAATAATGGAGAGATGGATTCTGCAAGCAGTATAAATGACACAAATCCAACACAAGATGCACACAACTTAATTTGTTTATTTTCTTGCATTTATATCCCAGCTTTCTTCCATCATGGGAGCCAAGACATACTACCTTGTATATTTTTTCTCCAGCTTTGGATTTTGCAAAGCTCAAACAGTTTTGGATACCCCATCCTATTCCTGCACCTTACAAAGGTTTACCAGGCATTAGGAAACTGTCTTATACAGAATCCGACCATTGCTTCACCTGGAATAAACGTGAGACCTTCAGCATGCAAATCATATACCATACCAGTGAGCTATGACCCCCCCCCTAATCTGCCACATACTTGCAAACCTACCTTGTAACAATGAGGTCTAGAAACTTTATTTTTTGTCCGGTGAAATGAAACTCGGGGTTCTGAGAACGCTGTCTGCAAGTACCAGATTCTGTACTGACTTGGTGAGCCTCCACGGAGAGCTTCACCCTCCTGAAATTTAGTCATTACAGGAGCACCTTTTTAGAAACTGGGTGCTGGGTCTTGAGCTTCCTTTTCCTCTTCCCTCCTTGTCCATCATTCCTTGTGTGCCGTGTTTTTCAAATATTGCAAGCCTCCAGGCAGAGACTGTCATTTTTTAAAAAAATTGATTGCATGCTAGCTGCTCTGGGAGCCTTTTTCGGGTGAAGAGTAGGATGCAAATGCTCCAAAGTAATAAAGTGATGCAGCAGCTAAAAAAGCCAATGCAATTCTGGGCTGCATCAATAGGAGTATAGCATCTAGATCAAGGGAAGTAATAGTACCACTGTATTCTGCTCTGGTCAGACCTCACCTGGAGTACTGTGTCCAGTTCTGGGCACCACAGTTCAAGAAGGATACTGACAAGCTGGAACGTGTCCAGAGGAGGGCAACCAAAATGGTCAAAGGCCTGGAAACGATGCCTTATGAGGAATGACTTAGGGAGCTGGGTATGTTTAAGAGAAGGTTAAGGGGTGATATGATAGCCGTGTTCAAATATATGAAAGGATGTCATATGGAGGAGGGAGAAAGATTGTTTTCTGCTGCTCCAGAGAAGCGGACATGGAACAATGGATTCAAACTTTAAGAAAGAAGATTCCACCTAAACATTAGGAAGAACTTCCTGACAGTAAGAGCTGTTCGGCAGTGGAATTTGCTGCCAAGGAGTGTGGTGGAGTCTCCTTCTTTAGAGGTCTTTAAGCAGAGGCTTGACAGCCATCTGTCAGGAATGCTTTGATGGTGTTTCCTGCTTGGCAGGGGGTTGGACTGGATGGCCCTTGTGGTCTCTTCCAACTCTATGATTCTAAAAGAGAAGCAGTAAGAGATGGGTTTGTCTGGGGGGGGGGGAGACGCTCCCCAGCTTCGCTGACCGCTCAGATCTTCTCTCCAGATCCAGGAATGGAATGTGGAAGCTCAGCATCTGATGCCGCTCCAGCCCCCCCTCGTCCCCGAGCTTAGCCACATGCGGGAAGCTCAGCTTCACACGGCGGAGGCGTCCCTGTGGAGCGTCGTGGCCACGGTCCAGGCCATGGAGAGGAAGATAGACCTGTTGGCCACCCGCCTGCTCAGCCTGGAGGGCCGGTCTGGGACAGCCGAGAAGAAGCTGCTGGACTGCGAGAAGACGGCCATGGAGTTTGGGAACCAGCTGGAGAGCAAGTGGGCCGTGCTGGGGACCCTCATCCAGGAGTACGGGCTGCTGCAGAGGAGGCTGGAGAACGTGGAGAACCTGCTCAAGAACCGCAACTTCTGGGTCCTGAGACTCCCGCCGGGGGCTAAGGGAGAAATCCCCAAGGTACGTCCCCTCCAGCGTCTGGGGGGGGGATCCAAACCAGGGCGCTTGTTTGTTTCATCCTGAGCTCTCGCGGGAGCCAGAGCGAAAAAGAAAAAGGGGCATTATGGGATACCGTCGGAAGCCGAGACGGCTTCTGTAGTTCCAAGATGCCCTGCTTAAATTGGGATGGTTGAGCTGCAGGGTTCAATTGGTTAGAGCAGGCTTCCTCAACCTTGGCCCTCCAGATGTTTTTGGCCTACAACTCCCATGATCCCTAGCTAGTAGGACCAGTGGTCAGGGATTATAGCCATGTTCAAATGTATAAAAGGATGTCATATAGAGGAGGGAGAAAGGTTGTTTTCTGCTGCTCCAGAGAAGCGGACACGGAGCAATGGATTCAAACTACAAGATTCCACCTAAACATTAGGAAGAACTTCCTGACAGTAAGAGCTGTTCGGCAGTGGAATTTGCTGCCAAAGAGTGTGGTGGAGTCTCCTTATTTAGAGGTCTTTAAGCAGAGGCTTGACAGCCATATGTCAGGAATGCTTTGATGGTGTTTCCTGCTTTGCAGGGGGTTGGACTGGATGGCCCTTGTGGTCTCTTCCAACTCTATGATTCTATGATGGGAATTGTAGTCACAAAACAGCTGGAAGGCCGAGGTTGAGAAAGCCTGGGTTAGAGCGTGGCGCTGATAACACCAAGGTTGCAGGTTCGATCCCCATATGGGAGAGCTGCTTATTCCTGCATTGCAGAGGGTTGGACTAGATGATGCTCGGGGTCCCTTCCAAGGACTCAGCTATACTGTACAAATAAAACATTTCAAGTATGTTTTAAGTGCAGTGTACCATGTGACTCTAGATGGCGATGGTGAGCCTTATGGAAAATTCAGTGTATTTTGAAAGCATTTTCAGAACGGTTTTTAGATGTGTGTGGAAACCACCCAACTCTACAATAATTCTATGAAGGTAAGACCTAGGGCAGGCTCCCTGGCCATCCACTTGCCTCCCGGATGTGCACCAAGGACTTTATTAAATTTATTAGCTGCATTTTCCTAACGAAGGTAACTCAAAGCAGCTTACAATGAACAAGCAAGCAAGCACATGCATTATAACCAGCATAAAATAAAAATATAAAAGACAATTCTTTTTTGTTTTTACCCATCTTTTACTACAAGGTGGATGTACATGGTTTCCCTGGCCTTCCCTTCGTTTAATACGCACAACTAACCCTGTGAGATAGGTTAGGCTGAGAGGCCGTGGCTGGCCCAAGTTACTTTTTCACAAAGCACATAGTTAACCAGTGGAACTTCCTGCTGCAGGAGGCAGAGACAGCTACCAACTTGGTAGCCTTTGATAAAAGCCAAAAAAGGATTAGAGCCATTCATGGAGGAGAGGACTATCAAAGGCTACTAGGCATGATGGTTTTGTTCTGCCTCCATGCCTTGGGGTGCCACTTTCTGGAAACTACACAAAGGGAGAGTTGCTCTGGGGTTCGAATCCTGCTTGCAGGCTTCCTCTAATGGGCATTTGGTTCCTGTGGCTGAGCAGGGATTTGAACCCTGGTCTCTCGCAGGTCCTAGCCCGTCACTCTAACCACTACACTGCGTTGGCTCTGTAATAATAATGACAATAATTACAATAATTTGCAGATGCCGGTGACGTTTGTCGACATTGCCGTGTATTTTTCTGCCGAGGAGTGGAAGAACTTGGCCGAGTGGCAGAAGGACCTGTACAACAATCTCGTGAAGGAGAACTACGAGTCTTTGCTCACCCTAGGTACGGAAACCACCATTTCGCTTGCGTCGTATTTAGAGGGTTTGAAGCATTTTGCACACACAGTCCTCGCGACAACCCTGTAAGGGAGGCCGGTATTCGTTATCCTGCTATGACCTGTGAGATTTCCTGAACGGATTGCGGCTTGCCAGTTGGGTTTTTGGGGAGAAGCAAGATTCAGAAAGCAGACTTCAAAGATCACAGCATTTAGCCACCGTTCTGGACGCTAATTCCGATTTTAGCCAGGCTCTTGCCAAGCATCCTGTTCTCACAGTGGCCAAACGGAATCCTGTGGGAGGGAGTTCCACAGTTTACACTGCATGAAGATGGCTTTTCTTTTATCGGTCCTGAATTTCGCATTGGATGCCCACAGGTTCGAGCGTTATGAGAGAGGGAGAACTTTTCTCCGACCTAACATTATGAACTTCCAACACATTGTTTCCCAAACTTGGGTCTCCAGCTGTTTTCGGACTACAATTCCCATCACCCCAGATCTTGCTAGCTGGGGATGATGGGAGTTGTAGTCCAAAACCAGCTGGAGACCTGAGTTTGGGAAACGCTGTTCTATCATGTCACCTTTTACCTTTTCTCTAAACTAAAAAAGTCCCAGCGCTGCAACCTTTTTTTGTAACATCAGGAAAGCACAAGGTTTAGGAAGGCTGTGCTCAGAACGGTGGGATTTTTCGGGATCTGTAAGGAGAAATCATGGAGCGATGAAGGATGAACTTGTGTTTTCTGGGGAGGGGGAAGAGAGCTAGATAAATTTCATTCTTCTCCTTCAAAGTCTTTATCTTCTCTTCTCCATTCCTTCCTTATTGGGTTTTTGGGGGTGTGGGGTTTTTTTGTAACATCTTTATTGAAAGTTCAAATAGTACCAAACTATATGTGTACCAAACATGGTGAGATGCAAACGAAAAGGATCAAAAGGTCGGCGGTTCGAATCCCTGCGACGGGGTGAGCTCCCGTTGCTCGGTCCCTGCTCCTGCCAACCTAGCAGTTGGAAAGCACGTCAAAGTGCAAGTAGATAAATAGGAACCGCTACAGCGGGAAGGTAAACGGCATTTCCATTTGCTGCTCTGGTTCGCCAGAAGCGCCTTTGTCATGCTGGCCACATGACCTGGAAGCTGTACGCCAGCTCCCTCGGCCAGTAAAGCGAGATGAGCACCACAACCCCAGAGTTGGCCATGACTGGACCGAATGGTCAGGGGTCCCTTTACCTTTTATATGTGTACCAAACATGGTGAGATGCAAATGAAAAGGAGAAACAGAACCTGTGCAGAAGGGAAAACAATGGTGGGATTGGGAGGGGGAATCCCAAACTGTATATTTTACAAGGTTGTTACAGTCATACCTCGGTTTAAATACGCTCCGGTTTGAGTACTTTCAGTTTTAGTACTCTGCGGACCTGTCTGGAACGGATTAATCCACTTTCCATTACTTTCAGTGGGAAAGTTCGCTTCAGGTTAAGTACGCTTCAGGTTAAGTACAGACTTCTGGAACCAATTGTGTACTTAAACCGAGGTACCACTGTATTGTACTTCACCAGATCTTAACCTATTACGGTACGGTGTCTGTAAGAATGGATTCCAAATATCATTGAATTTATCCATGGCAAGTCTGCGTTTGTATGCAAGTTGTCCATATGTTGTGAGTTTGTATAAGTCTTCAATCCAATTGTAGAAGGGAGCCACATTTTTATTTTTCCAATTCACCAGTTTTCGACTTTATGCCCTGGCAAGGGCACGGAGAGCCCACACGTATTGTCCTTTTACTATAAGGTTCCATCTGCTGGGCATATAATTCAGGAGGATGTTTTGCTTTGTAAATGTGACGTTGTTCCGTACAGTTCTGTTGATGGTTTCGGTTACCTCCTGCCAAAAGTCTTTCAATATAGGACAATGAAAAAAAA
Organism: Zootoca vivipara; assembly: GCF_963506605.1. Taxonomy (NCBI): domain Eukaryota; kingdom Metazoa; phylum Chordata; class Lepidosauria; order Squamata; family Lacertidae; genus Zootoca; species Zootoca vivipara. The sequence goes on along the minus strand of NC_083287.1, from coordinate 55,804,772 downwards.
CATATGTTTTAGAGAAGCATTATCCCTGTTTCTCCAGGAGCGGAGGGTAACCTTTCCAAGCCGGAGGCTCATCCCAGGATTGAACGCGGGGCAGAGCCATGCATTCCAGAGCAGCATAGCACAAAGGAGAGGGAGATCTCCGCGGATCCTTGCACAGGTGAAGAAGGCAATTCGGAAGAGATTGGGGATGGGGAAATGGTGTGTGGGGAAGAGTAGGTCGATTCTAAAAATCTGGGCCATTATAGGCCAGACATTATTGCCGCTGGGAAAATACCACATTTAAAGAAAACAGGAGTTTCCCCTTCGTATTTTCTATTGCAGGGATCAGGGTGGATTTGATTTAAATCAAATCAATTTAAATCATAATTTAAATCACAATTTAAATCACAATTTAAATCACAATTTAAATCACTAGTCATTAAGACTTGATTTAAATCTCTCTCTTTTTAAAGAAAGACTCATTCTTGCTGGTATAATCTTAATACAACCAGACGAAGGTTTCATTTTTGGAATAGTTTTTACAGAGTAGTTTTTCAGAGTAGTTTTTACAGTTACTATATATCAAAAAATTAGGGACCCAGGTGGCGCTGTGGGTTAAACCACTGAGCCTAGGGCTTGCTGATCAGAAGGTCGGCGGTTCGAATCCCTGTGACGGGGTGAGCTCCCGTTGCTTGGTCCCAGCTCCTGCCAACCTAGCAGTTCGAAAGCACGTCAAAATGCAAGTAGATAAATAGGAACCGCTACAGCGGGAAGGTAAACGGTGTTTCCGTGTGCTGCTCTGGTTTGCCAGAAGCGGCTTTGTCATGCTGGCCACATGACCTGGAAGCTATACGCCGGCTCCCTCGGCCAATAATGCGAGATGAGCGCGCAACCCCAGAGTCGGTCACGACTGGACCTAATGCTCAGGGGTCCCTTTACCTTTTTATATCAAAATTTACTGATTTGGTTATACTATTAGAAACACATAGACAGATAATTGTGAAATTATTGTTTCTGTTTGCACAACTTTTCTGCTGTACTTCATTGGAAGGAGAAAAATGATCATTTCCTTAATAACAATTTAAACAATTTATTTAACTAAAACAATAACGTTATAGCATATGTATCCATGTTTGTTAACTGATGTGGTTACACGATTTAAAAAGAAAACAGACTGAGTTTTAGCGCACATGAAAAACTTAAAACAAATCCTTATTTCCTGATTAATAGCCTTTGGACTATAATGCAACTTAAATAGAAAACAATCTTTCGAAATATTTTTCCTCCAAAAGCATCTTAATTTGAAATCCAATTTAGATTTTACAAAATCTGATTTAAATCAAAAAAATCTTATCTACCCTGGCAGGGATGAAACCCATGTTCATTGCCAGGGCAGGTGCAGAATGGGCCATTGCAAATGAAATAGGGCTGCAGCTCATTTGCAAGTCTCCATTGCATATCATTTAACGCCCATTTGCATATCAAACAGCCTAGCAGAATCGGCCCAGCTGGCGCAAATGGGAGTTCGCCGGGTGCAATGCTCTACTTACAGAGCTACAATTCCCAGAGTAGTTTAAAATTTAGGCTCTCTCTCTCCCCCTCCCCTGGAGAAATCTGGGAATTGTAGCTCTGTGAGGGAATCAGGGGTCTCATAACAACTTGAAGCACCTTTAATAATAATAATAATAATAATAATAATAATAATAATAATAATAATAATATATTTATACCCCGCACATCTGGCTGGGTTTCCCCAGCCACTCTGGGCGGCTTCCAACATTAAAATACACTAATTTTTTAAAGATTAAAAGCTTCCCTAAACAGGGCTGCCTTCAGATGTCCTCTAAAAGTCTGATAGTTATTTTTCTCTTTGACATCTTGTGGGAGGGCGTTCCACAGGGCGGGTGCCACTACCGAGAAGGCCCTCTGCCTGGTTCCCTGTAACTTGACTTCTCGCAGCGAGGGAACCGCCAGAAGTCCCTCGGCACTGTACCTCAGTGTCCGGGCAGAGCGATGGAGGTGGAGATGCTCCTTCAGGTATACCTTTGACAAACTACAGTTCCCAGGATTTTTTGCGGAAAGCCAGAACTCCAAAGTACAGCGCAGATGTGGCCTAATTCTTTTTGCGTCTTTACCAAGCTACCAGCTTTTGAAACTGTTCTATATCAGTCCTCCATCCTGACTGACTTTCTCTTAGTACAGTCATGCCTCGGAAGCCAAACAGAATCCGTTCCGGAAGTCCGTTCGACTTCCAAAACATTCGGAAACCAAGGCGCAGCTTCCGATTGGCCGCAGGAAGCTCCTGCGGCCAATTGGAAGCCGCGGAACCCGTGTCAGACATTCGGCTTCCAAAGAACGTTCACAGACAGAACACTCACTTCCGGATTTGCAGCGTTCGACTTGCAAGGAGTTCAACTTCCGAGGTACGACTGTATACCAGTCAGGAATTTCCAAACCAATTAGAAACTGATTTCATATTGATTAGCTGCATAGATCAGGATTATGGGTCCCATAATTTTCTTCTGGTCTTCCATCTTGACAGCCCCTCTCAAAACTCCTATCCAGCAACCAAGAGTCATAAATAATATTTGCACACAGGAGACACTCCCGGCTGCCTAAATGGGCTGTACAGCCTCTCAATTATCATAAATCTCCTTCCAGCTCCCTTGTCAGAAAAGCAGCTTTCAGATCCAAGCACGGAAGCTTGGTTGTTTTCAAAAAGAAAAGAAAAAATTGCTCTTCTGCTGATGTCCCCAACAAGATACCTGCGGACACAACAGCACCTCATATAGTGGCAAGAGTGGTTACCTTTTCCCTCCTTTCAGAAGGGAGCAACCACTGCCTTCTTATAGAATAATAGAATTGTAGCGTTGGACGGGACCCCCAGGGGTCATCCAGCCCAACCCGCTGCGATGCAGTTCAGGAATCACGACTAAGGAATCCCTGGCAGATGGCCATCCAACCTCTGCTTTTAAAAAAACCTCCAATTGAGGTTTCCTTATGTTTACCAGATGTGGAATTTTAGGTTAGGTTTTCTGCACCTGAAATTTGGAGAAGGCGGAGAGGGATCTCCCTTGGGTCGGCAAGCCTGTTAAAGAATCTCTTCCTCTGTCCTTTCCCTCCTGTTAACAGAACCCTTGATTTGCACGCCGGACGTCCTGAGCCGCATCAAGCAAGAGGAGCCCTTTGCAGGGGGAGGCCAGTTCACAGAGGAAAGAGGGATGCCAACAGATCCTTGTTCAGGTGATTTGCCTGACTGCAGGATTGTAGAACAGAAGGGTTGGAAAGGGATCCAAGGGTCATCTAGTCCAACCCCTGCAATGCAGGAATTGTTATTATTATTATTATTATTATTATTATTATTATTATTATTATTATTATCATCATCATCATCATCATTATCATTATTATTATTTATATACCGCTCTATACCCGGCGGTCTCAGGGCGGTTCACAGAATAAAATCAAGATATAAAATAAAAAAGTACATAGTGAAAATGAAAACAACAACTCAATAGCCCACCCACCCCCTTAAAAAAACACATTTTGAAAGGGCATAGGATGTAAATCGGATCAACTAAAGGCCTGGTTAAAACATTTTTGCCTGGCGCCTAAAGGTGTATAATGAAGGAGCCAGGCGAACTTCACTGGGGAGAGCATTCCACAGGCGGGGAGCCACTGCAGAGAAGGCCCTGTTCTTGTGTTGCCACCCTCCTGACCTCTCGAGGAGGAGGCACACGAAGGAGGGCCTCAAAAGATGATCTCAGGGTCTGGGTAGGTTCCTATGGAAAGAGGGATTGTGGTCCTGAGGAACCGCAGCTTAAGAATCCCTAACAAATGGCCACCCAACCCCAGCTGAGAAACCTTCAATGATCCACCTTCCAAGGGAGTCCGTTCCACCACTGGCTGGCCAGCTAATAGTCTCCCAAAGTTCCCCCTAACTTCTTTCTTGTCATTTGAACCAAACTGGTGCTCTCCAGACATGTTGGACGGTCACTCTCACCAACTGCCTGGGTGCTGATGGGAGTTGTAGTCCAAAACATCTGGCGGGTACCAGCTTGGGGGGGTCCCTGCTCTATAGGGCTTCCATTGTCATCTTGTTTTTTGAGACTCGCTTTTTAGTACAGATGAAACTCGGAAAATTAGAATATCGTTGAAATGTGCATTTACTGTATTTCAGTAATGCAACTTATTTTTTTATTTTTATTTTTTACAAATGCTTCCTTTTGGAAATCCCACAGTAATAAAACAAATAGTTACAATAATACAAAAATAAACATCGCTATTACATTTCATTAATTACATTCCATTTATTATTGACCCGCCTAACGACAAATAATTACAATGATAACAAATCAAGGCTTGGCATATCTTGATTTGCATGTCATGCATCCATCTCATATATTGGTTTCACCTTTTAAGTTGCATTGCTGAAATAAATGCACTTTTCGATGATATTCTAATTTTCCGAGTTTCACCTGTAGAACAGGCCAACCTGTGCCAGATGTTTCGGACTGGAAATTTCCAGTCGTGCTGGCTGGGCTAATGGGAGTTGTAGTGCAGAACAGCTGAAGCTGGGCGCCTGGTTGGGGAAGGCCAGAACAGGTCAATCTTTTTGATGGACAGGCTTTGACCTCTGCTGCGCCAGGGTTCGGGCGGCCATGCTGAGGTTCTCGTTCGCCTGGCCGACACGAGGGCTGCCTTCTTCTCAAGTGTTTTGTTTGGTTCTCTTCCCAAAGGTGCCGAGGGCCTCATGTCTGCCCATGACTTCTTATCGTGGATTAAGCAAGAGGAACCGTGCGTCAGGGAGCATTGGGAGTCGGCAGAGAGAGACATCCTTACGGGCCCCGGCGCAGGTGAGCAGCCTTTAGGAGGAGCATGTCTGCATCAGTTCTAGTTGCAATCCCTTCCTTCCAGAAATATAATCATGACACGGGGGAGACTATTATGGCTCCACCCTATCAGCCAGGGAAGAAGCAGCTGCTTCATTGCTTGCTTTCGAGCCCCATGTTGGGGGTTGGGCTAGATGACCCTTGTCCCTTTCAACTCTGCGGTGCTAGGTCTCTTCCCTCTTTCCTCTTCCCTCCCCATTCCTTTTTCCTTTTGTGTCACGTCCATGAGATTGTGAACCTTCAAGCACAGGGGTCCCCAGACTTACCGGCGTTTGGGCCGGTTCCCACCGCGCCGATCGCGCGGCGGGCCGGAGGGCGGGGGAGCGCGGGCCTGTGCGGGCCGGCGGGCAGGGGAGTGCGCGCCCGTGCGCATGCGCACGGGCGCTTACTGGCGTGGCGGCGCACTTCCAGGGTGGGAAAAGCGCCGAAAATCCGTTGTGCACATGCGCGTGGGCCTCCCCCGACCCAGAAGTGCACCAGAAATGACTTCTTCCGGGTCGGGAGAGGCCCATACGCATGCGCACAAAGGATTTTCAGCGCTTTTTTCCCAACCCGGAAGAGAGCTGCCGCGCTGCGCGCCGTAAGAGCGGGCAGCGGGGGTCATCGCGGGCCGGATTGGCAGGCTAATTGGGCCGCATCCGGCCCCCGGGCCGTAGTCTGGGGACCCCTGTTCAAGCAGGAACTGTCTCTGTACATCACTTAGAAAATGTAGGTGCTTTATAAACATTGTAGAATAACGATGTGAATGAATTGTGCTGGGGCGTCCAAACAGTTTAGGCACGTGGGTACAATTCAAACCTGCCAAGTTGCTGTCAGAGAAATAAGGGACTGGGCCGGAAATAGCAGAAGTAGCACTGCCGCCATTTTGGAACTGGGCAGAGCAGCATCAAAAGTCGCTTCTGAGCATGCTCCGCCCAGTTCCAAAATGGCGCCACGCCAGAATAAACCGGGGGGAAACAAAAAAAATCGTTTTTTCAGCTAGGAACAGCTGGAAAAACGGGGATTTCCCGGGGAAAACGGGAGACTAGGCCGCTATGGTACAATTGGGTTTATGAACAAGTGCTGTAGGCAACACCCCACGGACAACTGTCATTGAACTGTCGAGTTGGAAGGGACCCCAAGGGTCTCCTAGTCCAACCCTCCTCAATCTAGTCCTTCTTCTTCCAGATCAGCCAACCCCTGAGAGTGTGTACATATTTATGTTATTCTGCCTAAATCTCTTAGTAGCAGACAAAGAATGTGCTTTTAGCGGCATTAAACCTGAAATGCCCATAGAGCAGGAGGAGGAAGTGGGAAAGAGTGCCCCTCTTTCAACTTCCTCCTTCAGCTCTCTATCCTTCTCAAAGGAGAAAAGGGTCTCACCACCTCAGGATAAGGGGAGATGGGAGGTGTTGTGAGAGCCATTGGGGGGGGAGATCTCAAGGGTTCCATTGTGCCCATGGGCACCCTGTTGGTGGCCCCTGAGCTGTGCCCCTTGGGCTAAACTCTCCCAGTCTCTCTACCGAATAACCCCCCTGTGGAAGTGACTTCCTTTGCCACCCCCGGTGGCCGGGATGAATAACTGCGGCCCGTTTCCTCTCTTCCCCCCCAGCTGGCGACGCGATGGCCGTCAAAGCCGAGACCCAGCGCTCGTGCCCGGAAGAACCGGCGCGGACCAGGGATTCCATGTTCCACGGGGAGGCCCCCGGAGTTGCCGGGGCGGCGGCGATGGAAACCTACGTGGGCCCAGCCGGCCCGGTCGCGCCGCCCCTGAGCCCCGCCAGGAGCCGACCGGGTAAATCCATTGAGTTAGAGAGCGAGTTGCAAGGCCTCTTTGCCCCCCAGGCGCCGGCCGAGCGCCCCCACGGCTGCAGCGAGTGCGGGAAGATGTTTGGGGTGAAGAAGAGCCTTAAGGTGCACCAGCGGAGCCACCACAGCCAGGAGCGGCCCTACGAGTGCGCCGAGTGCCGCAAGAGCTTCAACTGCCACTCGGGCCTGGTGCGCCACCAGATGACGCACCGCGGGGAGCGGCCCTACAAGTGCGAGGAGTGCGGCAAGTGCTACAGCCGCAAGGAGCACCTGCAGAACCACCAGCGGCTGCACACGGGCGAGAGGCCCTTCCAGTGCCCCGTCTGCGGCAAGCGGTTCATCCGCAAGCAGAACCTGCTCAAGCACCAGCGCATCCACACCGGGGAGAGGCCCTACCAGTGCGCCGAGTGCGGGAGGAGCTTCCGCTACAAGGAGTCCCTCAAGGACCACCTGAGGACTCACAGCGCCGAGCCCCCCGCCCAGAGGCTGCTGCCCTCCCTGGGCGGGGAGCCTCTCCCGTAAGGCCCGGCGGGGGTGAGGAGGAACAGCTCTCTCTCGCACTCCTTCTCCCCCCCGCAAAAAAAGCTCCTCCCCTCAGCCTCCTTCCCCTCCAGTGCCTCCTGATTCTGCCCGGCGCGGGGGGCATAGCCGCTGCAAAGACCGCTGGACGGTGGGAGCGAAACGAGGCCGGCTTGGTTCTGCGAATGCCACAGATGGGCAGCCCCATCTTGTTCCCCAAATACACACCGCCCAAAGGGAGGCGGTTTGCTCCCGAATCGGCCTTTGTGGAACAAAAAAACGAGCGGAACCGACAAGGGACGCCGCGGTCGGCGCCGTCTGCCGCAGGCCGGAACCGCTAGACTTCCCGGAGACGGACGCTGAGGATCTGACGGTTTCGCTTAGGGATGTTTCTAGCCCTCGTTGAGGAGAGGGTTGCAGGAGCGTGGCGGCAGCTTCCGCATGTGTGTTCTAAAGGCTCAGAAACCAAATTCCAAAACCCAAACCCAGCTCACTACCCTCCATGTCTCAAATTGGGTTTTTCCTCTCCCCCCCCCACCCATCTGGAAGGAATGATTGCAATTCTAGCAGGACGTTAGCCTTGAGCAGAAGCCCCCGGAATGGACCCTTTTTGGCTAAAACGTGGCTTCTCGTATGTACAAATAAGGACGTTGTTTCTTTCTCCTGGGCGGCCAGATTGCGCTGCTCCTCTTGCCCTCCACGGGACTTATTTGAGCCTCTAGCCTCCTGCTTTTCTTTTCTTTTCTCTTCTCCCCTCAGGGCCTGCTTCTGTTCACAAGCCTCTGAACAGTTTCACTGCAAAGCACCTTTTCCAGGTCTCACCCCCCCCACCGAACCCCAACCCCCGCATTTCTTTATCCCACCGCAAGTATATTTATTCGTTCTCGTCCCTCTTTCCTCCCATGCCATTGCTTTTATTTTAAAAAAGAAATTCCTTTTATCTCATGACGGCGCAGTCCAACTCTGTTTTAAAAATAAACGTTAAAAAAGAGAATTATTTCTGGTTGCAGTTTTTATTCATAGGATCATAGAACTGTGTTGTTTAGTCGTTTAGTCGTGCCCGACTCTTCGTGACCCCCATGGACCATAGCACGCCAGGCACTCCTGTCTTCCACTGCCTCCTGCAGTTTGGTCAGACTCATGTTGGTAGCTTCGAGAACACTGTCCAACCATCTCGTCCTCTGCCGTCCCCTTCTCCTTGTGCCCTCCATATTTCCCAACATCAGGGTCTTTTCCAGGGAGTCTTCTCATCTCATGAGGTGGCCAAAGTATTGGAGCCTCAGCTTCAGGATCTGTCCTTCCAGTGAGCACTCAGGGCTGATTTCCTTCAGAATGGATAGGTTTGATCTTCTTGCAGTCCATGGGACTC